>NC_134356.1:294959012-295289012 GCF_048569485.1 Anomaloglossus baeobatrachus | reverse complement strand
GTCTTTCAATTCCACGTATTCGGGCAAGAAATGACGGTTTTGCCACCTCCAATAGCCGGCGGCATTCTTCCGGTGTCTTCGTAGGGCGCATTAGTGCGTCGTACCGCTTGCAAACAATTTCTCGACACGTCCCCTTGTATAATATCTTTTGGAGGTCAGTTGTAGAGCTCATGAAGATCTCACAGGCACGATAAAGTTGCGGCCTAGATATGCTTAAATTTGTTGCATTCATATGATACGAGGTAAATCTTCGTACGTGTTTAAGCATTACCAGCGCTGTTGCCTTCGTGAGCGGCAAGCTACACAGCTTGGTAAAAAAATCGTTCGTCTTGGCGGGTCTTCGTAGGTACTCGAGGCTAACGGTTCTGGGGTTCACGTAGTAAAGAAATCTGGCGATATTTGAGACCTCTGCCTTCCAACCCCGTGTCTGAAGGGTACCCTTCAGGTACTGTGCGTACTCCCTAAGCATGGGGTGGTTAGCGGAGTGGCGTTTGTACAGGCCAGCGGCTCTTGAAGCTGTGCGGCTCGGTATCCTCCATTGCGTGTCCCGCTCCCTTTGTGTACTAGCATCTGGGGCCTCCCCGTCGGATAGATGTTCAGACATGTTAGCGGTAATTTCTGCCTCCGGGCCCGGTCCCTCCCTTTGTGTACTAGCATCTGGGGCCTCCCCGTCGGATAGATGTTCAGACATGTTAGCGGTAATTTCTGCCTCCGGGCCCGGTCCCTCCGAGTCGTCAGCGGATAGAACAGGGAGCGGGTCATGTTCAACCTGTGAATCCCGTTCCTGCTGACTTTGATGCGGCATCTCGTCTGTTGCGGTCTCTCCCCCACTAACGGATACAGATGGTGTATGTATGGAGTCCAAACGCGGCTTGCCTGTCACCAAAAATCCGCGTTGTTCCAAAAAAAACACTACCTCGTCCAGGGATGCGAGAGGCTTGAGGTCGCAAAATTGAACGGTAGTACCTTTTCCTGCAACTCGGTCTAGACAGCGCTTCGCCGAGGTCAACGCCTCTTCTATCTCGGAGTCGGTCAGTCTCCGCATGCAAACCCTTCGCAGGTGGGTAGACAGATATTTGCTTGCCGTATGACAAACGGGGCACGTGAGGGCTGTACGCCGGTGGCTGAAACGAGAGAAAAAAAAATACATTTTTCAGACTTCCGAGATCTGACCGGCGTCGGCAGCCCCCTGTATCCGAAAAGGGCTCCAGGCAATCTCGCCAGAGAGTCCTTGGGACTTTGAATAATTTTCAACATTTTCAGACTTCCGTAGTCAGCGAGCGCTGACTATGCCGGAGGACTCCCGAGCCGCGGACTGTTTTTCGCGCATGTCCCGCTGGTGCCTGGGCCCCGAGGGTACGTTCTCGGGCCAAAACGCATCGATATCGCGTGTGCGTTTCTTTGTCCGGGGGACCCCAGACTGCCATCCGAACGCGTGGAAGTCGAGCCCGGATTGTTTTTCGCGCATGCCCCGCTGACACCCACGGAGCTCAAAGGGGAACCCCGCGTTGGCATGCCTGGGCCCCTAGGGCCACGAGGGAAAGTTCACAGGCAAAAACGCATCGAAATCGCGTGTGCGTTTTCTTTGTTTTTTTGTCCGGGGGGCCCCCGGGCGAATTCTGGACTGATTCCCCCCGTGATTTGGATAAAACCTGAACATTTTCAGGCCCCCCGCGACCTTCCGGAGGTGCCGGGGCCCCCAGGGGCCCGAGCGGGGCCCCGGGTACTCTCGCCCGACTGCCCTGGGCGCTTGGATGAAAGCTGGAAAATTTCAGGCTCCTGCGACCTTCCGGAGGTGCCGGGACCCCGACCTTCCGGAGGTGCCGGGACCCCGACCTTCCGGAGGTGCCGGGACCCCGACCTTCCGGAGGTGCCGGGACCCCGACCTTCCGGAGGTGCCGGGACCCCGACCTTCCGGAGGTGCCGGGACCCCGACCTTCCGGAGGTGCCGGGACCCCGACCTTCCGGAGGTGCCGGGACCCCGACCTTCCGGAGGTGCCGGGACCCCGACCTTCCGGAGGTGCAGGGACCCCCGCAGGTGGGTAGACAGATATTTGCTTGCCGTATGACAAACGGGGCACGTGAGGGCTGTACGCCGGTGGCTAAAGCGAGAGGCGCTACATGTTATTTTAAGGCATTCAGATAATTTTAGTTGGTCATACATCGCAGTTTACTTACGGTTCCATCGTTAGCGGGATCACAGCGGTGTACGGCGTCCTGTTTGACCGACTAGCTGTGGCTGCACTCGTGTTATGGGTCCTTGGCGTCCGCACCTGTTCGGTTGATCACCTGGGCGTGTCTTTGATGAGTCATCCACTGGGCTGCCATCCGTACGCGTGCGTGGAAGTCAAGCGTCCGCACCTGTTCGGTTGATCACCTGGGTGTGTCTTTGTTGAGTCATCCACTGGGCCGCCATTCGTACGCATGGAAGTCGAGCGTCCGCACCCGTTCGGGTGATCAGCAGGTACGTGCTTTCTTTGTTGCGGTAACTACGGGGCTGCCATCCACGGGGCTGCCATCCACGGGGCTGCCATCCACTGGGCTGCCATCCACTGGGCTGCCATCCGTATGGGTGAAAGTCACCAACAGCGGTGCTAACTGGATCCTATCCTATATTTGATATTGCACAATCTGTTGTGTTTTATACTATGTATATTGTCGGATCTTTTTGCACACATATTGGTATTTTGGTGTAACATTTTGGGCTTGGCTCCGCCAAGTGGATGTCTTTGTCTTCATGTTAGTTTTAAATGTTTTTAACATGTCATATTTGTGTACTCAATAAAGGTGTTTTTTTTTTATTTTTGCATTTATCTAGTGTGTCCCT
Source organism: Anomaloglossus baeobatrachus (assembly GCF_048569485.1). NCBI lineage: Eukaryota > Metazoa > Chordata > Amphibia > Anura > Aromobatidae > Anomaloglossus > Anomaloglossus baeobatrachus. The sequence continues at coordinate 295,286,185 of NC_134356.1, read as the reverse complement.
GAGTCCCTGTGCAGAATCTTTTCTCTTTTGTACATTTTGTATGAATATTCAGCATAATAACTCATTATGGTGAACTAAAGGGTACTTTACACACTGCGATCTCGCTAGAGAGATCGCAAGCGATCGTACCCGCCCCCTTCGTTTGTGCGACACGGGCAAATCACGCACAACCTCGCTTACCCCGTCACACGGACTTACCTGCCCTGCGACATCGCTCTGGCCGGCGCACCGACTCCTTTCTAAGGGGGCGGTTCGTGCATCATCACAGCGACGTCACATGGCAGGCGTCCAATAGAAGCAGAGGGCCGGAGATGAGTGGGACGTAACATCCCGCCCACCTCCTTCCTTCCTCATTGCTGGTGGAGGCAGGTAAGGAGATGTTCGTCGCTCCTGCGGTGTCACACACAGCGATGTGTGGTGCCACAGGAACGAGGTACAACATCGCTAATAAGCAGAAAACTATTTTTTGTTTCAGGACGACCTCTCCGCGCCAAACGATTTTGACCTCTTTTGCGATCATTTAAGATCGCTCGTGTCACACACTGCGATCTCATTAATGACGCCGGATGTGCGTCACAAACACCGTGACCCCGACGATAATTCATTAACGATATTGTAGCGTAGAGGCAATAGAGGCTGTATTATATATGGAGGTCTGGGGAGGCTGCATTATTATACATGGAGGCCTGGAGAGGCTGCATTATACATGGAGGTCTGTGGAGGCTGCATTATTATACATGGAGGCCTGGAGAGGCTGCATTATACATGAAGGTCTGGGGAGGCTGCATTATTATACATGGAGGCCTGGGGAGGCTGGCTGCTATATTATACATGGAGGCCTGGGGAGGCTGGCTACTATATTGCACATGGAGGCCTGGAGAGGCTGGCTGCTATATTATAAATGGAGGCCTGGAAAGGCTGCATTATACATGGAGGCCTGGGGAGGCTGCATTATACATGGAGGCCTGGGGAGGCTGGCTGCTATATTATACATGGAGGCCTAGAGAGGTTGGCTGCTATATTATACATGGAGGCCTGGAGAGGCTGGCTGCTATATTATTCATAGAGTGGCTGCATTATACATAGAGGCCTGGGGAGGCTGGCTGCTATGTTATACATGGAGGCCTGGGAGGCTGGCTGCTATATTATACCTGGAGGCCTGGAGAGGCTGGCTGCTATATTATACATGGAGGCGGCCTGGAGAGACTGGCTGCTACATTATACATGGGGGCCTGGAGAGGCTGGCTGTATTACTATACATGGAGGCCTGGGTAAGCTGGATGCATTATTATAGATAGAGGACTGGCGAGGCTGGCTGCATTATTATAGATGGAGGTCTGGGGAGGCTGGCTGCATTATTATACATAGAGGTCTGGGGAGGCTGGCTGCATTATTATACATGGAGGGCTGGCTGCATTATTATACATGGAGGCCTGGGGAGGCTGGCTGCATTATTATACATGGAGGCTTGGGGAGGCTAGCTGCATTATTATACATGGAGGCCTGGGGAGGCTGGCTGCTATATTATACATGGAGGCCTGGAGAGGCTGGCTGCTATTTTATACATGGACGGCTGGGGAGGCTGGCTGTATTATTATACATGGAGGACTTGGGAGGCTGGCTGCATTATTATAGAAGAAGGTCTGGAGAGGCTGGCTGCTATATTATACATGGAGGCCTGGAGAGGCTGGCTGCTATATTAAACATGGAGGCCTGGGGAGGCTGGGTGCATTGTTATACGTGGAGGCCTGGAGAGGCTGGCTGCTACATTATACATGGAGGCCTGGAGAGGCTGGCTGCATTATTATACATGGAGGACTTGGGGAGCTCGTTGCATTTTTATATATGGAGGTCTGGGGGGGCTGCATAATACAAAATGGAGGACACCTTATACATGGAATATAGGGGTCCATTATGCATGTGGTGCAGTATTATATATTGAGTACTATGGGGTGAATTATAATGCATGGAGAACTATGGGAAATGCATTATAATACATGGAGGACTATGGAAGTGTATTCTAATATATGAAGGGTTATGTGGGACCCTTTATACTATTTGGAAGGCTATGTGGGGGCCATTATTGTATTTGGTGAACTATATACAAGGGGGGACAAAGATACAATCAGGGGATGGGAACGTTTGTGCTGAGGGAAAAAGGCTCTTTCCTTCAGCACCCAGCTTTCCCATGCTCTGCTGTACATCTTCTCTCAGCACCCAGCTTTCCCATGCTCTGATATGGGAAAGCTGGGTGCTGAGGGAAAGACGTATAGCAGAGCATGGGGAAGCTGGGTGCCGAGGACAAGATTGATATCAGAACATAGGAAAGATGGGTGCTGATAGAGGGATTTCAGATCATGGGAAATCTGGGTGCTGTGGGTAAGAGCCAACTGTCAGCATCATTATCCTATACCCCAAGTGTCAGTGTCATTATCCCGTACCCCAAGTGTCGGTGTATGTCGAGGGGGGGCCGAGGTCTGAACTTTGCACTGGGGCCCATCAAACTGTAGTTATGCCACTGCTTAGGGGGATATCTATTTATGCAGGTAACTCTTACTGTGCAGAATTATTAGGCAACTTAATAAAAACCAAATATATTCCCTTCTCACTTGTTTATTTTCACCAGGTAAACCAATATACAGTCATATGAAAAAGTTTGGGCACCCCTATTAATGTTAACCTTTTTTCTTTATAACAATTTGGGTTTTTGCAACAACTATTTCAGTTTCATATATCTAATAACTGATGGACTGAGTAATATTTCTGGATTGAAATGAGGTTTATTGTACTAACAGAAAATGTGCAATCCGCATTTAAACAAAATTTAACCGGTGCAAAAGTATGGACACCCTTATCAGTTTCTTGATTTGAACACTCCTAACTACTTTTTACTGACTTACTAAAGCACTAAATTGGTTTTGTAACCTCATTAAGCTTTGAACTTCATAGGCAGGTGTATCCAATCATGAGAAAAGGTATTTAAGGTGGCCACTTGCAAGTAGTTCTCCTATTTGAATCTCCTCTGAAGAGTGGCATCATGGGCTCCTCAAAACAACTCTCAAATGATCTGAAAACAAAGATTATTCAACATAGTTGTTCAGGGGAAGGATACAAAAAGTTGTCCCAGAGATTTAAACTGTCAATTTCCACTGTGAGGAACATAGTAAGGAAATGGAAGAACACAGGTACAGTTATTGTTAAGCCCAGAAGTGGCAGGCCAAGAAAAATATCAGAAAGGCAGAGAAGAAGAATGGTGAGAACAGTCAAGGACAATCCACAGACCACCTCCAAAGACCTGCAGCATCATCTTGCTGCAGATGGTGTCAATGTGCATCGGTCAACAATACAGCGCACGTTGGACAAGGAGAAGCTGTATGGGAGAGTGATGCGAAAGAAGCCGTTTCTGCAAGCACGCCACAAACAGAGTCGCCTGAGGTATGCAAAAGCACATTTGGACAAGCCAGTTACATTTTGGAAGAAGGTCCTTTGGACTGATGAAACAAAGATTGAGTTGTTTGGTCATACAAAAAGGCGTTATGCATGGAGGCAAAAAAAACCAAGGCATTCCAAGAAAAGCACTTGCTACCCACAGTAAAATTTGGTGGAGGTTCCATCATGCTTTGGGGCGGTGTGGCCAATGCTGGCACCTGGAATCTTGTTAAAGTTGAGGGTCACATGGATTCAACTCAGTATCAGCAGATTCTTGACAATAATGTGTAAGAATCAGTGACGAAGTTGAAGTTACGCAGGGGATGGATATTTCAGCAAGACAATGATCCAAACCACCGCTCCAAATCTACTCAGGCATTCATGCAGAGGAACAATTACAATGTTCTGGAATGGCCATCCCAGTCCCCAGACCTGAATATCATTGAACATCTGTGGGATGATTTGAAGCGTGCTGTCCATGCTCGGCGACCATCAAACTTAACTGAACTGGAATTGTTTTGTAAACAGGAATGGTCAAATATACCTTCATCCAGGAACTCATTAAAAGCTACAGGAAGCGACTAGAGGCTGTTATTTTTGCAAAAGGAGGATCTACAAAATATTAATGTCACTTTTATGTTGAGGTGCCCATACTTTTGCAGCGGTAAAATTTTGTTTAAATGCAGATTGCACATTTTCTGTTAGTACAATAAACCTCATGTCAATCCAGAAATATTACTCAGTCCATCAGTTATTAGATATATGAAACTGAAATAGCTGTTGCAAAAACCCAAATTGTTATAAAGAAAAAAAGGTTAATATTAATAGGGGTGCCCAAACTTTTTCATATGACTGTAATTGCACAAAACTTAGAAATAAACATTTCTGACATGCAAAAACAAAACCCAAAAGAATTTGTGACCAATACAGCCACCTTTCTTTATGATGACACTAAACAGCCTACCATCCATAGATTCTGTCAGTTGCCTGATCTGTTTACAATCAACATTGTCTGCAGCAGCCACCACAGCCTCCCAGACACTGTTCCGAGAGGTGTACTGTTTTCCCTCCCTATAGATCTTACATTTTATGAGGGACCACAGGTTCTCTATGGGGTTCAGATCAGGTGAACAAGGGGGCCATGTCATTATTTTTTCATCTTTTAGACCTTTACTGGCCAGCCACGCTGTGGAGTAGTTGGATGCATGTGATGGAGCATTGTCCTGCATGAAAATCATGTGTTTTTTTTAACAATACCGACTTCTTCCTGTACCACTGTTTGAAGAAGTTGTCTTCCAGAAACTGGCAGGAAGTCTGGGAGTTGAGCTTCACTCCATCCTCAGCCCAAAACTTCCCACAAGTTCATCTTTGATGATACCAGCCCATACAAGTACCCCACCTCCATCTTGCTGGTGTCGGAGTGGAGCTCTCTGCCCTTTACTGATCCAGCCTCTGGCCCATCCATCTGGCCCATCAAGAGTCGTTCTCATTTCATCAGTCCATTAAACCTTTAAAAAATCAGTCTTAAGATATTTCTTGGCCCAGTCTTGACGTTTTATCTTATGTTTCTTGTTCAAAGGTGGTCATTTTTCAGCCTTCCTTACCTTGGCCATGTCCCTGAGTATGGCACACCCTGTGCTTTTTGATACTCCAGTAATGTTGCAGCTCTGAAATATGGCCAAACTGGTGGCAAATGGCATCTTGGCAGCTTCACGCTTGATTTTCCTCTATTCATGGGCAGCTATTTTGCGCCTTTTTTGCCCAACACGCTTCTTGCGACCCTGTTGGCTATTTGCCAAGAAATGCTTGATTGTTCGGTGATCACGCTTCAAAGGTTTGGCAATTTCAAGAATGCTGCATCCCTCTGCAAGACATCTCACAATTTTGGACTTTTCAGAGCCTGTCAAATTTCTCTTCTCACCCATTTTGCCAAAGGAAAGGAAGTTGCTAATAATTAAGCACACCTTATATAGGGTGTTGATGTCATTACACCACAGCCCTCCTCATTACAGAGATGCACATCACCTGATTTACTTAATTGGTAGTTGGCTCTCAAGCCTATACAGCTTGGAGTAGGACATCATGTATAAAAAGTATCATGTGATCAAAATACTCATTTGCCTAATAATTCTCCACACAGTGTAGAATGCAGCCCAGGAGCTGCAGAAGGTGATATTTTTGGTTTAATAGGGAAAAATCTGGTGACAGGTTCCCTTTAAGTGCAGGGCATTGCAACTTAGGTATCCATGGTTATGTGCACTCTTAGGCCTTGTGCCCACAGGGCTTTTTTCATGCTTTTTTCATTACTTTTTTGAATTTATAAAAAGCAAGGAAAATGCATCCCAGCAAAGTCTATGAGAAACGGGACTTGCTATGCCCACGTTGCTTCTTTTTTCCTTGCTTTTTTTGTTGCTGAAAAAGAAGCAGCATGTTAATTGTTTCTGCTTTTTTTTCCTGCTTTTTCCCCTATCTCAATAGATAACAAGAAGCATGAACAAGAAGCATGAAAAGAAGCATGAAAAATAGCAAAAAGTACGAAAAAAGCACAAAAAGCAGCTTTTTTTCCTGCCAAGACATGCTTTTTTTGTGCTAAAAAAAGCACTATGGGCACATAGCCATATAGTGACAGTTAGTTAGTTGCTTGTGATCCTAACCATTGATACCTAAGCTGCAATTGCATTGAACATGAGGTAAGAGACATGGCTATATCAGGAGAACTATACTATATTTCTAATTGGAGGTATTTGCTAATATTATTTACGACTACATATTGGGATAGGAGAAGGACTTAAAGTGCCATTGAACATAGTGAATAAAGCCCAAATCATATTTCATACATATAAAACAATTTTTATTGTAAACAAGAAATACATAAGGGTCAATAAATAGCATATAAAATGTCAGTAAACATTACAGGATCAGAGTGAAGAAAATGAGGAAGGGAAAAATAGGCACAAGAATCCCTTTCAAAAAGGTGAAAAAGTAGTACTAGAACAGGGATATAATTGAGTTCACCTTAAAACAGTGTGGAAGTGCATCCCATGTTTAAATATCCATATGAATAGGCAAAAGCCATTATATAAAGTGCAAACAGTGCTTAAATACTACGGATACCCATAACTCCAGAAGAGGCTGGAGTGCACTAACACACACAGTGATACTCACCCATCAAGTACTGGATATTAGTAAAGCACGCTCCCCTACGCGTCTCGCTAGGGCTTCATAAGGGGGAAAAAAAAGAGTGTGTAGTCTGGAACCGGTGCCTACATAGGACGCATGGCGTACGCACGCACCACCATAGACAAACGATTCCTCTATTAAATGTGATGTAAGCACTGATATTGCCATTTGTTCCTCCCATTTGTCTATTCTGCAACATATGCTTCAAGGACTGCTGACCTCGTATGTCAGCTCCTTACCAGACTGACACTTTTATCGCTTACGTAGTACCACATAATGAGCGCACAATACGCAGGCAAGACTCCAATCTGCTCCTCATACATAGTCAGACTGTCCGACCGAATGAAGGCCAATAGGACGAAACGTTGTGTCCAGGCTGACAAAAAACAAAACACGCTAATAAAAGAAAAAAAGATCAAGATTGAATGAACTTGTGTCTGTTTATCTTTTTTGGGAAATTACACAGTGTGTCGGAGTTTTCTTTCCTATTGTATCTATGTCTCTGTCTATCTGTTTCTATCTCTCTGTCTGTATTTGTATCAGTCTATCTGTCTCCATCTCTGTGTCTGTCTCTGTGTGTGTCTGTCTGTCTCTCTCTTTCCCCGTCTGTCTCTTTCCCCATCTGTCTTTGTCTGTCTCTTTCCCCGTCTGTCTCTTTCCAGGTCTGTCTCTTTCCCTGTCTGTCTCTTTCCCTGTCTGTCTCTTTCCCTGTCTGTCTCTTTACCCGTCTGTCTCTTTCCAGGTATGTCTCTTTTCCCAGCTGTCTCTTTGTCCGGCTGTCTCTTTGCCCGGCTGTCTCTTTCCAGGGCTGTCTCTTTCCCAGGCTGTCTCTTTCCCCGTCTGTCTCTTTCCAGGTATGTCTCTTTGCCCGGCTGTCTCTTTGTCCGGCTGTCTCTTTGCCCGGTTGTCTCTTTCCAGGGCTGTCTCTTTCCCAGGTCTGTCTCTTTCCAGGTCTGTCTCTTTCCAGGTCTGTCTCTTTCCAGGTCTGTCTCTTTCCCAGGCTGTCTCTTTCCAGGTCTGTCTCTTTCCAGGTCTGTCTCTTTCCCAGGCTGTCTCTTTCCAGGGCTGTCTCTTTCCAGGTCTGTCTCTTTCCAGGGCTGTCTCTTTCCCAGGCTGTCTCTTTGTCTGGCTGTCTCTTTGCCCAGTTGTCTCTTTCCCAGGCTGTCTCTTTCCAGGGCTGTCTCTTTCCAGGTCTGTCTCTTTCCAGGTCTGTCTCTTTCCCAGGCTGTCTCTTTCCAGGGTTGTCTCTTTCCCAGGCTGTCTCTTTCCAGGGCTGTCTCTTTCCAGGTCTGTCTCTTTCCAGGTCTGTCTCTTTCCAGCTGCAACCTTTTCTTTTTTTCAATTATATTTCTGATATGGTTTATCTTGTTATCAATCAATATAAAAGTAATTGCAGGATGGCTGTCATAAAGAATGCTGTATATTTGCTGCAATCGTTAGCAGACACCATGTCACGTTTTGTAGAGCCCCTGATATGCCTAAATAATGGAACTCCTCTACAAGTGACCCTAGTTTGGAAACTAGAACCCTCAAGGAACTTTTCTAGATATTTGGTGAGCACCTTGAACTTCCAGTTGCTTCACAGAATTTTATAGCGTTGAGCTGTTAAAATAAAAAAAATATTTTTAACCACAAATCTGTTGCTTTAACCCCAAATTTTTCAAATTCACTAAGGTAATAGAGATAATGGACCCGAAAAATTGTTGTGCAACTTCTCCTGAGTATGCTAATACCCCATATGTGGTCGGAAACTACTTTTAAGGCACAGTACAAAGTGAAGAAGGGAAGGAGCGAAATATTTGAATTCAGATTTGGTTGGAATGGTTTGCAGGTGCTATATCACATTGGCAGAGCCCCTGAGGTGCCAGAGCAGCAGAAATTGCCCACAAGTGACCCCATTTTACAAACTACATTCACATAAGTGAATTCATCCAGGGGTGCAGTGAGCATGTTGACACCACAGGTGTGTCACGAAATTTTATACTATTGGGTGGTGAACAAAAAATAATTAAATTTTTACCACTAAATTGTTGTTTTAGCACCAGACTTCCAATTTTCACAAGGGCAATAGGTAAAATTAAGGCCCCGTATTGTGTTATATAATTTCTCCTGAATGTGGCAATACCCACATGTGACTGTATAGTACTGTTTTGCCGTACCACAGGGCCAAGGAGGGAAGGAGCGCCATTTGATTTTTGGAGCATAGATTTTATCTACAATAGTTTGGAGACTCCATTTGCAGAGCATCTAAATGCCAGAACAGAAGAAACCCCCTCAGCAGGAGTGGGGCAAATCTGCGAGCACGTGGCTGGCAGGAGGTGGTGTTGCGGCAGTGCAATGTGGGCGCCATTCATCTCCAGGCAGTGGACACGATTGGCTTAAGGAAATTGGCTGCGGACGCAGTGCACACGCAGATGGAGATCTCATGGACCCGAGATCTTAATCTGCATGTGTGTCGTTTCCCACGAAATTCAGGAAAATGGCTGCAAGGGCGCATATGCACAGATTAAGATCTAAATCTGAGCATGTGCTGCTTCCGCTGCTATTTTCCTGAAGCCACTGCTCAGAGATCAATGGCGCCCGTATTTCACCGCCGCAACACTCCCTCCTCTCGGGTCCAAGGCATTGCCCCACTCGTGCCACTGCCGTCCTTTAGCTGTGGCCCTGCCCCCTGTGTCCCTGCTCTGCTACCACCCCACCCCAACCCCCTAGGAAGCTATATCCGAATTGGAAGACAACCCCCCATTTTCACCCCAATTTTTTGAGGAAAAAATGTGCTCCTTATAATCAGAAAAATACGGTACATCTCTGAAATATGTGATTCAGGTGAAAGCCCCAAAAGATTCATCCACTATAATGAGGTAGCAGAGTTAGGCCTGTTTCACATGTCAGTGAAAAACACAGACGTTTTTCACTGACGTGTTAAAAACGCATATGTCCTTCCATATGCCATCATTCACAGCACATGTGGGTTCTACATGTGCTATCCATGAACAGTTATCCGTGATAGCACATGGAGATAAACTCACCTGTCCCCGCTCCTGCTGTCCGTGGTGCTGAAGTCTACCGGTTGCTGTCTCCGGCCACTGTATCTCTCAATGCTGCAGCTACCTCCGGGTCGCAGTCTGTGCATAACTAGATATTCATGAAAATAATTAGTCGGCTTGGAAGCAGCAGAGAGCAGCGGCTGGAAACAGCATAGCTGGAGACCGGTGAGTTTACAAAGGTTTTAATTTTCAATGAACGTGTTTTTCTAGTACGTGTTTCATGGATCACACCATAGTGTGGTCCGTGGCACATCAGTGATGCCAGAAAAAACCCGACTTGTAGAAATCACAGACACACGTGTACGCTGCACAGAGACAGTCAGTAAAAATTCACTGATGTGTGCACAGACCCATTGATTTTAATGGATTTGCTAGGACCGGCGTCAGCACCCGGCAAACCCGCTCAAATGCCGGGGCCCACTCGCGGTGGCAGGAGTGGCGTACCGCTAATCATGGGGGTTCAGTGCCCGCACTGTCACTGGCCTCCCTCCGCCAAGGATCATGCTTTCAATTGTATCGGCATCGCAGTTGCTGATACAATTGAAAGTAATGATGAGAGAGGGAGCAGCGCACTGGGACTGTCGGCGCTCTGACAGCTCTGCAGCAGAGCGAGGTGATGTCAACACCGTGCGCCTGCAGTGAGGTCAGAGTGACACCAGTGGATGCACCGAGGAGACCGGAGCAGCGGGGGAACGAGGTAAAGTGAGTATATATTCATCACTGTGGCCAGACAATTATGGGGGCTGTATACTACATGAAAGTGCTTAATGCCATATAGGGGCTGTGCACTACAGGAGGATGCCTAATGCTCTCTGGGTCTGCACTGTGCTATATAGGGGCTGTGCACTACATGAGGATGCCTAATGCTATCTGGGTCTACATTGTGCTATGTGGAGCTGTATACTGTAATGTTCGGTGCAAAGGAGGATCCACGGGACCATGCACCGGACTCCCCCAGGGAGACTACCAGGAGCGAACCCCTATACAGGGACTGTCTAGCGGCCACCCCAGAGGGCCTAGATGCACAGCAGCCGGGTCACGAGAGGAATACGGGTTAGTGTCCTTAAGAAGTCTGTGCAGGATATGGAGGCTGGTCAACCGGTATATGTGGCTTGAAGGAAATCAGGATGGATGAGTGGAGCCGAGTACAGGTGCCGACTGGTGGTAACACACGGAGTCCGGGATCAGCGAGGGTGCAGACTGATGATGTAGGATGGAGTCCAGGACCGGCAACGGGTACAGGCTGGATCCACAGCAGACTGTCCCCGGGGAATCTGTTGGGAAACCGGAGGGCTGGACACACTCAAGCTGGCAGTCGGGATCTGTGGGCAGAGACAGGGTTAACCTGGGTACGAGACACAGAGGGACCTGAACACCTAGTGCAAGAGACAAGCTACTAGTACACGTTGAACAGGCACAGCCCACGTTGAAAAGGAAGTCTTATATACCCTGTACCTGTTATCAGCCATATCCTGTTTCAGAGACGCTGAACCTTTAAGACAAGGTGAGAGAGCGCGCCCATGCCCTAGTGCACATGCGCGAGGCCCGGGAGCCGGATACCAGCACAGGATGCAGAGGAGGAGACGCAGAAGAGCCGGAGGCAGAGTCCCGTGCTGCTGCGAGATGGCGGGGCTGACGAGCAGGGAGCACGGAGGAGGCTGAGGAGGGAGAGTGGGAGCAGCGGCCGCGGTTAGAGCACACGGGGACTGGGTTGGTGAGGAGCGGCACCGTGGCCCTGGGAGCGTGACATATGCTACATGAATGTGCCTAATACTATCTGGGTCTGTACTATGCTATATGGGGCTGTATACTACATGAAGGTGCCTAATGCTATCTGGGTCTGCACTGGGCTATATAAGGGCTGTGCACTACATGAGGGTGCCTAATACTATCTGGGTCTGCATTGTGCTATATAGGGGCTGTATACTACATGAAGGTGCCTAATGCTATCTGGGTCTGCACTGTGCTATATTCAGGCTGTATACTACATGAGCGTGCCTAATGCTATCTGGGTCTGCACTGTGCTATATGGGGCTGTATACTACATGAAGGTGCCTAATGATATCTGGTTCTGCACTGTGCTATATAGGGGCTGTGCACTACATGAGGATGCCTAATGCTATCTGGGTCTGCACTGTATAATATAGGGGTTGTGCACTACATGAGGATGCCTAATGCTATCTGGGTCTACATTGTGCTATATGGGGCTGTATACTACATGAAGGTGCCTAATGCTATCTGGGTCTGTACTGTGCTTTATGAGGCTGTATACTACATGAAGGTGCCTAATGCTATCTGGGTCTGCACTGTGTTATATATGGGTTGTATACTACATGAAGGTGCCTAATGCTATCTGGGTCTGCACTGTGCTATGTAGGGGCTGTGCACTACATGAGGGTGCCTAATGCTATCTGGGTCTGCATTGTGCTATATAGGGGCTGTATACTACATGAAGGTGCCTAATGCTATCTGGGTCTGCATTGTGCTATATAGGGGCGGTATACTACATGAAGTTGCCTAATGCTATCTGGGTCTGCACAGTGCTATATTCAGGCTGTATACTACATGAGCGTGCCTAATGCTATCTGGGTCTGCACTGTGCTATATGGGGCTGTATACTACATGAAGGTGCCTAATGATATCTGGGTCTGCACTGTGCTATATAGGGGCTGTGCACTACATGAGGATGCCTAATGCTATCTGGGTCTGCACTGTGCTATATAGGGGTTGTGCACTACATGAGGATGCTTAATGCTATCTGGGTCTACATTGTGCTATATGGGGCTGTATACTACATGAAGGTGCCTAATGCTATCTGGGTCTGTACTGTGCTTTATGAGGCTGTATACTACATGAAGGTGCCTAATGCTATCTGGGTCTGCACTGTGTTATATATGGGTTGTATACTACATGAAGGTGCCTAATGCTATCTGGGTCTGCACTGTGCTATGTAGGGGCTGTGCACTACATGAGGGTGCCTAATGCTATCTGGGTCTGCATTGTGCTATATAGGGGCTGTATACTACATGAAGGTGCCTAATGCTATCTGGGTCTGCATTGTGCTATATAGGGGCGGTATACTACATGAAGGTGCCTAATGCTATCTGGGTCTGCATTGTGCTATATAGGGGCTGTATACTACATGAAGGTGCCTAATGCTATCTAGGTCTGCATTGTGCTATATAGGGGCGGTATACTACATGAAGGTGCCTAATGCTATCTGGGTCTGCACTGTGCTATATGGGGCTGTATGCTGCATGAGGGTGCCTAATGCTATATGGGTCTGTACTGTGCTATATGGTGCTGTATGCTGCATGAAGGTGCCTAATGCTATCTGGGTCTGCATTGTGCTATATGGGGGCTGTATACTACATGAGGGTGCCTAATGCTATATGGGTCTGCATTGTGCTATATGGGGACTGCTTAATGTTATTTGGGGGCTGCATAGTGCCATATGGGGGCTGCATAGTGCCATATGGGGGCTGCATAGTGCTATATGGGGGCTGCATAATGCCATATGTGGACTGCATAGTGCCATATGGGGGCTACATAATATTATATGGAGGACTATGGGGGCTTCATAACACTATATATAGGAATATGGGGGCTGCATACTACTATATTCCCAGAGCTGTATGTCCCCTCCACCCCGGTGCTGTATACCCCCCAGAGCTGTATGTCCCCCCACCCCAGTCCTGTATACCCCCCAGAGCTCTATGTCCCCCCACCCCAGAGCTGTATACCCCCAGAACTGCATGCAACTCCCCCAACTCGTCCCCCCACCCAAGAGCCACTACCCCCCCTCTAGAGCTGTATGCCCCCATTGCTGTATACCCCTTTCCTCAGTAATATGTATCCCCCCCAGTAATGTGTATGTCCCCAGCCTCTCTTGTGATGTATATACAACAGTGTTAGTGCCGGCTTCCCAATATTAGAAATATCTCTAATGTGTCTGTGTGTGCATGTATGATGTGTATCTATGTATGTCAATGTATATGACTGTGTCTAGATTTATGTCTGTTTACATGTGTTTTTGTGAATTTCTCTTTAACCCCTTAAGGACGAAGCCAGTTTTGTACTTAATGCCCAGGTTATTTTTTGCAATTCTGACCAGTGTCCCTTTATGAGGTTATAACTCTGGAACGCTTCAACGGATCCTGGTGATTCTGACATTGTTTTTTCGTGACATATTGTACTTCATGATAGTTATAAATTTAGAACGATATTTTTTGCTTTTATTTGTGAAAAAATCGGAAATTTGATGAAAATTTTGAAAATTTTTCAATTTTCAAACTTTTAATTTTTATGCCCTTAACCCAGAGAGTTATGTCACACAAAACAGTTAATAAATAACATTTCCCACATGTCTACTTTACATTAGCGCAATTTCTGAAACAAAATGTTTTGGGGTTAGGAAGTTAGAAGGGGTCAAAGTTCATCTGCAATTTCCCATTTTTTCAACAAAATTCACAAAACCATTTTTTTAGGGACCACATCACATTTGAAGTGACTTTGAGAGGTCTAAGTGACAGAAAATACCTAAAAGTGACACCATTCTCAAAACAGCACCCCTCAAAGTACTCAAAACCACATCCAAGAAGTTTATTAACCCTTCAGGTGCTTCACAGGAACTAAAGCAAAGTGGAATGAAAAAAAAGCAAAAAATAAAATTTTACCTAAAATGTTGCTCTACCCCAAATTTATTCACTTTTAGAAGAAATAACACAACAAAATGAACCCCAAAACTTGTTACCCACTTTCTTATGAACGTGCCAATACCCCACATTTGGTCAGAAACCTTTGTTTGGACAAATGGGAGGGCTCGGAACAGAAGGAGCAATATTTGAATTTTGGAAAGCAAATTTGGCTGAAATAGATTGCGGGCACCATGTTGCATTTACATGTCCGCTAAGGTACCTAAACAGCAGAAACCCCTCACAAGTGACACCATTTTGGAAACTAGACCCCTTAAGGCTTCTATCTAGGGGTATAGTGAGCATTTTGGATCCACAGGTACTTCACAGATTTTGATAACGTTACGTTGTCACATTGAAAATGTTCATTTTTTTCTCAAAAATGTTGCTTTAGCATCAATTTTTTCACTTTTTCAAGAGGTAATTCCAAAAATTTGACACCAATGGTTGTTACCCACTTTTTTATGAGCGCGGTGATACCTTACTTGTGGTCTGAAACCTTTGTTTGGAGAAATGGGAGGGCTTGGAACGGAAGGAGCAATATTTGAATTTTGGAAAGGAAATTTGGCTGAAAAAGATTGCGGGCACCATGTCGCATTTGGAGGACCCCTAAGGTACGTAAACAGCAAAAAAACACCACAAGTGACCCCATATTGGAAACTAGGCCCCTCAAGGAATTTATCTTGATGTTTGGTGAGTACCCTGAACCTCCAGGTGCTTTACAGAAGTTTATAACGTTGAGCCATGAAAATAAAAAAATAAAATTTTACCACAAAATTGTTACTTCAACCAGGTAGCTTTTTTTTCACAAGGGTAACAGGAAAAAAATCACCATGAAATTTATTGCGCAATTTCTCTTGAGTTTGTTGATATCTTGTATGTGGTGGAAATCAACTGTTTGGGCACACTACAGGGCTCAGAAGAGAAGGAGTGCAATTTGACTGCAAAATTGGCTGGAATCAATAGCGGACGCCATGTTGCATTAGGAGAGCCCCTGAGGTGCCTAAGCAGTGGAGGTCCCCCACAAGTGACCCCATTCTGGAAATAAGACCCCTCAAGGCTTTAATCTAGGTGTATATTGAGCATTTTGAATCCACGAATACTTCACAGAATTTGATAAGCTTAGGTTGCCATATTGAAATTTTCATTTTTTTCACAAAAATGTTGATTTAGCGACACATTTTTCACTTTTTCAAGAGGCAACAACAAAACGTGTACCCCACAGGTTGTTATCTAATTTCTTGTGAGCGCAGGGATACCCCACATGTGGCCAAAAACCTTTGTTTGGATAAATGGGAGGGCTTGGAATGGAAGGAGCACCATTTGAATTTTGGATAAGTTGAAGTAAATTGCGCGCACCATGTCACATTAGCAGGGCCCCTTGGGTACCTATACATCAGAAACCCCCCACAAGTGACCTCATTTTGGAAACTGGACCCCTCAAGGATTTTATTCAGGAGTATAGTAAACATTTTGAATCCACAGGTACTTCACAAAAATGTTGCTGTAGCAACAAATTTCTCACTGTTAAGGGGGCTTTACACGCTGCGACATCGCTAATGCGGAGTCGTTAGAGTCACGGAATTGGTGACGCACATCCGGCCGCATTAGCGATGTTGCTGAGTGTGACCCCGATAAGCGATTTTGCATCGTTGCAAAAACGTGCAAAATCGCTCATCGGTGACATGGGGGTCCATTCTCGATTATTGTTACTGCAGCAGTAACGATGTAGTTCGTCGCTCCTGCGGCAGCACACATCGCTATGTGTGACGCCGCAGGAACAAGGAACCTCTCCTTACCTGCCTCCCGGCCGCTATGAGGAAGGAAGGAGGTGGGCGGGATGTTCCGGCCACTCATCTCCGCCCCTCCGCTTCTATTTGGCGGCCGCTCAGTGACGTCGCTGTGACGCCACACGGACCGCCCAATTAGAAAGGAGGCGGTTCGCCGGTCACAGCAACGTCGCCGGGCAGGTAAGTATGTGTGACGCGTCTGCGCGATGTTGTGCGGCACGGGCAGCGATTTGCCCGTGTCGCACAACAGATGGGGGCGGGTACCCACGCTAGCGATATCGGGACCGATATCGTAGCGTGTAAAGTAGCCTTTAGGCTATGTGGCCATGATCCAGCGACACGGCGTCTAGTACCCAGTGTCAGCCTCCTGCAGAAATGTGAGTGTTGTCCACGGGAGAACGCAGCTGCCCATGCCCACGATTTGGGTTCAGGCTGCTGTGGACTTTAGCTCTATGCTACCTGCAAAGAACACTCATCTCCGCAGCATAAATTGACATGCTGAGGCTCGGGAAGCTGCGCCACAGGTCGATTTATGCTGCGGAGAGAAGAAACACAGTGGGCACGGGATTTCTAAAAATCCTGCCACTGTGCTTCTACTGAACAACGCAGCGTTATGGACGCAGGGAAAACACTCTGCGCCCAAAACGCTGCAAACCCTGATTGTGGGCACACAGCGTAAAATGCTACAATGGATGAATGGATAGATGTCAAACATATATAACGTCCCACCCCCCTGCATATTCTAAGCTGGCGCCCTTTAGTGCCTTTCATGTGACACTAAAGGATGCCTAGCCTTGTATTTAGCCCAAAAAAAAAAAAAAGAATTAAAATAAATGACGTGGGGTCCCCCCTATTTTTGATAGCCAGCTAGGGTAAAGCAGACAGCTGTAGCCTGCAAACCACAGCTGACAGCTTCACCTTGGCTGGTGATCAATTTGGAGGGCTCCCCAAGCTGTTTTTTTTTTTTAATTATTTATAAATAAATAATTAAAAAAAACAAAACAAACGTGGGGTCCCCCCAAATTAGATCACCAGCCAAAGTGAAGCTGACAGCTGGGGTCTGGTATTCTCAGGATGGGAAGAGCCATGGTTATTGGACTCTTCCCAGCCTAAAAATAGCAGGCCGCAGCCGCCCCAGAAGTGGCGCATCTATTAGATGCGCCAATTCTGGCGCTTCGCCCCAGCTCATCCCGCGCCCTGGTGCGTTGGCTAACGGGGTAATAAATGGGGTTGATACCAGGTGTGTAATGTCACCTGGCATCAAGCCCAGCAATTAGTTATGTCACGGCGTCTATCAGATACCCGACATAACTAATTGACAGTAATAAAAAAAAAATTGACAACAAAAAAAATTTATTTGAAAAAACACTCCCCAAAACATTCCCTGATTGACCAATTTATTGAAAAGAAAAAAAAATCCACTGTAATCCATTTGGACGTCCCACGTCGACTCTGGACCTTCTAGAATATGGGGGACACGTTCAGGGAACGTATCCCCCATTTTCTAGGAGGGCAGACCCTCCATTTGAGGAGAGTGGGTGCAATGAATCTCCACCCTCCCTGGGTCACAGCTGCAGACAGTGTACTGAGCAGCAGCAGCAGCCAGCGTCCTGAACACAGGAAGCTGTCAGCTGCTCAGCACATGTGACCGGAGTCTACTGAGAAGGAGCCGGAGGAGGGGGCCGCGGGGGATCAGCGCTCCGACAGGTATGTATGACACCGGGGAACACCGGGGGGGATAGGGGGGGACCCGGCAGGGCCTAGGGAGCAGGTTTCTGTCGTATGTGTTATGGCACATACGACAGAAACCATAGGAACAGTGTAAATGCGGCCGGCGCGCTGCTGTGCTCGCCGGTGCGCGCGGCCATCTTGGATTTTCGGGAGGGGGTTGGTGGTCAGGGGGGGGCACTTTGGGGATACCGAGGGGACCGGAGGGAACCGGGGAAAAGATTTATCTCCCATCTGGCATGTTTGCACATGCCAGATGGGAGATAAATCATTTTTTACCGGCGCGGTCATTTGCTATAACTTGATGATCGGTATACGGTGTATACCGGTCATCACGTGACTGGGGACCGGAAAAACCGGCCCGAATCATGATCTCCAGGGTCTCAGCTACCCCCGGCAGCTGAGACCCCGGAAATTTTCTGACTCTGGGGGGCGCTAGACCCTTTTTTCCGACCGCCGTTAAAAAGCGGCGGTTTGGAAGAAGTACCCTAATTTGTCGCCGTTAAACGGCGTATCGGCGGTCGTTAAGGGGTTAAATATATGTGTACGTATGCCTGTATGTGTATGTATCTGTGCATGTCTATGTGTGGATGGGGCCCACTGAGACTCTTTCGCCCAAAAACCTGGAGCCGGCCCTGGGGTCTGCGTATGTCCATGACTCTAGTACATATAAAAACTGTATTATGCGTACCAGAATCACTGACGTGTGAAAGAGGCCCTACGCCAGACTCCGTTTGGCCTCTGTTCAGCAGTGTCCGTCTTTTCACAAAACTGCTGATGACCGCACTTTTGTGCGTTGTGACACCCCCCCCCCCCCCCCCCCCCCGTGTAAAGGCCACTTTACACACAGAGATAAATCTTTGGCAGATCTGTGGTTGCAGTGAAATTGTGGACAATCAGTGCCAGGTTTGTAGCTGTGTACAAATGGAACACTATGTCCGTGATTTCACTGCAACCACAGGCCTGCCAAAGATTTATCTTTATGTGTAAAGTGGCCTTAAGCCCTCAGCGTGGAAAGCCCCACTATACTGCTGTCTGTGGGAGGCAGAATAAACAAATCAACAGCAGGTGCAGAATTGTCTTTATTTATTTATTCTTTTATGCCGTTCACCGTGTGGTATAAGTGATTAGGCGGCTTTATTCCTCCGGTCAGTACGATTACAGCGATACCAGATTTATATAGTTTTTTTTAGGTTTGGCTACTATCACATTAAAAAACGCTTTTTACTAAATAATGTTTTTTGCATCACTGAATTTTGATGGCTATAGAATTTTCTGTTGACAGAGTCATGTGAGGGCTTTATTTTTTGCAAGATGAGCTGGCGTTTTATTGGTGCCATTTTGAGCCACATAATATTTTTTGATCGCTTTATATTTTGCTTTATGTGAGGCAGAATCAAGAAGAAACAGCAATTCAGAAATTTTTCTGTACTATGTTCACCATGCTCTACGAGGGGTGATCCAAAAGTAATGATAAATCGGTTATTTCTATTGCACACAGAAATTAAAATAAAATGTTTTCTTCTCTCTTAGGTACCCACTAGTCCAGGAAAAAAAAATCACTTAAATAGGCCACGATTCCCGGGAGCTACATTCATTTGAATATGAACTGCCGAGGAGTGAACATCAAAATGGAAAAAAACGAGCTCAGAGCTGTCATCAAATACCTCTGCTTGAAAAAAATGACTACCAAAGACATACACAGCGACTTGGTGGAAACATTGGGGGACTCTTCTCCTCCATATTCCATAGTTGCACGCTGGGCCAAGGAATTTAAGCTGGGAAGAACATCGACGGAAGATTAACATCATGAAGGACGCCCATCCATGTCCCTCAATGAAAAAAATGTGAAAAAAGTTGAAGAAGTTGTATTGGCAGATCGAAGAGTGACTATCAGGCATGTAGCTGAGGTCACATGGATCTCATATGGCAGTATTCAAAGAATCCTTGCAAAAGAATTGCATATGAGAAAGGTCTCCGCGCGTTGGGTGCCAAATATGTTAACCGACGAGCAAAAGAAGAAACGAGTTGACATTTCAATAGCAAATCTCGAAAAGTTCCAAGCAGACAAGGAGAATTTTTTATCACGTTTTTTGACCATTGACGAGACCTGGATCCACCACTTTGATCCCGAAACTAAACAACAATCGATAACATGGAAACGAGCCGACGAACCGACACCAAAGAAATTCAAAGTGTCAAGCTCAGCAGGAAAGTTTATGGCGTCCGTTTTTTGGGACGCTGAAGGAATTATTATGGTGGACTATTTGGAGAAGGGAGACACTATTACGGGCTCCTACTACGCAGAACAAATAAGAAGATTGCGGGAGGCTATCAAGGAGAAAAGGCGCGGCAAACTGCGGGCTGGAGTGCTGTTTCACCAAGATAACGCGCCGGCTCACAAAGCTGCAGTTGCCATGGCAACCATTCAAGAAGCGGGCTTTGAACTGGTGGAACAACCCCCCCTAGTCGCCAGATCTAGCCCCCAGTGACTTCTGTCTCTTTCCTCGCCTCAAGGAACACCTCCGGGGCAAGAAATTTGACGACAATAGCGATGTGATAACCGTTGTTGGGGATTTTTTTGAGGGTCAAGATCAAGAATTTTTTTTCGAAGGGAATTCTAAGTTTAGAAAAGAGATGGACTAAATGTATAGACTTGTTAGGAGACTATGTAGAAAAATATATATTTTTTTTAATATAGTCATTGTGTTTATTATTAATTATCATTACTTTTGGATCGCCCCTCGTGAAAGTGATGACAGTTTTATTCTTCAGGTCAGTACGATTACTAAGATACCACATTTATATAGTTTTTTCATGTTTTGCCGCTTTTACACAATAAAAACAATTTTATAGACAAAAGAACAATTTTTACATTGCTGTATTCTAAGAGCTATACCGTTATAATTTTTTTCTTGATGGAGCTGTATGGTAGCTTGTTTTTTTTGCGGGACAAGATGACGTTTTTAGCGGTACCATTTTTATTTATATATGACGTTTTATCGCATTTTATTCCACTTTTTGGGCAGCTGTATGATGAAAAGACATTACTTTTGCTAAAGTTTTTTATTTCTTTTGTTTACGGTGTTCACTGAAAGGGTTAACTAGTGTGACAGTTTTATAGATAGGGTTGGTACAGACACGGCAATACCAAATATGTGTAATTTGTTTGTTTATTTTTAAATATATCTATTTATTGGAATTTTTACTTTTTTTGGTCTTCATTTTGTGATTTTTTTTTTAATATTTTTACTTTTGTTTAACTTTTTTTTTTACTTAGTCCCTCTATGGGACATTACAGTACAGTGCTCTGATCGCAGCTGCAATGTAATGCAGGGCTCAATCCCTGCAGTACATCGCAGCTACCAGAGCTGCACTTGGGTCACCGTGACAGCGATCGGGCCCTCACAATTACATCCATGTGAGGGCCGGGGCTCGGCTGTTGGGTAAGCCGAGTCCTCGGCTGCGATTGCACCGGTCATAGCACTGATGCCCGCACCATTGTTAGGACGTATATATACGCCCAAGGTTGGGAAGTACTCCCTTTCTAGGACGCATATATATACATCCAAAGTCGTGAAGGGGTTAAAGCAAAAGCATGGGTGACCTCTGTTTTGGATTACCAGCCAAGGTAGAGCTGCCAGCTGTGGTCTGCAGGCTGCTGCTGTCTGCTTCACCTTAGCTGTCTACCAAAAATAAGGCTGACCCTACGCCGTTTTTTTTTTTTTTTATTATTGCATTTGTGCCCAAATGCAAGGCTAAACACCATTTATTGCCATATGAAAGGCACTAAAGGCTGCAAGCATACAATGTGCAGGGGGCAGGATATTATATATGTGTTGCTCTTGTGGCGCCACAGGGTACTGTACCTCACTTAAGGTGCAGAATTCATCTCGAGTACAGAAGACGTTGTTGCCGGTAACAACCACAAACACACTCATTCAATACAATAATTCAATAATTCAACCACAAGTGGGAGCTCTTCCACTGGGACTGGGCTAGGGTAGGAGCAGGGGTAGCCATCGCGAGGTATGGGACCTCTTGCCCACTAGTTCCGGCGGGGCACCACCAGGGGAGTTAGGAGCCATCAGACTCAAACAAGTCAGTCGGAGTTAGTCAACGATTCTAGCAGGTGCAGCAAGCACCGGGGAGGACTTGGGAACAAGCAAGCAAAGACACGGAAAGTTTGGGGCCCGAGGTCTGGAGCTGGAAGCTCGACCTAGGTTCTTAGGAAAGAAGGAGGATCCCAGGGCTCGCGGGGAGTGCAGAAGGCACCCGTGACCCATTCCATGGCCTAGAAGCTGGGGTGGAGGGAGACCATCGAAAGGCGACGCACAGAAGGGAGCGCTGGCCTCGGCCTCCGAAGTATCCGGATTCGTCTGAAGCCCATCACAGCGTAGCCTGGCACTCCAACGGCAGTGTGCTTTCCGTGAGTAAAGAACTTAAACTGCACCATCTGTGTCGTCTCATCCTTGCCGGCACTCCCATCATTGTGCCCCTGCGCCACAGGCGACTACTACTGTGACGCCCTGGAAAAACCAGGTAGTCACACATAGGCCCCCGCATAACACCGTCCCCGACTTAGGCAACATACAGCCGACCTGAAACCCTAGTCACCCTCCCTTAGGGCAAGACAGGCACAGCAGTGGGCGGGACCAGGTGGTTGGGAACGCCCACCTAGGGGTCTAGACAGCCCGAGCCGGGAAAACAGTCAGTCAAGCTTGAGATTAAGTTGGAGTTCAAGTTGAGAGGAGCGTAGGCTGGACCTAGGTGTAGCTCCAGCAGAGGAAGTTCAAGTTGAACGGTGCCAGGGTCGGAGCCCTGGTGCCTTGACTAGGTGACAGATGGTGGTCACCATCAGCAGGAGACGGGAAGACGGCTCGGCAGATCCGAGGTGGACCGGGACAGGGTTGGAGCCCGCCGGTACCGACACCGGAGACCCGTGACCAGAAACCGTGCACAGAAGGGGTACTCGGACCCTGGAGCCAGGACCGAAACCAGCAGCCTAGCTAATTAAGCGATTGAGGGCAGGATTATAGATCCTGTTCCAACCAAAGTCCCGAAAGAAGACAACCACCCACCGATAGGGATAAGGCCACCGCCAGGGCCCATAGATCCCACGGGTCAGTGTCTGCGGGCACGGCTCCTTAGGCCCACAGCCAGCCGGGAGCGGACTCCTGAGTTCCAAACCAGGCAGCCCACAATACACAAACACAGTGCAGAGGAAAGGATAGAGACCACCAGCCCGGGTGGAGGACCAGAGTACAACCGGCCGCGGCGGCCGGCCACCAGAACCTTGGTTTACCAAAAGACTCTTGTGATTCCTTCAATAGTGAGTAACCAACCATCCCCTGATCCGTCTGGGCGTGCAAGCCCCTGCCATTGCCATACCCTGCACAGAGACACTAGGCCCCGGGGCAACCATCCCTACCCACGGAGGGGTTAACATCCAGCTGCCATTACACCGCCCCCGGGTACCCCACAACAGCAGCGGTGGTGTCCCACTTCACCACACACCGTGGGTGGCGTCACAGACATTCTACCACTAATCCCGTACAAATACGTCCCCCCTTTTATTCGGAGTGACCGCGAGACCCCCCCGGGTCCGGAGACCCTCGAGCCACCCACTGAAGGTCTGGATCCGAGCAGCGCTGGCTGTTGGCACGGGGGCGGCACACTACCACCATCATCCTCCCTGGGGCGCAGCTCTGCCTGTGGAGAGCTGAACCATCTGAGCTGCGTTGTCTTCTGCCCCAGCAGAGAAGTCCCGCAGCGGCGGCTGATATCGGCCGCACACCACAGATGGCGTCACGAACAACTATCCCATCATCCCCATATCCTGCTTTATTGACACCGCCGGTGTCACGGAACCGAGCAAGGCCACTGCGGCGACCCAGAACTGCGTAATGAGTAGCCCCTGACCCCGTGGGCGCATCACGCTTCCATTCATCTTTCTAGCTTTAAAACTCCATGTAAGGCTGGCTTCTCACTTGCGAGTTTCTCGCAGTAGAGCAATGCGAGAAAATCTCGCATTGGAATCGGACACATGTTAGTGAATGATTCAGCTCTCATCTGCGATTTTTTTCTCACTCCAAATCGGACTGAGAAAAAAATCGCAGCATGCTGCTTTTTGGTGAGCTTCTCGCACGAGTCTCTCCAATGCAAGTCTATGGGTGCGTACGGACCATCCTAGTGACATGCGTTTTTCACAATAGATTTCACGCATGTAGCAGAGAACAATGTAAATGCTTCTGTACATAACATTACATGAATAGCAGCTGCTGAGGGTAAAAACTGATTGCACCATGATGACTAGTGAACTAAAATCGGCCGACTTTTTTTCCTGCTACTCGGACCGATTTTACACGCATAAATGTGATTCCAGCCTTAAAAACCACGTCCGTGTCGCCTGTGTGCAGCGCCCTTTTCTCGCACCCATTGACTAGTATTGGTGAGGTGCGCAGGCACATGCAGCAAGCTGTGATTTGCCCCGTACGCTGAATTTTGCAGAGGGTACACTAGTAGCAGTTGTGCTCTGCCCTATTGTTGAACATTGGTGCGGGTGGTTGCGATTTTTTACCGCACTGCACGCGCAGATGTGACTGAACCTCTGAGAATTTCTGCTATGAGGACGCGGTGGCGTCACGTGACGAGAGACCTGAGCGTATGTGGCACAGCCGGAGCTCACATCTCCCCCTCCCTACACTTCACATGTTCCCGGGCCCCGCCCATCCCCGCACTGTAGTATCAGCCGTGCACGGCCACCTACGCCTCAGTGTACAGCAGGGCAGCCGGTGGCCGCGGACTGGTGAGTGCTGGGTCTGTCTCTATACACGTCTGGTCCCGGTATGGCCGGCTCCGGGAGGGTTCTTAGTACCTTGCATTCACCTCCTGGCGCCATTGTTCTGGTGGGTGTCAGTTCCTACTTCATTACTTCTATCTGCCTGTGTGTGTGGACGGGGAGACCTGCCACCTCCAGGCACCGCCTGCACAGACGGCTCTGCACTAGGGAATTGTCTGCAGTGCAGTCCCATCAGGGACCAAGACTTGTGAGAAGCTCTGATCTTATTAATGGGAAGATGTGGCTAGTTATTACAAGGGGCGGTGATTGGTTCACACTGGGTGTACAGGTGATCAGCAATACCCGGGTGTGAATGGACAGCTGGAATAGAAAACTGTATAAAGGGGGAGAACACGCATGCTAAGAAATCCCAATTATTGTGACATGGAAATGAGCTAATCTATCAGTAGCGCAGGGGGGTCGCCCTCTGGTGGCCGGCGCAGGGGGGTCGCCCTCTGGTGGCCGGCGCAGGGGGGTCGCCCTCTGGTGGCCGGCGCAGGGGGGTCGCCCTCTGGTGGCCGGCGCAGGGGGGTCGCCCTCTGGTGGCCGGCGCAGGGGGGTCGCCCTCTGGTGGCCGGCGCAGGGGGGTCGCCCTCTGGTGGCCGGCGCAGGGGGGTCGCCCTCTGGTGGCCGGCGCAGGGGGGTCGCCCTCTGGTGGCCGGCGCAGGGGGGTCGCCCTCTGGTGGCCGGCGCAGGGGGTCGCCCTCTGGTGGCCGGCGCAGGGGGGTCGCCCTCTGGTGGCCGGCGCAGGGGGGTCGCCCTCTGGTGGCCGGCGCAGGGGGGTCGCCCTCTGGTGGCCGGCGCAGGGGGGTCGCCCTCTGGTGGCCGGCGCAGGGGGGTCGCCCTCTGGTGGCCGGCGCAGGGGGGTCGCGCTCTGGTGGCCGGCGCAGGGGGGTCGCCCTCTGGTGGCGCTCATCCAGTGCTGGTTACTGGCAATTCCAATTTGTCATTACATGTAAAATTGTCATTATACAGCGTCCCCTTTTGTGATTCAAATGTTTTTATTGATTTGGTAATAATCTGTAAACCTCATGTGTATGTAAATAGTATAGGTTTATACAAAATAACAATGTACATTATTTTTATCCTTAAAGGACAGGCATGTTCTCCACTTTTTGGCACAGCTAACTTTTAATAAATCTCTTCCATTGTCTCGTGTGTGCCAAAACGTAGGAGAACGTCTTGTCCTATAAAACGTGGGCGGGTCCTTGGAGGAATCCCATATGCATTGTCTTCACTAATAATGAAGCGTCTTGTGTAATTGTGTAACCTTTCTGTAGAAATACAATCGCTTTCTTCTTCATCTGAACTCGTGATCTCCTTTTTATGCTACAACTAAAGGGCAATGTGGGTTAGACGCTCACGACACTGACCCTAAAATCCCACTGTCCCGCTATGGTGCACCTAACAATATCCTGGCTTCCTGATCCCCTGCTTTATGTAGGCCTAGGAATTATCGAAGACACCCTTTTAATAATTGTATTGCCCATATTTTTTGTAGAGAAAAACAACTTTCTGGATAAAATTCATAATTAAGGGTGGTATACACCAGAAATGCGTTGATTGCTGTCAGATCGGGGGTATTTTTTATTTTTTTTTTTTCTCCTTTTTATAGCGCATATTTTTTCTGTCTGTATTGCAACATGATCTAAAACACTGTATATTGTGTATTTAAGAATTTCCACCACACACACTTTGCTTAATGCATGCAGTGAATGTAACATTGCATTTTCAGAATTTAGACAAACTTGTAAGGCTACTTTCACACTTGCATCGTTTGGCATCCGTCACAATGCGTTGTGTGACGGATGCGTTGTAAATTGTGTGATTAATAAAGGCAACAGATTCCAGTGAAATAACATGTTGCGTTAAGGCCCCGTTACATGCAGCGATATCGCTTGCAAACGTACCCGCCACCGTCGTTTGTGCATCACGGGCAAATCACTGCCCGTGGCGCACAATATCGTTAGGAGCCGTCACACGTACTTACCTGCCTAGCGACGGCGCTGTGGCCGGCGAACCGCCTCCTTTCTAAGGGGGAGGTTTGTTTGGTGTCACTAAGCGGCCACCCAATAGAAGCGGAGATAAGCGGGACGTAACATCCCGCCCACCTCCTTACTTCCTCATTGCCGGCGGCCGCAGGTAAGCTGTAGTTCGTCGTTCTCGAGGTGTCACATGAAGCGATGTGTGCTGGAATGACGAACCACGTGTCAACAATGGATGATTTGGTGAGTATTTTCCATCGTTAATGGTCGCTCCTTGCTGTCACACGCAACGACATTACTAACGATGCTGGATGTGCGTCAGGGAATCCGTGACCCTGGTGATATATCGTTAGATACGTTGTTGCGTGTAACGGGGCCTTTCGTTTTCTTTAGCCAAGAGAGACAGAGCCCCCCTCATCACCGCGCACACGCAGGCACTAGCGCCCCCCTCATCACCGCGCACACGCAGGCACTAGCGCCCCCGCCTCAGCACACCGGCATTACCTCAGTGACATCCCCGCTGACAGCGCAATTCACTTCAATTGCTGCGTGGAGCTGACAGAGAGTGGTCATGGTCTGTGGCCGCTCCTGTCAGCTTCATGTAGCAGAGCTGAAAGCGTCATGGGACCTCTGTGGATTACATCGGACCTGGAGGGGTATGTGGGGATTTTAATAAAGTGGTGAAAGAGGGTGTGGTTTACTTTGTGTTTTTTTTGTTTTTTTTTGTCTTTTATTCCAAATAAAGGATTTTTCGGTGTTTGTGTTTACTTTCACTTACAGGTTAATCATTGGGGGTGTCTCATAGACGCCTGCCATGATTAACCTAGGACTTAGTGGCAGCTATGGGCTGCCATTAACTCCTTTTTACCCCGATTGCCACCGCAACAGGGCAATTCGGGATGAGCCGGGTAGAGTCCCGGGACTGTCGCATCTAATGGATGCGGCAATTCCGGGCGGCTGCTGGCTGATATTTTTAGGCTGGGGAGCTCCCCATAATGTGCTGCTCCCCAGAATCTGCCACCATAGACAATCATTAGACACCTTGAAGGATTCTAACGGAGTCCATCAAGGTGCGTTGTTTTAATGATACAAAAAACGCTACATGCAGTGTTCCATCCGCCCGCCACTGCGTCAAAATAACGACTCAGCGAAAGCAACGCAGACAGTTGCATCACAGTGCGTTGACAATACAAGTCTATGGAGAATAGCGCAGTTTAACGGACTGCACTATTTTCCATAGCAGCGGATTGCGCTGAACACAAGTGTGAAAGTACCCTAATATGCAACTTTTTTTTTTTTTTTTTAGTGCTCAGGAATAAAAAAAACACAATATTCCCTTCTATAGCACAAATACCCTGGAGTAGAAGCTAAAAAGTGACAAATTCGGCATATTTGTGTTATCAGTGACCAGAAGAGTGGGCGTGGGAGATGAGTGGGTGTGACTACCCGAGCTTAGTTAACATTAATAAAGTCCACATAGGCATGTAGTTTTTTATAATAGAAGCCCCAGGGGTCTGGGGGTAAGAAGTCCTCCCTTGCTTAATCAAAGCGGAATATTTGGTAGACGTGGTCTGATACGGGCTGCCTGTCGGGCCATGCCCACCAAGATGGATATCACACCCACCAGTTAATCAGCAAGTGTGCTGCCTTAATATTGCAAGGGGGGCGTCAAACCCCCTCTTGTGGGGGTCTTACCCCCAGACCCCCGCTTCTATTATAAACAACTCCATGCGTATGTGGACTTAACATTCACTTCTAACTAAGCTTGGGTGGTCACGCCCACTATCTCATCTCCTGCCCACTGTCATCTCCTCCTGCCCACTTACTTTTGATCCCCTGACAATACAAGTATGCCACAAATCCTGCCCCCCCCCCCCAAAAAAAAAAGCCCTAGCATGACTTTACAGGATTTTGGACTATGCTTGATATATAAACCCTAGTTACAGTCAGGTCTGGTGTTAGGGTGAGTCAAATTTCACAATTTCTCAGGGCCCCACACTTTTATGGGCCCCAGCAGTTGTATTCTGCGGTACAGATTGTTTAAGGACCTTTGACTTCACCAGAGGCCTCTAAATTGTAGTAGTCTAAAAGAACTGAACAGGAGACAGGCTGGTATGCAGGACTGGCATTAGGGGGGTGACAGAGCAAACTGGAAACTTCATGGGGCCCCCTTCTCCTAAGGGTCCCAGGGTTTATATCATAACACTGCAAGAGGACCTTTGTTACATCAGGTCATGTGACCAAAGGTCATTATGGGAATCTAAAGCTGAAGTGGAGACAGGCTGGTATGTACAGTGGTTGGATAGAGAATACATACCTTTTTTAGATAGAGGGATGGATGGAAAGATGAGATATTAATATACAGCGCCACACACAAACATGTTACACACAAGGTTTGGAGGATTATGTTGATGTTCCAGAATGCAATATCATCATATTTGAATAAATGTTGACTTTTATATACTGGGGTTTTTTTTTTTTTTGTTTTTTTTTTTGTTTTTTTGGGGGAGGGGGTTGAAGAATACATTTGGATTGTTATTAGTAGGGGAAAAAAAACAAGACATCCCCTGAAAATAAGCTCTAGCCCATTTTTAGGAGCAACATAATATAAGACCCTGTCTTATTTTTGGGGAAACATGGTATAATAAAGGTGATATTTAAAGTGCACAATCTGTCTTTATCATGTGGACACTGATAGGAGTTCAGAAGAATTGGTTTCACTTAAATGCTACATGCGCACGCTGCGTTTTTGGCTGCAGTTTTGTTGTCAGAACTTTCTGACTTCCCAGCAAAGTCTGAGAAGTCAGATTTGTCATGCGCACATTGCAGTTTTTGTCAGCGTTTTTTGTCAAAAGTTTGTGACCAAAAAAATGCAGCATGTTCATTCTTCCTGCGTTTTTGTCAACATTTGTCACAAACTGAGCAAAAACGCATATTGTGAAAACGCAGCAAAAACGCACCTATAATTACAAGCATTTTTTGTGACCTTTCCACGCTCTCTCTGACAACGGGCAGTTTTGGCTGCAGTTTGTGAGCACAAAAAGATGCAGCGCGCGCATGTAGCCAAAGGGAGTCTTAAGGGGGCTTTACACGGTAGCGATATCGCTAGCAATTTGTAGCGATAGTGAACGTGTAAGTACCCGCCCCCGTCGCGCATGCGATTGTTTGTGATCGCTGCCGTAGCGAACATTATCGCTACGACAGCCTCACACATACTTACCTGGTCGGCAGCGTCGCTGTGACTGCCGAACAATCCCTCCTTCAAGGGGGAGGGACGTTCGGCATCACAGCGACGTCACCGCAACGTCACTAAGCGGCCGGCCAATCAAAGCGGAGGGGCGGAGATGAGCAGGACGTAACATCCCGCCCACCTCCTTCCTTCCGCATTGTGGCCGGCGGCAGGTAAGGAGACGTTCCTCGCTCCTGCGGTGTCACACATAGCGATGTGTGCTGCCGCATGAGCGACAAACCACCTGGATAAACAACCCTTACCGATTTTTTGAGTTTGGGACGACCTCTCCATGGTGAACGATTTTCACCGTTTTTGAGGTCGCTGCTCAGTGTCACACGCTGCGATATCGTTAATGACGCCGGATGTGCGTCACTAACAACTTGACCCCGACGACAAAATATTAATGATATCGTAGCGTGTAAAGCCCCCTTTAGTATTATCAACCCCCTTCACAAGTAGTCTATATGGGCATGTAGGTCATAGAAAGCGGAGTAAAATGATACCTTGATATCTGCAATCTGATGTCAGAGATATAAGAAAAAAGTGATATGTAAATGAGCTGCTGCTATCTAGGTTCGGCCCATAGATCTTCTTAAAATAAGCCCTAGAGGCAGAATGTCAACTAAAAGGAGGCATTATGAGTGGGGGACATATGACTGATGGGTGCTCTCATAGTCACACACAGCTCTGCAGTGAGGAGCACTACCACTGTGAGAAATGTAGATCAGCAGAGCAGACTGTCCATCATTCCATAGGATCAATCTAACAAGCAAAAACAAAATAGCCTGTTTCGTACTTCATAGGATAACAGTTTTGTGAACCTGGGCTGATGAGGGGTTTTCCAAAACTTATGAAGAATGTCTGTAGTTCACAAGAGTAGGTGTGTTTTCTTTGTCGCTCCATTGGGAGACCCAGACAATTGGGTGTATAGCTTCTGCCTCCGGAGGCCACACAAAGTATTACACTTTAAAAAGTGTAACCCCTCCCCTCTGCCTATACACCCTCCCGTGCATCACGGGCCCATCAGTTTTTTGCTTTGTGTTGAAGGAGGCAGGCACATTCACGCAAGCTCCACATTTTAGTCAGCAGCAGCTGCTGACTTTATCGGATGGAAGAAAAGAGGGCCCCTAACAGGGCTCCCGGCATGCTCCCTTCTCACCCCACTCTGGTCGGCGGTGCTGTTAAGGTCGAGGTACCCATTGCGGGTACAAAGGCTGGAGCCACATGCCGTTATCCTTCCCCATCCCTTAGGGGCTCTGGGTGAAGTGGGATCCTAACCGGTCACCATGCACTGGGACCGGGCTCCCTCCGCAGCCCCTGGGGGAATCTGACGGACAGGAGCCGGGTATCATCAGGGACAGGCCCTGCTACTCTGAGGTACTGTGTCCCCTTGGGGACGGCGCATAGAGCGCCTGTGTAACGGACGCTGCAGCAGCTGCTGGGTGTTTTTGTCACCGGGACTACCGCGCCGACCGCGCTTGTTTCCCGGCCACGTTACTAACTTTAGTCCCCGGCTTTTGCGGCCTAGTACCGCATACTCCCGCCCCCGGGCCTGCCAGTCAGGGGGAAGGGCGGGACACTGTACTGGACGTCAGCGGTGAGGGCTGGAGCATACTTGGGTATCCTCCTCCCCCCTCACTGAGCACTGCGGGGCACCAGATTCCCGCACTTTCTGAGGCACGCCCACGGCTCCCTCCTCCTCTCAGAACGCCGGCAGCCATTGCTATCAGCACTTCTGCCGGTGGAGAACTTCAGGACCGAGCTCCACAGCTCTGGGAGGCCCAGGCAGGGAATCTGGTGGACACACAACCGCTGAGGGCGGTCGGTAAGCCGCACCTGTTACTAGGTGCTGGCCCCCCTGGGTGCCGAAGTGTGTGTGTGTGTATATATATATATATATATATATATATATATATATATATATAATCTATCTCCTTATGGTGTATACATTTACTCTGTTCGGCCGCATTAATTGCTTTTGGCTATATACCCTCACTGTTTGCTCTAAGAGGAGACAACAGCATGTCGTCCGCAAAAAGCAAGGGTGCCAAGGCACAGGCTTATTTTGCAACCTGTACCTCTTGTGCGGCTATGTTACCTGCAGGTTCCACCTACCCTCATTGTGTGCAATGCTCGGCCCCTGTGACACTCACTCAGCCGGAGCCTCAGGCACTGGTGGGACCCTCGGCCCAGGTAGAACCACCGGCTACCACTGTCCAGGTGGCAGGGACAGAGTTTGCAGTGTTGGCTGAGAAACTTTGAGTCACTTTCTCAATCCATGACTCAGTCTATGGATAGATGGTCTGCTAAGATACTAGAAGCTTTGCAGCACAGACCGGTAACACAGGCCCCGGGAACTGTTGAATCATTGCCCCCAGGCCCCCCTCGGTCGGAGCAGCAAAGTGCTCCTGGGGTGACTCCTAGGTCCCACGGTGAGGACTCCGACACGGACCGCAGTCCCAGACCGGCTAAGCGGGCTCGCTGGGAACTTCCCTCAACTTCATCACACTTCTCAGGGTCTCAGCATGAGGACTCTCTGGAGGATGAAGCGGATGTGGCAGATCAGGGCTCTGAACCTGACGCTGCTCTCAATCTTGATACACCTGAAGGGGACACCATAGTAAATGACCTTATAGCGTCCATCAACCAGGTGCTAGAACTTTCTCCTCCAGCTCCTCCGATTGAGGAGTCAGCTTCTCAGCAGGAGAAATTCCAATTTCGTTTTCCCAAACGTACACGGAGTGCGTTTTTCGATCACTCCAACTTCAGAGATACAGTCCAGAA
Source organism: Anomaloglossus baeobatrachus (assembly GCF_048569485.1). Lineage (NCBI taxonomy): Eukaryota > Metazoa > Chordata > Amphibia > Anura > Aromobatidae > Anomaloglossus > Anomaloglossus baeobatrachus. The sequence goes on along the minus strand of NC_134356.1, from coordinate 295,253,475 downwards.
ACACCGAGCTTTTCCGGACAAGCGCTTTACTAAGCGCCTTAATGACACACGTTACCCCTTCCCCACTGACGTAGTTAAGGGTTGGGCTCAGTGTCCCAAGGTGGATCCCCCAGTCTCTAGACTGGCGGCTAGATCCATAGTAGCAGTGGCAGATGGTTCATCGCTCAAGGATGCCACTGACAGGCAAATAGAGCTCCTGATGAAATCCATCTATGAAGCCATAGGCGCGTCCTTTGCTCCGGCATTCGCAGCCGTATGGGCACTCCAAGCTATCTCAGCTTGTCAGTCTGAGATTAATGCAGTCACACGTGCCTCTACCCCGCAGGTTGTGTCCTTAACCTCTCAGGCGTCGGCTTTTTCGTCCTACGCCATGAACGCCGTCCTGGACTCGGCGAGCCGTACAACGGTAGCATCCGCCAATTCAGTGGCAGTCCGCAGGGCCATGTGGCTACGCGAATGGAAGGCAGACTCTGCTTCCAAGAAGTTCTTAACCGGTTTGCCATTTTCTGGCGACCGTCTGTTTGGCGAGCAATTGGATGAAATCATTAAACAATCCAAGGGAAAGGACTCGTCCTTACCCCAGTCCAAACCAAACAGACCTCAGCAACGGAAGATACAACCGAGGTTTCGGTCCTTTCGGCCCTCAGCCAGGTCTCAATTCTCCACGTCCAACAGGCCACAGAAGGGCCAGAGGAACTCTGATTCATGGCGGTCTAAGTCACGTCCTAAAAAGACCGCCGGAGGAACCGCCCCCAAGGCGGCCTCCTCATGACTTTCGGCCTCCCCAAACCGCATCCTCGGTCGGTGGCAGGCTCTCCCGCTTTTGCGACGCCTGGTTGCCACATGTCCACGACCGATGGGTGAGAGACATTTTGTCTCACGGTTACAGGATAGAGCTCAGCTCTCGTCCTCCGACTCGTTTCTTCAGAACATCTCCGCCCCCCGAGCGAGCCGATGCTCTTTTTCAGGCGGTGAGCACCCTGAAGGCAGAAGGAGTTGTGATCCCCGTTCCCCTTCAGGAACGTGGTCGCGGTTTTTACTCCAACTTGTTTGTGGTGCCAAAAAAGGACGGATCATTCCGTCCCGTCCTGGACCTCAAACTGCTCAACAGACACGTGAAAACCAGACGGTTCCGGATGGAATCTCTCCGCTCCGTCATCGCCTCGATGTCCCAAGGAGACTTTCTAGCATCAATCGACATTAGGGATGCTTATCTCCACGTGCCGATTGCACCAGAGCATCAGCGCTTCCTGCGTTTCGCCATCGGAGACTAACACCTTCAGTTCGTGGCTCTGCCTTTCGGCCTGGCGACAGCCCCACGGGTCTTCACCAAGGTCATGGCAACAGTGGTGGCCGTTCTACACTCTCAGGGACACTCGGTGATCCCTTACTTAGACTATCTTCTAGTCAGGGCACCCTCCCGGGTAGCATGCCAACACAGCCTGAATACTGCTCTGGAGACTCTCCAGAGGTTCGGGTGGATCATCAATTTCCCAAAGTCACAATTGACTCCGACCCAATCGCTAACTTACCTCGGGATGGCGTTTCATACTCTCTCAGCGATAGTGAAGCTCCCGCTGGACAAACAGCGTTCACTACAGACAGGGGTGCAATCTCTCCTTCAAGCCCAGTCACACCCCTTGAGGCGCCTCATGCACTTCCTAGGGAAGATGGTGGCAGCAATGGAGGCAGTTCCATTTGCGCAGTTTCATCTGCGTCCACTCCAATGGGACATTCTCCGCAAATGGGACAGGAGGTCGACGTCCCTCGACAGGAACGTCTCCCTTTCTCGGGCAGCCAAAGTCTCTCTTCAGTGGTGGCTTCTTCCCACTTCTCTGTCGAAAGGAAAATCCTTCCTGCCCCCATCCTGGGCTGTGGTCACGACGGACGCGAGTCTGTCAGGGTGGGGAGCGGTCTTCCTCCACCACAGGGCTCAGGGTACCTGGACTCAACCAGAGTCCTCCCTTCAGATCAATGTTCTGGAGATAAGGGCAGTGTATCTAGCCCTAAAGTCGTTCCAGCCGTGGCTGGAAGGCAGGCAGATCCGAATTCAGTCGGACAACGCCACGGCGGTGGCGTACATCAACCACCAAGGCGGCACACGCAGTCGTCAAGCCTTCCAAGAAGTTCGGCGGATCCTGCTGTGGGTGGAAGCCACAGCCTCCACCATCTCTGCAGTTCACATCCCGGGCGTAGAAAACTGGGAAGCAGACTTTCTCAGTCGCCAGGGCATGGACGCAGGGGAATGGTCTCTTCACCCGGACGTGTTTCAAGAGATCTGTTGCCGCTGGGGTACGCCGGACGTCGACCTAATGGCGTCCCGGCACAACAACAAGGTCCCGGCATTCATGGCACGGTCTCAAGATCACAGAGCTCTGGCGGCAGACGCATTAGTTCAGGATTGGTCGCAGTTTCGACTGCCTTATGTATTTCCTCCTCTGGCACTGCTGCCCAGAGTGTTACGCAAGATCAGGTCCGACTGCCGCCGTGCCATCCTCATCGCCCCAGACTGGCCGAGGAGGTCGTGGTACCCGGATCTGTGGCATCTCACGGTGGGTCAACCGTGGGCACTACCAGACCGACCAGACTTGCTGTCTCAAGGGCCATTTTTCCATCTGAATTCTGCGGCCCTCAACCTGACTGTGTGGCCATTGAGTCCTGGATCCTAGCGTCTTCAGGGTTATCTCAAGAGGTCATTGCCACTGAGACAGGCCAGGAAACCAACGTCCGCCAAGATCTACCACAGGACGTGGAGGGTCTTCTTATCCTGGTGCTCTGATCAGGGTTTTACTCCCTGGCCGTTTGCCTTGCCCACTTTTCTGTCCTTCCTTCAATCCGGAATGGAAAAGGGTTTGTCGCTCGGCTCTCTCAAGGGACAAGTCTCGGCGCTTTCCGTGTTTTTTCAAAAGCGTCTAGCCAGGCTTCCGCAGGTACGCACGTTCCTGCAGGGGGTTTGCCACATAGTCCCTCCTTACAAGCGTCGGCTAGAACCCTGGGATCTTAACAGGGTGCTAACGGCTCTTCAGAAATCACCTTTCGAGCCGATGAGGGATGTTTCTCTTTCACGCCTTTCGCAGAAGGTGGTCTTCCTAGTGGCAGTCACATCACTTCGGAGAGTGTCTGAGCTAGCAGCGCTGTCATGCAAAGCTCCCTTCCTGGTGTTTCACCAGGATAAGGTGGTTCTGCGTCCGGTCCCGGACTTTCTCCCTAAGGTGGTATACCCCTTTCATCTCAATCAGGATATCTCCTTACCTTCTTTTTGTCCCAATCCAGTTCACCAATGTGAAAAGGATTTGCACTTGTTAGATCTCGTGAGAGCACTCAGACTCTACATTTCTCGTACGGCGCCCCTGCGCCGTTCTGATGCGCTCTTTGTCCTTGTCGCTGGCCAGCGTAAAGGGTCGCAGGCTTCCAAGTCAACCTTGGCTCGGTGGATCAAGGAACCGATTCTTGAAGCCTACCGTTCTTCTGGGCTTCAGGTCCCTTCAGGGCTGAAAGCCCATTCTACCAGAGCCGTGGGTGCGTCCTGGGCATTGCGGCACCAGGCTACGGCTCAGCAGGTGTGTCAGGCGGCTACCTGGTCGAGTCTGCACACTTTCACGAAACACTGTCAGGTGCATACCTATGCTTCGGCAGATGCCAGCCTAGGTAGGCGAGTCCTTCAGGCGGCGGTTGCCCACCTGTAGGAAGGGGCCGTTTTACGGCTCTTTTTATCGAGGTATTCTTTTACCCACCCAGGGACTGCTTTTGGACATCCCAATTGTCTGGGTCTCCCAATGGAGCGACAAAGAAGGGAATTTTGTTTACTTACCGTAAATTCCTTTTCTTCTAGCTCCTATTGGGAGACCCAGCACCCGCCCCTGTGCCCTTCGGGCTGGTTGTTCTTTTGTGTACACATGTTGTTCATGTTGAATTGTTCTTTTGGTTCATGGTTCAGTTCTCCGAACATCCTTCGGATTGAATTTACCTTAGACCAATTTATAAGTTTCCTCCTTCCTGCTTTGGCACCAAAACTGATGGGCCCGTGATGCACGGGAGGGTGTATAGGCAGAGGGGAGGGGGTTACACTTTTTAAAGTGTAATACTTTGTGTGGCCTCCGGAGGCAGAAGCTATACACCCAATTGTCTGGGTCTCCCAATAGGAGCTAGAAGAAAAGGAATTTACGGTAAGTAAACAAAATTCCCTTCTTTTGTTTTTTGTTTTTCTTTTCTATCTTACTCATGTAGTAGTAGAACAAAATTGCCATCAGTTTCTTGCTGTATCTTTCTGTCAACCTCTGCCCCACCTTCGGGGCAAGGGCACACTGCAAGAAAAACGACCCGAGTGTAATGTGATGAAAAAGCGCTTTCCACTGAAACCCATGTTACTCTGTGGTGCCGTTCCCATCTGTGATTATTTTCTCAGCTCTAATCGGACAGTCTCAGCATGCTGCGGGTGGAATCCGATCCGTATTCCCTCGCACCCATACAATTCTGTGGGTGCGAGTAAAACAGCACTGCATTTGGATGACATCGGAGTGCAGTGCGATAATCGCATCAGCTGACCATGGAGGAGATGGGGAGATTAATCCCACTCTCTCCTCCGCAGCTGTGATCCGATCGCAGGATTGGATCACAGTGGATGACACTCGGCTCACAGCACAGCGTGAGTTGAGGGTCATTAGTATTTCGCTTCCAATGCGCTCGCATCATATGTTATACGCTAATGTGGCCCCAGCCTCAGATGTATTGTCATGTGTAAATACTGCAAATTACTATCTCAGCCTAATTTTTTTTTTTTTCTTTTTTGGGGGGAATTATTACAGTGTCCTTGGAGGTTCCAGCCCAACACCAGCTCAGCTTTCAGTAGTAACCAGCAGCTGCAGAAGGTACGTTTATGGGTACATGTATGGATCTTCCAACTAAGCACAAAAGAAAAGTATTATGTCCATCATAGAAATAAGACCAGAGGAAAAAAGTAGACCGTGTCCTCTGGAAAGCTGCAGTATGAAAAGGTCATCCAACAGAGAAGCTCTTTGTACCCTAATTCAATCTGGCATTTTTTTGTTGTATTTATGGCATTTTTTTGTCTCTCGCATGATTAATCTGCACAAATTATTGTTCATTTTTTCCTTGGCAGTGGTCAGATTTGTGGCGGACCCCTAATTACTACATTGTTGGTGGTCCCTTTTTAATCAGTTTAATAATGTGTAATGTACATTCCTTACACAAAGTATTCTTGACACTACACCGACACAGGCATAGTATGGAGAAGCTCCACAATAAACTCCTGTTATAGACTATGCCCCATTTAGGTAATGCACTGATTTTTGTGACTAATTTACACCTCCTATGCCTCCTTTTCTGCTCATGTAACAACCTGCCACTAGCATTCATGACCATTTATAATTTGCGAGGACCTGACCACCTCCCTGGCCTAGACAGTGAATTGGGTGCTAGGAGGCACCACCGAGGCATCATTCATAGTGTAGACACAGGGTCCCTGTTCTTCTGATCAGAGACCCCCAGCGATCAGACACTTATCACCTATCATGTGGTCATTAAAAAGATCATATTGGGAACACAACAGCATCCGCGCACTCTCTAAGGCTTTGTGCGCACTAGAAATGTGAATTTTCTCATGAAAATTTCTTGAGAAACTTCTGGGAGTGGAAGATTTCCGGACCTCCGGAAAAAATCCGCGGTAAATCCGCATGCGGATTTGCCGCGATTTTCCCGCGGGTGGTTCCCTGCGAATTTTGCAGGCTGTACTGCAGAAATCCGCAGGTACCTGCAGAAAAGAATTGACATGCTCATTTTCTCAAGAAATGTTCTCAAGAAAATCTTCTCAAGGAAATTTCTTGAGAAAAATCCGCAGCGTGCGCACAGCTATTTTTTTTTTTCTCATAGGATTTGCTGGGAAATGTCTGCACAAAGATTGCAGACATTTCTCAAGAAATTTCCGCAGCAAATCCGCGGGTAAATCCGCGGGTAAAACGGCCGAGTGCGCACATAGCCTAAGAGGTCTTCATGATATCGCTGAGCTAATGAGCTTCTTACCTGGTGCACACAAACCGACCTTGTATAATTTTACCAACTATTCTATTGAAAGGTCATCTTGTAAGACTACATTTTTTTTGTGTAATTCCCACAGGGGAAACATTTGGCTGTGGCTTTCTTGTTTCTGTGGTGAACCGAACTTGTGATGAAATAGCTAATCCCCGCTGTGGCCTATCTCCAGTAGTGGTTGTCTGAAGAGATGTGCCGGAAAACTATGGAGCCTGGGGATTGAGTGTTTGCATTTTTTTAAGCTAGGTACTTTTTGCTGCATAAAAAAAGTAGCTTTTTACACTACAAGCAAAGTAGATGGGATTAATCGTAATCTCATGTCCACTGTGGGTTTTTTTTTTTTTTTTTTTTTTTTACGCTGCATGAACTCATCTGCAATGCGTATTTCCAAGCCGCAGCGTGACAATTTATCTTGTGGGTACACTGAGTTTTCAGTACAAACTCTCTGAATAGACTTGCATTAGATACGGAAAATCCACAGGTAGAAAAAACGCACGTGTTTTTAGTGCGCTTACACAGCATCAATGCATAGAAAAACGCATCTAAAACAAAACGTATCCTGGATCAAAGTGAGTTGAAACATAAGCAGCGCAGCGGAACAAACAGGAAGTTGCCCAAACCAGAGTTCAAGGTCCCAATACACACAAACTCCTATACAGGCACAACAAAAAATATAAAGATATAGCTAGATAGAATAGAGAGATGGATAGCCAAAATGCACAACCCCCTACATATTATACAATTGCACCCTTTAGTGCCTTTCATGTGGCACTATAGGGTGTTTAATCTGGTCTGACATAATAAATATTTTTAAAAAAAAAACTACTTGGGGGTCCCCCCAATTTTTGATAACTAGCAAAGGTAAAGCATACCGCTGCAGGCTGATATTATCAGGCTGGGGAAGGTCCATGGTTATTGGGCCCTTCCCTGCCTAAAAATACCAACCCGCAGCCACCCCATAAGATGCGCCAATTCTGGTGCTTCACCTCGGCTCTGCTCTTCCCGATTGCCCTGGTGTATTGGCAATCTGGGTAATCGTATTTTGGGTTAATGTCAGCTGGCATCCAGCCCTGGGGTTATATCTATAAGACACCCCCATTACTAACTCAGTCGGTAAAGAGCAAAAAAAACTCCCCAACTCTTTTGATGGTTCCCCAATATAATTTATAAAAAAAGACATGCAGGTCTGATGTAGTCAAGGGAATTCAACATGGTCCACAAATGGAAACCTAAAATACTTAAAATGAGAGAAATAAAAACCATACACTTTCCTTCATTCACCAATTTATTAGAAGGCAAAGTTCGCAGGTCCAATGTCGTCCAACAGTTCCCGCAATGTTGCTCAATTACCTAAGTCAGTCTATTGATCCTTAAAACGAGGCTTCCAAGACTTTGAGCGTCAGTCACTCCCTACTCACACTGCTTTCTGTGATACCCGGGACACAAACCTTTTTTTTTTTTTTTTAATTATTTATTAGATTAAATCAGGCAGAACACCCTATAGTACCACATAAAAGGCACTAAAGGGTGCAAGTTTATGATATGTATGGATATCCTGCAGGATATCCAGTCTATTGATCTAGCTATATCTTTAAATGTATTTGTGTGTATTGGACGTGGGTGGGTAATAGTGTTTCTTATGAGATGGTGAAGGTTATAATTATGCATGATTGTATTTAAAAATTAAAATCTGTAATTTTGCTTTGGGCAACTTCTTCTTTGCTCTTCTGCCTATGTTTCAACTAACTTTGAGACAAAAACGTTTGCATCAATAACGCATGTAAAAAAAAAACACAAACTCAAGGAAAATGCAAGTAAATCAAGATGCGGCAGTGTCGCAGAAATTCTGTAGCGCCAAAAACTCAGCAAACGGTGGTCATGGGAACATACCCTAAATTCCACTTTGGTTGCTAGTGATTAGTTTTTTGGGGTTTTTTTTTTGTTTTTCCCTATTGGGTAACTTTGAAAAATGGTATGAACTGCGTACATTCATTATCAATGAGGTATTGGATTATAGTTCATTTCACGGCAGATTTTTTTGATAAATGCACTCCCTCTGCCACAAAGTAGCGCTCATTTTACCTATAAACCGCATGGCAAGGTCAGCCACCTGTGGCCCTCCTGCTGTTGTAATACTACAACTCCGAGTGGCCTGAAAGGAGTTGGTTGCTGGAGAATACAGGATGCTGACTCTTGCCCTATGGTTTCGCAGGACAGCACTACAGAATGTAAAAAATGAAAACAAACATTCATATCTGTCTCTTGCTGTGACCAACAATGTGATACTGGAAACTGCATATGTTTCTTTTTTGTTTTTGTTTTTTGTCTTTTTTTTTTCCTTGCGATTTTGTAACAGCATTACTTGGATGGCAAGAAATGCTTTAAAAAAAAAACAACAAAACAAAACAAAAAAAACACCACTAGGCCGCTTTATCTTTTTCTCTTAGATTGAATACAGACATACGAGGGGCTGCAGAGAAGTCTTTGGCCTTACCCAGAAAGAAACGAGAGAGGATGATGACATTTTACATTTATTCCACATACTCTCCACTGATGTCAACACACTTCTTACATCGGTAATCCAAGTTCTGTAAGGCTAGCAAAAAGAAGGATTTCTGTTGTGCCTCAGGCATCCGTAGCAGCCATGGCATCGTAAACGGTGTGAAGTTTGGTACCCTTTAGGTGTTTCTCCAGGTTTGGAAACAGTCAGAGGGAGCTAGATCTAGTGAATAAGGTGGGTAGTCAACCAGCTGGAATCCTTGCTCTGCCTGTTTTGCCATGGTCGCTTATGCAGTGTGAGTGGAGGCGTTGTCTTGCAGGAACAAGATTCCTTTGGACAGCTTGCCACACCTTTTGGCCTTCAAAGCTGCCTTCAATTGGTCCAAAAGTACTTTGATGGTGGAACCCTTTTTGAAGGTAGAACACTAGAAGTACGCTGTCCTTATCCCAGAACAGACACAATCACCTTTTTAGTTGCTGATTTTTGCACCCTGAACTTCTTTGGACGAGCAGAACCACTGTGCCTCCACTCTTTTGACTGCTCCTTGTTTTCAGGGTCATAAAAATAAATCCAGGTCTCATCCATAGTGACCAGTTAATCCAGGAAGTTCTTATAAGTCTGGAAACGCTGACAAATGGACTGGAAAGTTTTCACTCGCATGCTTCTTTGATCTGTTGTAAAACATTTGGGGACCCACTTTGCAGATAGCTGTCTCGTGTCCAAATGTTCATGGATAATGACACAAACATGTTCACTGGAAATCCCCATGATGTCTGCTATTGCTTTAGCTGAAATGTGTTGATTCTCCAGTATGAGGTTGTGCACAGCATCGACAATCTGCAGAACAACCACCACTATAATAACAACAATCTTTATTTCTATAGCGCCAACATATTCCGCAGCACTTTACAATTCAGGAGGATCATATACAAACAAGTAACAGTTAAAGAAAATACAATATTTAGAGGGGGGGAAAAAAAAGACAAGCCTGCTCGTGAGCGCTTATAATCTACAATGAGATGGGGGGGCAAGGTACAAGTGCTTATTTACAATGACAATCCAGCCATCTCAAGGAAATAGGGGATAGATAATGGCTTCCTGGACCAGTTGGCCAGAACCTTGAGATGCATTTGGGTGCCATGGAGTTTGACCACTCTGTCATCCAGGACGTTCCTCATCATTGGTGCTGAAGTGACCTGTTTTAAATTTGGCCACCCACTTCTTAACTGTGGAATATGAAGGGCATTGATCCCCCAATGTCTGCGACATATCACCATGAATATCCTTTGCAGACTTTCCTTGCAGAAACCAGAATTTTATCACTCCTCTGCTCTCAATTGTTGTGAATATCGCATTAGACTCCACCATTTTGTTTCCCGCGTGCGTAGAACACTGTTTCCATAAGCAACAAACACAAAATTTTGAAAACCTTTTATTAAGGCTTTCATGTGATGTAACATTCTTTACCATAGAAGCAAAAAAGATCACAAAGCCAAAGACTTATCAGTAGCCCATTGTAGGAGCAGCAGAATGTGCATGTGTTTTCTACAGGGTGGTGAAGTCTGCAGTGGAAATGGCAATGATTCATTATTAATTTTGGTTTATTTGTTAACAAATCATAGGAATTTGACAAGTTTAGGAATGCCAATAATATAAATTATATTTTAGTTTTAGCAGTCTAAGGTCTCCTATTTTATTGTTTTGCTTGTTTGTTAAAAGCCATGGTACTGTTTTACTACTAAATAAGGCCGCGCTCACATCAGCGGTATTTTGCCGCAGGGCCGTATCGGTACAAATGCGTTTAAGTTTAATTCACCTCCAATGGAGTTGCGGCAGGATGTGACCCATGTGACCACATCCCACCGCGACTCCTTTGGAAATGAATTAAACTTAAACGCATTTGTACCAGATCCGGCCCTGCGGCACAATACCGCTGATGTGGCGGCGCCTAATTGGCCATTCAAAGAGCGGGCTAAAGATGGAGTCTTGGCTTACCAACTCCACAGCCCGCATTGGCTATATGTAGGCTTGTTGCAGCTCACGTGCTATTTACTTTTGATTTATTTTTTCCTTTCTGTAGGGCTGTGTCAGGAATGTGTTGTGATAGTTACATGCGTCACAGCCGCACCCAATTGTCCTAAGCTGTGGCCCATAGAATATCCTCAAATATAATGTAGACATGGCTTACTAATTTCTGTATTCGCACAGCTCCACAGCTTGCTCCTGAATGACAGTCCTGGTATGTTCTCTGCTGTTTGGAGCTTTACATAACAAAGTGAATAGATGTTTAGTATGCATGACACCGCGTCCTTGCTGCAAAATGACACAGTAAGGCTACTTTCACACATCAGTTTTCTGTATTCAGGTACAGTCCTTTTTTTTTCCGTATCCAACGTTTCCGGTTTTGTTGTGCAAACCGGAGCAGACCGGACCCACCGGATCCGGTTTTAAGCGGATCCGTTGGTGACGGATCCGGAATAAAACGGATCCGGTGGGTCCGGTTTGCATCCGTTTTGCATCCGTTATGTCCGTTTTTTTACGGATCCGTTTTTTAAACACTAAACAAACAATTAACGCGTTCCGTATTCTGATTGGCTATTGGGAAAATATAGTATATATACAGTATTTTGAAGCATATATTACAGAATGAAGACAGAGACAATCAGAAACCATGGATGTTATTCTTGCAAATATCACAAAGATCACTGCAGATTTTATATTTGAGGCAAATCGCTTGGCTATCATCGTCAGAGAAAAGGAGCGACAGCGACTGAGGCGTCAGCGACATCGACGCTTTTGGATCCATCCCCTGACTGCCCAGAGACTGACACGTGGGGTGTTTTCAACCCTATACCTGGAGCTCCGTGGAAACGATGAAAAATTCACAAGCTATGTCCGGATGGCAGTGAATAATTTTGACGTCCTCCTTGGCCTTGTTGCGGACAACATACGTAAAACGGACACCTACAGCCGGTTCTCTATAACACCCGAGGAGCGTTTGCTGGTTACGCTTAGGTAAGTTTTTTTTTTTAATTGTATCCTCCTGTAACTGTAATGTGTTTGCTATTATTTTTTTATAATTATTGTCTTTCCTTTACAGATTCCTTGCAACTGGAGAGTCGCTTTCGTCCCTTCACTACCAGTTTCGACTAGGAATTTCCACCATCTCGGGAATCATTAGAGACACTTGCCAAGCCTTGTGGGATTGCCTCCATGAGGATTTCATCCCCCAGCCCACCAGGGACAGATGGCTTGCAATTGCTGAACAATACTACAACATTTGTCAGTTTCCAAATTGCCTTGGCTCAGTGGACGGCAAACATATAAGAATTGTGAAACCTGCTGCTTCGGGGTCAGAATACTACAATTATAAAAAGTATTTCTCAATTGTCCTAATGGCAATAACGGATGCGGACTACAAATTTATCTCAGTGGACATTGGCGCATATGGGAGATCCAATGACTCTCAGGTCTTTAAAATGTCCCCAATGGGGCGGCGAATCTATGGGAATACTTTTGATTTCCCTCCTGCAAGACCTCTTCCTGGCACATGTGAGCCCCCAATGCCCTTTGTTTTTGTGGCCGACGAAGCCTTTCAACTCTCCCAACATCTATTAAAGCCATATGCAAGCCGTGGATTGACGCAAACACAAAAAATATATAATTACCGATTATCCAGAGCCAGAAGAATGGTGGAATGCTCCTTTGGGATACTAAGCAGCAAATGGCGAGTGTTGTTAACAGCGATTAATTTAAACATTGAAACTGTTGATGAAATAGTGAAAGCATGTGTGGTACTGCACAATTTTGTTTTAACAAAGGAACCTTTGTCCTTGGATGATCAGAGTTTGGAAGCCACCTCTTTGACTGACTACACCAGTCCTGGATTTAGGAGTAGTGTTGCCTGTTCAACAATTCGTGACAAATATGCTGACTATTTTGTGTCCCCAGAAGGTAGAGTAGATTGGCAAGATCAAATGGTATAAGATTTTTGTTTAGTTTTATAACAAATAAAAATAGTTAAAAATAAATTAAAAAATATCTTGTTAACCTTGTTAATTTTAATCTTTGAATCTCTTTAAAAATTTGTAATTTTTACACCGTCAAATTACAACATGTTATGTTTTTGTATTACCTTATTATTAACTTAACTTGCAAAATAATATTCCCCCCCAAAAAAAACAAGAACAAATAAATACTTTTCAACAAAAAACTTTTATTTTTTATTACATACATAAATTATAAATTTGTATATCTTGGGCTTGGGGTGGAGATAGTACTGGAGGGGCTGACAGATGGGAACACACGCACAGTGGGAGTATTGAGGGTGGAAAGTGGTGTTGGTGGTGGGGAAGTAACAGAAGGTGAAGGTGTGGTTGAGAAACCAAGAGGGAAACCAGGAGATGGGATGGGATTTGGTAAGGATTGAGGGGTGGAGTGGAGGGATTGGGAGACAGAAGAGGTGGCGGGTGAATTGGCTTGAGTTGGGGTCATGATGGGTGTGGAAGGCGAGATGTGGTAGTGGGTAGGAAGTGTAGGGGCAGATGTGGTTGGGAGCTGGTACTGGGCTGCAGGCTGGTACTGGGCTGCAGGCTGGTACTGGGCAGCAGGCTGGTACTGGGCAGCAGGCTGGTACTGGGCAGCAGGGGGAGTATGGACAATGGCTGGAGGGGGGGCAGGTGCTGGAGGAGGGGTGGGTGGAGGTGGTTGGGAGGAAACCTGCGCAAGAGCCTGCCGTGTGGCTTGCATTACATGCATCTGCTGGTCAGGAGATAGCTTTTCCATGCGCTCTAGTACGGCTTGAAAAAAGCAATGATTGGGTGATTTACTTGCATCTAAATGCAGCCTGTCCAGACGCGTGCACAATTCGTGTGTATTTTTATCCATATTGGCCTTTATGAAGCTAAAACCAGAACTATTTTGTTCGGCTAATAATTTAATGGCGTTCTGGAAGGCTGCATTTAGATGCAAGAACTCGGGCGCATAGTTTTTTTCCTGACCCCTATGACGCTGACGCCCAGAACCCAAAGGTGTTCTACTGAGGGCAGCAGTGTCAGAGGGGTGGGGTAGGGGAAAAGCTATCTCGTCACCAGCAGCTTCAGGTAATGAAGTCTCACGGGAAGCTCCAGCGCAGGTGGATGGGACAGATGTAGATGGAAGGGAAGGTTCAGATGGGTCAGGTCTGTGCCTGTGTTCCCCAGTGGCGGACTGTTCAGGGATCGCTCCTGTCGGGTTCGATGCAGGCTCCTGAGTGCTGCAGACGGTGCTGTTAAAAAGAGGAAAAACAAAACAATAATTAATTTAATTGCTATACATTGGCACTGACTAAAAAAAAAGGCAAAAAAAATCAGACAAAATATTATACTTTGTACATATTGTGGGGAATATTTACCTTCTGCACACCATAGTTGTCCGGAGGAACGACAACGCTCTAAAGTAACGGTACTTCGATCTGCGTCCTCCGGATCCACTCGGGGCCTGCATCTCTTGATTCAACTCCTTTTTGAAGCGATCCCTGATAGACCGCCACCGCTTCAGAAGTTTGTCACCTGAAAGTGGAAAGCACAAAGTGGTTAGTATACAACACATTACATCCTGCAGCATAACCTACTGAACTGTGAATACTTACGCGCTTTCTTCTGGCCACGAGAATTGAGCTCCCCCCAACCTTCTATCGCTGCGTGGCATACCTCGTCCCAGAGTCGACGGGTTACGATTGAATCAGCGTGGCGGCGGTCAGACATGTTCCACAGCGGCTCCCTCTCTCTAACTTCATCGATGAGGAGGTCGATGTTGATAAATCCGGCCTCCTCACCGTCAGAATCGGGAGCACGCTGTGATGCCTGTTCAAAGAAAGAAAAAAGAAATTAAAAAAAAAAAAAAAATAGACAGAAATTCACACAGACATGAAAAAATAAAAATAAAATCTTACACTATGACCACCGCCACCTCGACGACGACCCTGGGACGGTCTTGGGGGAGCTCTATCGTGAGCCCTAGAAGTTGAAGCCTTTGGTGAAGAAAAAAAAAAACCATTATTTACTTATGTGTTTGGTGTGCTGTGGTAAACAATTCCTGTATGAAACTTACACTATGACCGCCCGCTCCGTGTATTTCTCCACCCCTTCCGTCCTCTTCTGGCAGCATCTCCTGTGATGTTTCGGCCACCTGGGTAAATGTCGTTTATTTAAAAATTTTTTTTTTTTTTTTTTAAAAAAAAAAACAAAAAAAAAAATATATACCTCAGTTTGTGAACCGGAGGGCGGGCTACCAGAAGACGACATATCTTATTTTATTACAGGCCTCGCACAGCAACTGGCTGGACCAAACTCTGACCGCAACACTGCACCTGTAAAAAAAGAAAAAACAATGTCTAAGTACATGTACGCAGCTCACAACAGTGATCTGTGGACAGTACTGTGGACATTACCTCAGGAACACTCTCCTCCACAAGATTTGCACACTTGCACAGAACCGAAGGAACACAGCAACTGGCTGGACCAAACTCTGACCGCAACACTGCACCTGTAAAAAACGAAAAAACAATGTCTAAGTACATGTACGCAGCTCACAACAGTGATCTGTGGACAGTACTGTGGACATTACCTCAGGAACACTCTCCTCCACAAGATTTGCACACTTGCACAGAACCGAAGGAACACAGCAACTGGCTGGACCAAACTCTGACCGCAACACTGCACCTGTAAAAAAAGAAAAAACAATGTCTAAGTACATGTACGCAGCTCACAACAGTGATCTGTGGACAGTACTGTGGACATTACCTCAGGAACACTCTCCTCCACAAGATTTGCACACTTGCACAGAACCGAAGGAACACAGCAACTGGCTGGACCAAACTCTGACCGCAACACTGCACCTGTAAAAAAAGAAAAAACAATGTCTAAGTACATGTACGCAGCTCACAACAGTGATCTGTGGACAGTACTGTGGACATTACCTCAGGAACACTCTCCTCCACAAGATTTGCACACTTGCACAGAACCGAAGGAACACAGCAACTGGCTGGACCAAACTCTGACCGCAACACTGCACCTGTAAAAAAAGAAAAAACAATGTCTAAGTACATGTACGCAGCTCACAACAGTGATCTGTGGACAGTACTGTGGACATTACCTCAGGAACACTCTCCTCCACAAGATTTGCACACTTGCACAGAACCGAAGGAACACAGCAACTGGCTGGACCAAACTCTGACCGCAACACTGCACCTGTAAAAAAAGAAAAAACAATGTCTAAGTACATGTACGCAGCTCACAACAGTGATCTGTGGACAGTACTGTGGACATTACCTCAGGAACACTCTCCTCCACAAGATTTGCACACTTGCACAGAACCGAAGGAACACAGCAACTGGCTGGACCAAACTCTGACCGCAACACTGCACCTGTAAAAAAAGAAAAAACAATGTCTAAGTACATGTACGCAGCTCACAACAGTGATCTGTGGACAGTACTGTGGACATTACCTCAGGAACACTCTCCTCCACAAGATTTGCACACTTGCACAGAACCGAAGGAACACAGCAACTGGCTGGACCAAACTCTGACCGCAACACTGCACCTGTAAAAAAAGAAAAAACAATGTCTAAGTACATGTACGCAGCTCACAACAGTGATCTGTGGACAGTACTGTGGACATTACCTCAGGAACACTCTCCTCCACAAGATTTGCACACTTGCACAGAACCGAAGGAACACAGCAACTGGCTGGACCAAACTCTGACCGCAACACTGCACCTGTAAAAAACGAAAAAACAATGTCTAAGTACATGTACGCAGCTCACAACAGTGATCTGTGGACAGTACTGTGGACATTACCTCTTCCCTGGAGCACTGGACTGGAGGACAGCAGAACTTGAAGTCAGGAACGAACGGCAGGAGGTGTGTAGAATGTGCTGGATCCTTTTATAAGTTTGGTGATGATGAAAAAAAAAAATTTGCACATGCTCTGTTTACCAAACCGGATGCGGTCACCGCATCCGGTTTAAACCGCATTGCGCCGGATCCGGCATGCATAGACACCCATTGTATACAATGCCGTATTGTGCCGGATCCGGCAGAATGTGGTTTTTTTAAGGGGCAAAAAAACGTTACATGATACGTTCTATCCGGCCGCCGCATTTAATTATTTTGCCGCATCCGGAAAAAACCGGATGCACCGCAAAGCAATCAGGTACAATCCGGTTACAATGCAAGTCTATGGGGATAAACCGGATGCGATACCGGATCCGTTTTATCCTTTTTTTTCCGGATTGTACCTGATGGCAAAAAACTGATGTGTGAAAGTAGCCTTAGACACCTTAGACGGCCTCTATATTCTCTACACAGCAGAACTTTCCATTCACAAGTGAAATGACACTTGGTAGAATAGTTACGTGCAAGCAGGAAAATGTAATGTGTATATTATACAGAAGTCATACAGACTGTGTACAGTACACAGAGGTCACTGACTGGTGTTCTGCATGTTTTTCCAGTGTCCAGGCAATACATCTAAGTACCACCAAAGGTTGATGAAAGGATGTCATCACTATTGTTTCTGGTGACGTGCCATATTTCATGTGAATCATAAAGCACCACTCCAAAGTTTTATTTCAACTCTGGAGTAATGCTTTAAATCGAAGTCCTCCTGTCCCTCACCTTATACTCCCCTTCCAGCATCTTCATCAGTTTTCAGTCATGTTACCATCTGTCTCAAGCAATTTGTGGCCTGCTGACTGCTCCATTGTTTCCTAGAGGTCACAACTCAAGTCTGAGAGCCTCGTTCTGGCCTTTATCTGGCTCTCATAGGGTTGCATTGAGAGCTTGTGACCAAACGTATGACTTCTAGCCAGTTCTAAATTATGGGCACAAGATTGTACCGCCAAACCTGAAAAAAGATGAACACGCTGGAGAGCAAGCATATAAAACTGGTGAGGGGGCAACTTTGTGTGGTCAGACCACACACCAATTTTTCTTAATTTGTCCCCTCCGGACAGGCCCAGGCAGACCTGGAGGTGGAGAGTTAACGATACTTTGCTTCGTGACCCCCACAAGTGTGGAGGACATTCGGGAATCCATAGACTCATTCCTCTCAGTACATGCTTCGGACAGCACACCATATCCCATTAAGTGGGAGGCCCTGAAGTGTGTTCTGAGGGGCACTTTTATATAAAAAAGGGTTCACGCATCAAAAAGGCTAAAGAGGCTAGGGTGACAGAACTCCTGGCCCAAATTCAACCACTAGAAACTCAACACAAGAGCATTCCATGCTCAGAAACACTGATAGAACTCACTAAATGCAGAGATGACTTAAAATCCATTTTAAACCTCAGTTTTCTTAGATTCAAAAATCAATTCAATCAGACCTTGGACGGCTGCATTTATCTGAGTAATTGTACAATGTCACGCCTCCTTCATCCCCGCACACAGATTCAATTCATCCCCCGACTATGGCAACCAAATGGGACAGAGGTACAAAACCCTATAGAAATCTTAGACATCATGAAAACATTGTATTCCAACTTATACAACATAAAGGGGAAATTTTCAGACCTGGACCCCCAGGAATTTCAAAGGCGGGTAGAATACATTACAGACACAGCTCTCCCGGTAATAGATTACAACATAACAGTACAGCTCGAGGAACACTTCACTGAGGCGGAGGTAGAGGAAGCCATTAATAATACACCCAGTGGAAAGAGCCCTGGCCCGGATGGGTTTTTCCCATTATTTTACAAAACTTTTAGGGACAAACTTACTCCCTTCATGACAAAGGTGTTTAATTCGGTCACATATACCAATGGGTTTGCCCCACAATCGTTGGAGGCCCACATAGTTGTGATACCCAAACCAGAGAAAGACCCCTCGATGGTCTCGAACTATCGCCCAATTTCGTTGATTAATGTAGACCTCAAAATCTTTGCAAAACTGTTAGCCAATAGACTGACACCTCTACTTCCAGATATAATACATTCGGATCAGGTAGGATTTGTACAGGGACGCGAGGCGAGTGATATTGTGTGCAAGACTATATCGTTAATTGCGGGGGCATGTCCAGGAGGAGTGGGCTTGTTATCAATAGATGCCGAGAAGGCTTTTGACCGCGTACAGTGGGGTTTTATGGAGGCGGCTCTCAAGCAGATTGGGCTGAGGGTAGGTTTTTTAGTTAAAATAATGGCCCTTTACACCGGCACCATGGAACGGATTAAAGCAAATGGTTCTCTCTCGACCCCATTCCAGATCCACAACAGTACCAGACAGGGCTGCCAATTATCCCCATTAATATATGCCATTGTCATGGAACATTTGGCAGAGGCTATCAGGAGAAACCCCAGTGTGCGAGGTCTGAGCCTGGGAGGGAGACAGTACAAAACGGCCCTCTACGGTGACGACTTACTGCTATATATATCAGAACCCCATATCACTTTCCCCTCACTTATGATGGAATTTGAACGTTTCGGGGATCTTAGTAATTTCAAAGTCAACCACAAAAAAAACAGAAGCCCTAAACCTATCCTTGCCAGCGTCAGAAGTTCAAAGATCCCAAATCAACTTCCCATTCAAGTGGCAGGCACACTGATTAAAGTACCTGGGAATTCAGATACCTTCTGACCTTAGTAAAGTGTACACATTAAACTACCAAACCCTATTAGACAAGACCCTTAGGGATTTCAACACATTTAATAAAAAGCCTCTATCTTGGTTTGGAAGGATTAACACCTTTAAAATGGACATTCTCCCAAGATTCTTATGTTTTTCAGGCTGTCCCCATCAACCCACCAATAAGCTTCTTCAAAACCATGAAATCTGCTCTTATGAAATTCATATGGAACAAGCGAAGCCCAGAATAAAAATTTTAACCCTTACTAGACACAAGCAAGAGGGGGTGGCGGGGTTGCCAAATCTACGACTTTACCACCAAGCCTCGGTGTTGGTCAGATTGTTTGACTGGCACTTCCAGGCAGACACAAAACAGTGGGTGGGCCTGGAGCAAAACTGCGCACCGATACCTCTGAAGAACCTTCCATGGGTAGGAAAATGGGAAAAGATACACATTGAGTCTGCAGTGATATTGGTGAAGGCAACATTGACGTTGTGGGACAGACTGAGAGCAAAAAGCGGGCTGACTAAGCCTTTTAGTCCACTTACCCCCATATTTAACAATCCGGAGTTCCCTCCAGCGAACGGGATGGAGAGGTTTCTTTGTTGGCACCAAAATTCTGACCTTCGAGTGGTACATTTATTACAGGACACTCATATCCCCACACGGGAGCAGTTGGAGGCAAGGGACCCCCCACCATGAAACTTTCATAGTTGCAGTACGGACAGTTGCGGTCCTTTTTGGAGAGATGGAGGACGGGGGGCCAGCGCTCTTATCCAGTGTCGCCTACACTATTTGAAGGTTTGTTTCTCAGGGGTTCACCGCCCCCCCACCTGATCTCGGTGATTATATAATCACCTTAATCGACAACCTAACCTCCCGGGCCTGGACTATGTCCAGGCATGGGAAAAGGAGTTGGGAACTACGTTTTCAAAGGGGGACAAACAAAAAGCTTTCCTCTTCACTCATAAAATTTCGGTGGCAGGGTATGCTCAGGAAAAGAATTTCAAGATTCTGGCTCGGTAGTACCGTTACCCAACCAAAATTCACAAACTATTCCCTTCAGTACCGGACAGGTGCTGGCGATGCGGAATTGAAAAGGGGACAATGTCCCACATCTGGTGGGAATGCGACAAAATTAGACCCTTCTGGGATGCAGTATTCGGGGCGTATACAAAGATTACAGGAACCCAGGTCAGACCTACCCCCTAGGTGGCGATTCTTTAATGTTGCCAGGCTCCATTGGGGCGCAAAAAAGAGATCTCAGGTTTTGCCTGATTGCAGCTAGATTAGTAATTCCCAGATACTGGCGAAGGACGGAGACACCACCTGTTGAGGATTGGTTTAAGGAACTCTCACATATAGCCCTCATGGAAGAACTATGTGCGATAGCTAATGATACTACTGACATCCACGCCTGGACTTGGCAATCTCGGATTATGTTCAAAGAAACCCAGGATTTCTCGAGGTTATTGGTTCAGTAAAGGGGGTTCAAGGGCTCCGATGTATCACACCTATCTTCAACCCTATCATCTTCTCTTTCTCCCCCCCCCCTTTTTTTTTTTCCCCTCTCCCCACTCACATACCTAGTACTTTTTTAGTTTTTGTTGTTTTTGTTTTTTTTTTTCCCTCACCTTCGTCCTAGTCAGGTATAGGGCATAATGATGGAGCTACGCACAGCATCCTCCCCAGACCGAAAACTTGGAAAATAGAATAATAGTTACGGATATGCGCCAGACAGTAAATGGTTATATGAACAAAAGGGCTTAGAGAAGAGGGGTGACTTTTTGTATTCACCCCCCCCCCTCTCTCCCCTAAACAGGGCGCAGTTGTTAGTTTTATAGTTTAAAGGAAAAGTCTTGGAGTAGTAACTTTATGTAAGATTGTAATCGATTACGCTTGAATTCAGGACCAAGTGTGGTCCAATGATAGTAGATTATTTCTTCCCACTTCCTTTTCCAACTGCCTTTCATAATCAACCCTTCACTAAAATATATATATAAATATATATATATATATTATATACGCACATACATACGTACATATAAACTAAGGGGTCGGAGAATGGAGAAAAAGATTCAATTTATCTGATACGCACCCGAAAGTAAAATGGCTTGGGACTAGACGTATTATGGAATTAGCCATATAGGGAGCAATGTTATTGTAGAGTAAATGATAAGATTGTCATCTGCATTTAACCCAATGTGTGTAATTGAGTATTTTTGATCGTTGGACCCGGAGAGGGAACATCCTTGAGATCTTTCTCTCTAATCTTTTCTCATTCCCCACTACTACTTTCTTACTCTTTTTTATATTGTTTGTTTGATTTGTGAAAATTCAATAAAAACAGATCAATCATAAAACTGGTGAGGGGACCACTCCAGCACTGGGGAAAAAAATAACAAAACACTGGAGTGGTGCTTTTAAAGGCATTTTCCAATTACTCTTACTTCTTAGCCTCAAACTCAAAAATAACAGGCCTGTTCTGCCTGGTGCCATTTTCTGTTTAATCACCGACCACTCATCTCGACAATCCAGCAGCTTCCGCTAACATCATGTCAGCCAAGCAATATCTTCTTTTCCGCCCTGCTTTGTTGATGGAGTGTCTCTGCCGATGTCATGCCGATAGGCAGCTGACTCTGTCGCTTAACTATGGAGAATGGCTGTCTATCAACATGACTACTGCAGTGACTAGCTGCTGACACGACATCCAAAAGAGGAACGACTGCTCTGTTGACGAGAAGTAAAATGAAACAGGGAAATCTCCAGCGGGCGTGGTCTGTGACACTCTGATCCAGCAAAGGTCATGCCTGTGAAGAACAGGCAAGTAGTAGCAACTGCCTGCCTAGAAGTTCTTCACCCCATAAACAAAAGTATAAGTCCTTGATAAAAATCCTTTAAATACTACCTTTGCTCCATTTAAGTACCTTTTACTAGACAGTATAAAAATACATCCATGTTTTCAAACTGTATGAACCACTGTGATACTAGTGATTTTGGTATCTTTCTGATGCCCTTTTGTTAGTAGCCAAATCTATAACATTGGGTACACGCATGTCTATCAAGTGATTTTATATTTTAATTTTTTTATTTAGTCTGCAGCATTACATGTATGACTTTGAAACTTCCAGTCTTGTAGAAATCGTGCATATGATGGAGGTATTGGCAAAGACCATCCGACTGATGGTGAACTGATGCATATCCTATCTTGGCCTAGTGGCGGTGCATAGTGCACATTAGAGACTTCTGCTGTAGCCAGTTGTCTTACAGCCATACACACATCAGTGATGGAGGACATGGCTGAGCTGGTGACACAGAAAAAAATCTATGCTTATAAGAGGAATTACAGCGATATATCTTTTGTGAATTCTTTGCTTAATGCTCCTTTTTAAATAAGTATTTTTGGGTTATCCCATTTTATGCAGGTTATAGTGATGCATGTAGCAAATACTGTTTTATAGCTGTAATGAAGCTTACTATACATTATGCTAGCGGATGTTACTGACTAGTACATGGCGGTTCTACTTGATTTAGAGTTGGAGCTGGTCATATTTAAAACAAATCAATTTTCCCTGATCTCTGTCAGCTGCTGTTTAATAAATCGGCCAAATGCTTATATAAAGGAAAAGGAATGTTAATCTGGAAAAAATGCGTGCCTGCCAGAAATTATACATGTACTATGGATTGAGTTTCCAACAATTTTGCGTTTTTTTTTTTTTTTAATCCTTCAAGGATTGTGTATGTGATGCACTTACAAATCATACTCATGCGAAATATATGCCTGCCACGTAGGTTGACTCTGGGTCTAAGATTATGAAGGTCCCTCTGCCTTATAGGAGGAGATCAGTACAAGGACTAGTTTCACATTGTGTCCGTTCACCCACCTGTCAGAGGACAACTCTGAAAACACCTTTCTTGGGTGGCTGTTGCCTGCTTGATTCATGAAGAACATCCCTTTTATTGCTTAGTTACATTTACATGTTACTATAAAACAAATGATGTAACCTACCATTAGTCCTTCCAGTATGCAACAGAGAAACTAACATATGACCTAATTGTGGCCTGAGGTTTTTTGGTTTTCCTGCTTACATCCATTGGAATTTTTTTTCCCATATTTGGTAAAAAAAAAAAAAAAAAAAAATCTGCTGCAGAAGATGCCCTGAATGTTGACTGTAGGTTTAATGTCTCCTAAAAGACCTACTCAAAGGTAGTTCTCTCAATGGCACCATCCACTTCCCCATGTGAAGACTCCACCGCTGGCGCCTAGGGGGTATTATATTTCACAATCTCTAACCAGAACTTTTTTTTTTTTTAAATGCATATCTTGTACATTGCACTTGACCAAGTCAGACCTGTATGAACATGACAAAACCATGCATATTTGGTTCCAGTACTGAGGAAAGTGTAGTGTTGCAGTCTGTATGCATTATCTGTATTTACAATAAAACTTTAAACCCAGACACATTGAAGTTTTTTAGTTGTTTTTTTTTCATCCACTTTCCAAAATATACCAATATAGTTCATGTATATGATTTCTTTATTCCTATAGGGATAACATATATATTTTGCAGCACTATACAGACATTGTCATAATGCATATTAATTCACACACAATATAGGTTCTATCATTAAAGGGGTTATCCGGCTTCTTTGACTCTTTGTTTTTTTTTTTTTTTGTTTTTTTTTTATTTCCCTATTGGGCTACATTGGGGCAGGTAAGTAGATAGAGACCACTTACCTGCCCTGCTGTCAGCCCCTCTCCCCCGGCTCAGAGCGGTCATGTGACTGCTCCTGCCGCGATTTTGCTGCTTCCGGTCATTTCATGTCAACATGGGCAGGGCCATGTTGACATGCAAATGTGGAACAGCATGTCGCCTCCCTGCTGGTATGTCCAGTACGAGGAGTCCCCGCCCCCTTCCCTGAACCCTCCCACACATTCCCCCGCACCTCTTTTACTCTCCAGTAACCTCCCCCTGCACTGCTGTGGGGTTTGTGACCTGGGGGCGGGGCCTGGCGGCGACTGCCGTGGTGTCAGCGCCAGCACCAGGCCCCCTGCCCAGGATCGCACATTCAAATGTACCGGCATCGCAGATCACAGATGCCGGTACATTTTAAAGTGCTGATGAGAAGCAGCGCAGCGCTGCTTCTCATCACTGTCCCTCCCTCTGTCTGTGCTCTCTACAGCAAGGCGGTGACGTCACTACTGTGCTGATATGTCCAGAGCACAGACAGCGAACAAACGTGCAGGAGCGGCGGGGACCGAGGACGGGTGAGTATGTACTCCCTACATGTGTTCCCTATGGGGGGGGGGTTTGCAGAGCCATATGTGTGCGTGTGCAGAGCCGTATGTGTGCGTGTGCAGAGCCGTATGTGTGCGTGTGCAGAGCCGTATGTGTGCGGGTGCAGAGCCGTATGTGTGCGGGTGCAGAGCTGTGCGGGTGCGGTGCAGAGCCACATGTGTGCGGGTGCGGTGCAGAGCCACATGTGGGCGGGTGCGGTACAGAGCCACATGTGGGCGGGTGCGGTGCAGAGCCACATGTGGGCGGGTGCGGTGCAGAGCCACATGGGTGCGGTGCAGAGCCACATGGGTGCGATGCAGAGCCACATGGGTGCGGTGCAGAGCCACATGTGTGCGGGTGCGGTGCAGAGCCACATGGGTGCGGTGCAGAGCCACATGTGTGCGGGTGCGGTGCAGAGCCACATGTGTGCGGTGCAGAGCTACATGTGTGTGGGTGCGGTGCAGAGCCATATGTGGGGCTGTTATTTGCAGTGCTGTAGTGATACCAGGTCAGGTGCTGGGGAAGAATTCTGACAGGGAATGTGTGTGCAGGGGGCGAGGCTGGACACTGGGGTGGGTGGTGACAGCTCTGACTGAGGTTCAGCACAGGAAGTGGTTAGTTTGCTGGATCTGAATGTAAACAAGGAGCTGCAGAGAATAAAGGGATAATTCAAGAGGAACAAAAGTTAGAAAACAAAAAATAACAATGTAGGTGTGATTTATATGACAATACAGCACACATAAACTCAAAAAATTTTGTTAAGCTAATGTCGGACTCCTTTAACCTGTAATAACTGTGTATATGAAGGAAACCAACCTAAAGAGCATATGTAAAAACTCTATGCCAGTGCTGCAAGGCAGCTGTCCTATCCATTCAAATTAGTGTGAATATTTGGTACTAGAAAACGAAGGCCTATTGCAGGGAAAATCTGTCTTGCCAAGAATGACTATTTCCCCTGTTACTGGGGTCTGCCCGATACAGAGGATGCACGCTATTGCTCAATTCATTCTCGGAGACTGAGGCCTAGCCAAGTGCTCTACTCTGTGGTTCGACCGTGAGCGATCAGGAAGAAATTCCAGCTCTAGGGCTTGTTCTCAGTGTTTTTACTATGGAAAAAATGAAGCATTTTACAGTGCCAGAAAAGTGAATGGGATTTCTGAAATCTCATGCACATGCTGCTTATTTTATTTTACAAAATGTCAATTCTCTCTGCATATTTTTCACCCATTGAAATGATTTGGGGAGAAAAGCGATAGTAAAAAACGCCTGAGTTTTACATAGTTTTTCTGCTAACACTAATTAAATTGGTACTAGTCTTAAAGCCAGCTGACTCACTGGAGCCCAGAAAAAAAATCCCATCTGTATTTTTAGTAAGAGCAGTATGTCCCACTCTTCACTCCTTTTTCTGGTAGCAGTAGCAGTCCCATTTTTACCAGTAGTCACTAAAAGGCCTCTTTGGAAGTGTCCTCTGCTGGCCAAGCAGCAAGCATTATTAGTAGGGATGAGCGAATGTATTTGCCACTATTCGGTATCTGACGGATAACAGGCTATTCGCGCCATTCGGTGTCCGACGAATAAAACATCCACTCCGATATTTTCATTTCTGACTTCCTGGCGCCTGTTTTCCAGCCAATGAACACATGATTTTCCTTGCCCTCACAGTAACGCTGTCGCCATCTTTGTTGTGGTGTTACTGTGATTGGCTTGGCCGCACAGCGTCATCTACATACACGTTGCCGCAGCTTCTGTGAACGATGCATTTTATAGTCCCCCACTGCTCCGGTTTCTAGCTCCACGGAGAGAGAGCGAGAGAGAGATTCTGCCTTTCCCATCCATTTTGGCCTTTTCCTTAGTCACCACAGCTCACCATTAGGTCCAACGTGAAATTATTCGGGTCTCCCATAGACTTGCATTGCACGTCGAATAGCGGCGACCTATTTGTCGGATATCCGTCAAAGCGACTATTAGGGTGTTCAATCATCCCTAATTAGTTTCTACCACGGGTCTCTAACTTAGGAGCACAAAGCTCTCAGAGTATACAGTAGAATGTTCGCTTTATCTACCCCACTGGAGCAATGTCTGCCTCTTCCAGTAGTGATGGATCTTAGTGTTCAGTTCAAAAAGCTTGTATTGGGTAGAAGTGGGTTTCATGTCCATCCATCGCTCTTTTATATTAAAGTACACCTAGCCTGAGCTTAAATTCAGTCCAGTCTTAGTTAATATGCCATCATTTTTTAAAAAAATTAATAGGGAATAAGGCCAAAGTATTATCAACGTAAGGCCTTGTGCGCTCTAGGCGTTTTTGCCGCGTTTTTAGCGGCGTTTTTTACAGCGTTTTTGTGCTGAAAACGCAGTGACATTGCTTCCCCAGCAATGTCTATGGGTTTTCAGAAGTGCTGTCCGCACACAGCGTTTTTTTGTAGCTGCGTTTTTGTGGTGACCACAAAAATGCAGCATGTCAATTATTTCTGCGTTTTTCACTGCGTTTTTCACCCATTGAGTTCAATGAGATGTTCAACAACGCAATGAAAAACGCATATACCCGCGTTTCTATGACTAAAAACGCAGCTATAAACGCAAGGGGTGGGTACTACAGTGACGTGTACAGGAAGAGGATTCCTTCTGTTGGTAAACACAGAAGCATGAATCTTCCCGGTACCGTCACCGCTGCTTCCACCTCCCGTCCTGGGCATGTATGCTGCCGTGCGGCGCCATGTCTGGGCGGGAGGTGGAGGCAGCGGCGAAAACAAAAGTGAACAGTAGAAAAAAAAAAATGTTATAATATAATATAATATATAATATAATATAATATATATATACTCACCTGTCTGCAGGGTCCCAGTGCCATGCCCGCTCCCAGCCTCTGTCTCGGTACCGCCGCTCTGGCTGTGTGCAGTCTCCCCGGGGCAGGACCTTACTTGCAGGACCTGGCGGTGGATCACCTGATCGTAGTCTCGCCGGCTTTTTCGCGCCCGGCCGGCTATCAGCTGCTCCTGCCGTCAGGGGACTTCATCAGCTGATTACCGGCAGCTCCTGCAGCGATGGGACAGGATCAGACTCCTGTCCAATCGATCGCTCCAGGAGCTGCCGGTAATCAGCACAGCACATAAGTGAGTATTATTTTTTTTTTTTGCACTGATGCTAAAGCTGATTGTATAATCGGCTTTTATACAATCAGCTGATGTGTCATGTGATTCACGTAGTTTAACCTGACACATCATCTGATCGCTTTGCCTTCCAGCAAACCGATCAGATGATATTGGATCCGGATTGGACGGCGCGGGACCCTTGACCCAGGATTACTGCGGAGGGGGGTTCTTTATTTCAATAAAGATGGAGTCACTAATTGTGTTGTGTTTTATTTCTAATAAAAATATTTTTCTGTGTTTGTGTGTTTTTTTTTTTTTTTGTTTTTTTTTTTATCATTACTAGAAATTCATGGTGGCCATATCTAATATTGGCGTGACACCATGAATTTCGGGCTTAGGGCTAGCTGATAATATACAGCTAGCCCTAACTCCATTATTACCCAGCTAGCCACCCGGCATCAGGGCAGCTGGAAGAGTTGGATACAGCGCCAGAAGATGGCGCTTCCATGAAAGCGCCATTTTCTGGGGTGGCTGCGGACTGCAATTCGCAGTGGGGGTGCCCAGAAAGCTTGGGCACCCTGCACTGTGGATTCCAATCCCCAGCTGCCTAGTTGTACCCGGCTGGACTAAAAAATTATGCGAAGCTCACGTCATTTTTTTTTTTTTTTTTTTAATTCATGAAATTCATGAAATAATTAAAAAAAAAAAGGGCTTCTCTATATTTTTGGTTCCCAGCCGGGTACAAATAGGCAGCTGGGGGTTGGGGGCAGCCCGTACCTGCCTGCTGTACCCGGCTAGCATACAAAAATATGACGAAGCCCACGTCATTTTTTTTTTTTTTTTTCTTTTTCGGCAAAAAAACTGCATACAGTCCTGGATGGAGGATGCTGAGCCTTGTAGTTCTGCAGCTGCTGTCTGCTCTCCTGCATACACTAGTGAATGGAGGATGCTGAGCCTTGTAGTTCTGCAGCTGTCTGCTCTCCTGCATACAATGAACATTTTGAAGAAGGAAATGACATCAGACCTTTTTTTTTTTTTTTTCTTTATCAACAATCTTTAATGGCATTGTGCACTGATTAAAAACGCAGCAAAAAAAGCGGCAAAAACGCGTGCGTTTTTTGTCGCGTTTTTTAGCCGCGGGTGCGTTTTTTGAGACAAAAACGCACATAAAAACGCAGCTTGAAAAAAACGCCTAGTGCGCACATACCCTAAGGAAGACCATTAAATAATTGTAGTCATTGCTGCTAAGGAAATCCATTTTGAGTGGCAATAATTTCCAAGCTATCAATCTAAAGAAAGTAACAAGTACTTTGAGTAGCCGTAATAAAGATATTACACCTATTATCACATGCTGGGGTAGAGCCAGTAAAAGCTGACTGTACATGCATGATTGCAAAATACTGCATAAGAAAACTTAATCCCTGGTCATACAGTGCCTACAAGTAGTATTCAACCCCCTGCAGATTTAGCAGGTTTGATAAGATGCAAATAAGTTAGAGCCTGCAAACTTCAAACAAGAGCAGGATTTATTAACAGATGCATAAATCTTACAAACAAACAAGTTATGTTGCTCAGTTAAATTTTAATACATTTTCAGCATAAAAGTGTGGGTCAATTATTATTCAACTCCTAGGTTTAATATTTTGTGGAATAACCCTTGTTTGCAATTACAGCTAATAATCGTCTTTTATAAGAGCTGATCAGGCTGGCACAGGTCTCTGGAGTTATCTTGGCCCACTCCTCCATGCAGATCTTCTCCAAGTTATCTAGGTTCTTTGGGTGTCTCATGTGAACTTTAATCTTGTGCTCCTTCCACAAGTTTTCAATTGGGTTAAGGTCAGGAGACTGACTAGGCCACTGCAACACCTTGATTTTTTTTCCCTCTTGAACCAGGCCTTGGTTTTCTTGGCTGTGTGCTTTGGGTCGTTGTCTTGTTGGAAGATGAAATGACGACCCATCTTAAGATCCTTGATGGAGGAGCGGAGGTTCTTGGCCAAAATCTCCAGGTAGGCCATGCTATCCATCTTCCCATGGATGCGGACCAGATGGCCAGGCCCCTTGGCTGAGAAACAGCCCCACAGCATGATGCAGTCACCACCATGCTTGACTGTAGGGATGGTATTCTTGGGGTCGTATGCAGTGCCATCCAGTCTCCAAACGTCACGTGTGTGGTTGGCACCAAAGATCTCGATCTTGGTCTCATCAGACCAGAGAACCTTGAACCACTCTGTCTGAGTCCTCCAAGTGATCATGAGCAAACTGTAGACGAGCCTTGACATGACGCTTTGAAAGTAAAGGTACCTTACGGGCTCGTCTGGAACGGAGACCATTGCGGTGGAGTACGTTACTTATGGTATTGACTGAAACCAATGTCCCCACTGCCATGAGATCTTCCCGGAGCTCCTTCCTTGTTGTCCTTGGGTTAGCCTTAACTCTTCGGACAAGCCTGGCCTCGGCACGGGTGGAAACTTTCAAAGGCTGTCCAGGCCGTGGAAGGCTAACAGTAGTTCCATAAGCCTTCCACTTCCGGATGATGCTCCCAACAGTGGAGACAGGTAGGCCCAACTCCTTGGAAAGGGTTTTGTACCCCTTGCCAGCCTTGTGACCCTCCACGATCTTGTCTCTGATGGCCTTGGAATGCTCCTTTGTCTTTCCCATGTTGACCAAGTATGAGTGCTGTTCACAAGTTTGGGGAGGGTCTTAATTAGTCAGAAAAGGCTGGAAAAATAGATAATTAACCCAAACATGTGAAGCTCATTGTTCTTTGTGCCTGAAATACTTCTTAATATTTTAGGGGAACCAAACAGAATTCTGGTGGTTTGAATAATAAATGACCCTCTGAATAAACTTTTCACAATTTTTTAAAAAAAAAAAAAAATTCTTTTTTGCTGCAGTGCATTTCACACTTCCAGGCTGATCTACAGTCCAAATGTCACAATGCCAAGTTAATTCCGAATGTGTAAACCTGCTAAATCTGCAGGGGGTTGAATACTACTTGTAGGCACTGTATATTCTGTAGGGGAGTATTTCTCACAAACCAACTTGTCCAGGTTGTTCTTGGTCATTGTAACATACAGTAATGTGTTATGCTTAAAAAAAAAAAACCACACACAAAGTGATAAGAATATCAGTATTTGGTGTGACCAACATTTTGCCATGATAAAACTGCATCCATTGTTCTAGAGTCTCCTGTACACCACAAAATCAGCAATTTTTTTTTGTAGGATTATAGTCAAGTGTATGAGTAATCAAATAAATCAAACCTAATAATTTTCTTATTAGGTTGAAACTGTCATTAAAAAAAAACTAAGATCTGTTTAGGAGGCATAAAACTAGGTGAAGAACAGTCAAACTCTGTTACAAAGGTGAAGTTGTAGAAGATGGCTTACTGTCACAGATCAAACACAATGGCAAGACTGGGTATAGCATTAGGCTACTTTCACACTAGCTGAGCGCTGTCACTTGCCGGCAGCCGGGCATGCCGGCGGGCGGGCGCTCAGCTGAACGTTCGGCCACCGCGAGACAAAATAAAGTTTGTGATTTTAAAAAAAAAAAGGGCATGCGCAGTGAAATCCTACTGATTTGCGCTGCTCAAAAAAACGTTACATGCTGCGTCGTCCAGCGGATGCAACACAGACACTTGCGTTACAGTACGTTGTCCATATAAGTCTATGGAGAATAGCGCAGTACATTAACGGACTGCGCTATTGTCCATAGTGACGGACTCCGATGAACTCAAGTGTGAGAGTACCCTAAGGCACAAAATGTTTATACTTCATCAGTAAGGTCTCTCCCAAGCATAGATTTCACAGGACACTGAGGTTTCTAAATATTCTACTTCAGCTCTTTTAAGAGAAGCACCAAGAAATGGAAAATGCTGAGTACCGTAGACACAGTTAGCGGCCAAGGAAACTTGGTACAAGCTGATAAGACACATCGTACTTCCTAACCTTATTAATCAAGTGTCTAATAGGATCATCAGCTCAGAGGTGGCAGCACCCTAGAAGAATTGATGTGAAGGGAAATGAAGGTCACACCAAATTTTCATGTGATTTTTAGATTTCCCTTTTTCATTTATTGCAATATTAATAATAATAATATTTAAAATGCAAACTAGTCTTCTATTCTGAAAGCATTCTTACTTTTCAGCTTTTTTTTTTTTCTCAATACATGCCTAAAACTTTTGAACAGTGCGTATATATTTAGGTCCACTTGGTTTCTTGGTTTGTACATATATATATATTTTTTTTCCTCCTTTTTAGTTACAAGATGCCTAACTGGGGAGGTGGAAACAAGTGTGGGGCCTGTAGCACAACCGTGTACCATGCTGAAGAGGTGCAATGTGATGGCAAGAGCTATCATAAATGCTGCTTCCTTTGTAGTAAGTATTTTTATCATCCGCTTCTGTGTGTATCTTACAGGACTTTGTTGCTATGGAGTTATTGACAGTTCTGCACATAAAGGAGCAAAAGGACAAAGTTCTACCATAAAATAATCAGTTTGAGTTTTTTCCACAATGCAAGAAGTCTTCAACGTCGTCTTCCCTCCATGAAATGTAAAGTGCTCCGTGGGCTGCTAACACAAATCAGCCTGTGGGGATTAGGGCAGCTTAAGGGTGGAATGTGAGAACAGTCAGGGGCCATGGCATCTACTTGGCACTCGGAGCACAATTAGATTTTGTTTAATGATTCCGAACTTGTAAGATTCCCACTGAAAAAATGTTGCTGGAAGCAGAACGTTCAGTGCTGACTGCTCGCAAATGGCACACATTTTCCACTTGTTGGAATGTCACCATTATACAGGCCTGAGCCCACAACCATAAGTGTTTGGCTGTTTTTTTCCACTGTCATAAAAATGTAGTTTAATCTATGTAATGCTTATAACAAGCATGACAGAACTTGCTCAAGTAATGCTTAACTATGAGCCAAACTTCTAGGTCCATCTGCATAGATGAAGAAAACACGTTGTTTTAATGAATGCTCAATATAGTAATTTATTTTGTCATGATTTTCGTATTTTCAGCATAAATTTACATATGGTGTATGCAACGCAGAAACATGGCAACATCCTGTCCCATCTCGTCTTCGACTGTTTAGTTGTAGTTCTAAGATGTGAATTCTTCAGGGTTGTGTTCATTCCTTTTTGCTAATAGGTTATTAATTAAAACTATGTAGTGCTGATTATTATTTTGAACTTTAATATTTTATAAATTTTACTTTTGATGGAGGAGATTGAAGAAAATTGTTAATCCGCGCTGCCAGAAGATCACTGAAGATCGATGGGGATTAAAACATCTGATTTTATTCTACATGTTTCGGAGCTATATAACCCCCTTCTTCAGGAACAAAATCAATAACGTACATTAATGATTTTGTTTGGTAATGTACATTATTGTTCCTGAAGAAGTGGTTATACAGCTCCAAAACGCGTAGAACAATAAAATCAGATGTAGTAATCCCCATCGATCTTCAGTGATTTTTCTGGCAGCACAGATTAACCCTTTTGTTCCATCTCCTCCATCGCTAACTTTTTGGGTTCTGCAGCAGCCATCCTTATGACGTGATAATGCTTTTCAAACCCTGTTTGGTATCACCGGATAAGACACAATTTGCGCGTTCCCACCCTGCTTTGTAACTTCAGTTTTTGAAAGCTTCATAAAAAATTAATTTAGGTAAAAAAAAAGAGGCTGAAAATCTATTTGCCTGTGCTGCCCACAAAGCAGTTTGTATGAGTACAGCCAGGTACTTGAGGCATTTCAGAGACAGTATACTTTAGGGACCCGTGCCCACAATCTGGAATAGCAGTATTTTGGACTCAGTGTGTTCCCACTGCGTCCAAAATGCTGTGTTGTACAGTACAAGCACAATAGATGGGATTTATAGAAATCTCATGCCCACTGTGCTTCTTTGTGACCCTCTGTAAACTGACCTGTGGTGCGGATTTCCAGCCCTCAGTATGTAAATTTATTTTTGCAGAGAAGCTAGTGTTCTGGGCAGAAGAATACAGTGAAAATATGCTCTGCCAGTAATCCTGATAGTTGGCACGTATAGTGCATTCTTCCATAAAGGACACTGGTTTCTCCGCAAGATAAATTACGCTGTGTCCAGATCATGGGCACATACCCTACAGATCCAGACAATGACCATAGCTGGAATGATGACCAGTCCAGCGCTGAACCCGGGTCTCTTCTTAGTGTGACCTCTCATTTACCTACCATGGCACTGTCTACAGAGCCAGTCTGGTATGCGACTCTGGCCAGATCTTTTAAAGTAGATTTTTTTTTTTTTACTTTAATTTTTTTTCCCCTGAAATGCTACAGTATTTTTCAAAGACTGAAGAACCTGTCACAACCACTGCAATTCATGGTTTGGTCAGTATAAATTTTTCCTGACTTGCTCCATTTTTAACATTGTTGTTCTTCTAACTACTTCTAGACCGCTTATAGACTTTAAATATCCTGGCGGACCACATTCTCCTCTGCAGTGATATTCTCCAACATCACAAAATCGTGTAGCTGTAGGAATGAGGAGCCAGCTGTCAAACGCAGCCAACCTTCCCATAGAGAAGGCAGGGATGGCTTGCTACCAACTTTGCCTTCTTGATAACTGTTTACACAGTGCTGAACAAGCGCTGTGTATAGAGTAACAGAAAGCGATCTTATCCCTAGATGTAGAAATGAACCATCAGCTACTGGGTCATGGCAGCCTGCATTTCCAGTGTAACTGTGGCTAAATATACCAGTCTCAGTTATAAGGGAAATCGGTTGCTGTTTTTTTGTGTTTTGTTTTAAGGGATTTAAATGGTTGAAATAGCCAAAAATGATAAGTTGACAACTCTCTAATCCACATGTACAGTGAAACTTGAAAAGGTTCCTTGTCAGGAAGGAGGTGAAATGGCCTGGTCCTGAATAGTTGTGGAGAAAGAATTACTAGCAGCTCGATTGTCCCACAAATGCATAAACCACATGAGGTTTATTTTTCCGTTAGCCTGTTATCCAGCAGTCCTCCACCTAGCCCAACCCACACCCCAAATAACTCATGCATTGCAAGCATGCTCAATTAAATCCATCCCACCTTTAACTATTGCCACAAGTAAAACATAACCGAAGTTGCAGCATATGAAAAATACAAAGAATTACTCCTACATGGGACTATAGCAGTTTCCTTGAGCAACATGACTTTTTTTCAGTTGATTTCCGTAGAATTGTTAGTATTTTCAGTAGCAAGACACCATGTGATGTGATTTTCATTGGGGGACATTCCTTAAAGGGGTTGTCCACTACCTGGACACCCCCCTTATTTAAATGTAGTCCTCCTTGTAATATAAAACACCATATACTGACCTTTGTGCACTAGCACTACTCCAACAATGTCTGCTCAAGGTCTCGTGACGTTCATGTGCCTTTGTTCTGCCATGGGAGTCATGCTCATAATCAGCAGGTGCTTTTGGGCTGCTTTGCACTAGCTAATTTCACTAGGCTGAGGTTTATCCGATAGTAGGAACCTTGGACAAATAGAAATAGTGAGCGCACAGCATCCGCTGTTATGCTACACGAGCCCTGCAGCCAATCAATCAGCGGATGCTGTGCGCTCACTATTTCCATTTGCCCAAGAGTCACACCTTCAGATGACTCTCAGACTAATGGAACTAGTATGTGCACAGGAGCCCAGTACTGATTAGCAACATTTTCCCGTGAGCGCCAGGAGACCCAGAGCCTGAGCAGCACCAGTGCAGATGAATATTTGCTGTTTTTGTTATTTTACAAGGGGGACTACTTAATTTTAAATTGATTAACATTTCGTAAAGCGAGAATGTTTTTTGTATGAATGACTAAAGTTTTTTCTTTTGCTTTAGTGGTTTGCAGAAAAAATCTTGATAGCACCACAGTGGCTATTCATGAGAATGAGATTTACTGCCGTTCCTGTTATGGGAAAAAATACGGGCCCAAAGGCTATGGCTACGGGCAAGGTGCTGGCACATTGAATATGGACAGAGGAGAACGACTGGGCATTAGACCTGAGGAGTAAGTCAATATTTCATTACTACACAGCTAACTATGCACCGAATTATTGTCTACTACTAAATACCTCACCATTTTTCCACTGTTATAATT
Organism: Anomaloglossus baeobatrachus; assembly: GCF_048569485.1. Lineage (NCBI taxonomy): Eukaryota > Metazoa > Chordata > Amphibia > Anura > Aromobatidae > Anomaloglossus > Anomaloglossus baeobatrachus. Next base: position 295,217,847 of record NC_134356.1, on the reverse strand, counting down.
ACTACACATTTGACTAATGAAATGCTCATAACAGCAAACATTAACCAAATGTTCTTTGATCAATCTTTTGGCCCCTACACAGTCAAATAGTGTAGTACGTTTGTACCAAAAACTTAAACGAGGGGAAAAATATTATATATTTTAGCATTTAATAAATATCAGAGTGTGTGACCAGCTCAAATCGAGTAGCGAGCATTTTAGTGCTCGCCATCATTAGCTGTAAGTTATAAGGCAATAGTCCACTGAGTAAACTATGTTCTGATAATGACACCTCCTTCTGTTAATACCTTATTGATTGCTCTGACAGCTCGGTGTTTGGGCTGTTTTACCAGTATCTGTGTAACTGTGAACTCTGAGCAGTGACCGCACAAAGCAGTCAGAGCACAGTTGATTGCCTCTTTGACTAGTTTGTCCAACAGAGTTCTTGTTTCATACAGCAGAACTATTGTCACCAGCCTCAGTGGTCATGGGTTCAAATCCTACCAAGAACATATGCGAGGGAGTTTGTATGATCTTCATGTGTTTGCGTAGCTTTCCACCATGTACCCTCTTTTTTTCCTCCCACACTCCGAAGACTGATAGGGAATTTAGATTGTGAGCCCGATTTGGGATGACTATGATGTTGTCGACTGTAAACCGCTGTGAAATTAATGATGCTATAGAAGCAAATAAAACAAATCTTGCAGCTTCAGCAAACAACTAAGCGAATGAGTGAGGCAGGGAGTAGATAAAGCGGAGGCCTGTTTGATTCTCCTAGTAGCCAACAGTAAACCTTACATGATGCTCTACATCGGGAGTCAATAATGTCATTCTGGGCTGCAATATAACATACAGTTAGGTCCAGAAATATTTGGACAGTGACACAATTTTCGCGAGTTGGGCTCTGCATGCCACCACATTGGATTTGAAATGAAACCTCTACAACAGAATTCAAGTGCAGATTGTAACGTTTAATTTGAAGGTTTGAACAAAAATATCTGATAGAAATTGTAGGAATTGTACACATTTCTTTACAAACACTCCACATTTTAGGAGGTCAAAAGTAATTGGACAAATAAACCAAACCCAAAAAAAAAAAAATTTTTATTTTCAATATTTTGTTGCGAATCCTTTGGAGGCAATCACTGCCTTAAGTCTGGAACCCATGGACATCACCAAACGCTGGGTTTCCTCCTTCTTAATGCTTTGCCAGACCTTTACAGCCGCAGCCTTCAGGTCTTGCTTGTTTGTGGGTCTTTCCGTCTTAAGTCTGGATTTGAGCAAGTGAAATGCATGCTCAATTGGGTTAAGATCTGGTGATTGACTTGGCCATTGCAGAATGTTCCACTTTTTTGCACTCATGAACTCCTGGGTAGCTTTGGCTGTATGCTTGGGGTCATTGTCCATCTGTACTATGAAGCACCGTCCGATCAACTTTGCGGCATTTGGCTGAATCTGGGCTGAAAGTATATCCCGGTACACTTCAGAATTCATCCGGCTACTCTTGTCTGCTGTTATGTCATCAATAAACACAAGTGACCCAGTGCCATTGAAAGCCATGCATGCCCATGCCATCACGTTGCCTCCACCATGTTTTACAGAGGATGTGGTGTGCCTTGGATCATGTGCTGTTCCCTTTCTTCTCCAAACTTTTTTCTTCCCATCATTCTGGTACAGGTTGATCTTGGTCTCATCCGTCCATAGAATACTTTTCCAGAACTGAGCTGGCTTCATGAGGTGTTTTTCAGCAAATTTAACTCTGGCCTGTCTATTTTTGGAATTGATGAATGGTTTGCATCTAGATGTGAACCCTTTATATTTACTTTCATGGAGTCTTCTCTTTACTGTTGACTAAGGGGTGCTTCACACACAGCGAGCTCGCTGCCGAGATCGCTGCTGAGTCACGCTTTTTGTGACGCAGCAGTGACCTCATTAGCGATCTCGCTGTGTGTGACACTGAGCAGCGATCTGGCCCCTGCTGCGAGATCGCTGCTCGTTACACACAGCCCTGGTTCGTTTTCTTCAAAGCCGCTCTCCCGCTGTGACACACAGATCGCTGTGTGTGACAGCGAGAGAGCGACAAATGAAGCGAGCAGGGAGCAGGAGCCGGCATCTGACAGCTGAGGTAAGCTTGTAACCAAGATAAACATCGGGTAACCAAGGTGGTTACCCGATATTTACCTTAGTTACCAGCCTCCGCAGCTCTCACGCTGCCTGTGCTGCCGGCTCCGGCTCTCTGCACATGTAGCTGCTGTACACATCGGGTTAATTAACCCGATGTGTATAGCAGCTAGGAGAGCAAGGAGCCAGCGCTAAGCAGTGTGCGCGGCTCCTTGCTCTCTGCACATGTAGCTGCATTACACATCGGGTTAATTAACCCGATGTGTACAGCAGCTAGGAGAGCAAGGAGCCAGCGCTCAGTGTGCGCGGCTCCCTGCTCTCTGCACACAGCGCTGGTAACTAATGTAAACATCGGGTAACCATACCCGATGTTTACCTTAGTTACCAGTCTCCGCAGCTTCCAGTCGGCGGCTACGTGCAAGCGCAGCGTCGCTTGCACGTCGCTGCTGGCTGGGGGCTGTTCAGTGGTCGCTGGTGAGATCTGCCTGTTTGACAGCTCACCAGCGACCATGTAGCGATGCAGCAGCGATCCTGACCAGGTCAGATCGCTGGTCGGATCGCTGCTGCATCGCTAAGTGTGAAGGTACCCTTAGAGACAGATACACCTACTTCACTGATAGTGTTCTGGACTTCAGTTGATGTTGTGAACAGGTTCTTCTTCACCAAAGAAAGTATGCGGCGATCATCCACCACTGTTGTCATATGTGGACGCCCAGGCCTTTTTGAGTTCCCAAGCTCACCAGTCAATTCCTTTTTTCTCAGAATGTACCCGACTGTTGATTTTGCTACTCCAAGCATGTCTGCTATCTCTCTGATGGATTTTTTCTTTTTTTTCAGCCTCAGGATGTTCTGCTTCACCTCAATTGAGAGTTCCTTAGACCGCATGTTGTCTGGTCACAGCAACAGCTTCCAAATGCAAAACCACACACCTGTAATCAACCCCAGACCTTTTAACTACTTCATTGATTACAGGTTAACGAGGGAGACGCCTTCAGAGTTAATTGCAGCCCTTAGAGTCCCTTGTCCAATTACTTTTGGTCCCTTGAAAAAGAGGAGGCTATGCATTACAGAGCTATGATTCCTAAACCCTTTCTCCGATTTGGATGTGAAAACTCTTATTGCAGCTGGGAGTGTGCACTTTCAGCCCATATTATATATATAATTGTATTTCTAAACATGTTTTTGTAAACAGCTAAAATAACAGAACTTGTGTCACTGTCCAAATATTTCTGGACCTAACTGTATGATCTATAGCAGATTAGTCTATGGCTAACCTGTGACTCTTGTTATGCAAGTCCCTACTAAATTACTGGTAAATACCGGTCGCTGTGGTTTCATTGTGACCTCCGAGGGAACAATAACAAAGTGGCAAAAAAAAGGCGAACAGCGTACTACAACTAGTACTGCTAATGATCTGATATCTTACACATCTGCTGTATTTTAACAGATACTTTGTGGTTCCATAATAGTAAAAAAAATATATATTCACTCTAACTGGCTAGACCAGTTGGTGACATTAAGCCCGTCACTTTCTTATTCCACTGGGAATTTTTTTTAATTGGCATAAAACATTTTTCCCTATTTTCTGTTTAAAACCTGTGTGCGATCAATAGTTAGGTGTTCTTAGTCTAACAAATATGGTAGTTAACTCCTTATATTCTGTCTGCTCCACAGTAGAAGTATATCATGTATATATGTATGCATCAAATTGCTAGTCTGGTAAATTAATACCTTTTGGACTGTTGCAGATCACAACAATCACGTTCCGGTGCCTCTGCTAATCCTTCAAAATTTGCCCAGAAGTTTGGAGGATCTGATAAGTGTCCCAGATGTGGGGAATCCGTATATGCAGCTGAGAAAGTAATGGGAGCTGGGAAGGTAGGAGACTGGACCTGTGTGTGTTATTTTGTGTGATCGCACGTTCTGAAGGATTAGTACAAAATTATACAAGTCCTTTGAACCCAAAAGACTTTGGTATTCTAAAAGGTGCTTTGAACATTAGATACCGGCAGTTGTCCCAGGTACTAGCCACTCTATTTCTGTCTTGTAAGCGGTGTGGGTGGGGGTGGGTGTAGTTGCCTGATTTCAGTAGCTAAACCAGCACTCACTCTGTTAATGATTTGCTATAACAGAGAAGGTGCTAGCTTATCACTCAGCCCTCATGGTACTAAACTAAGGGGTACTTCACACACAGCGAGATCGCTACTGAGATCGCTACTGAGATCGCTGCTGAGTCACGGTTTTTGTGACGCAGCATTGACCTCATTAGCGATCTCGCTGTGTGTGACACTGAGCAGCGATCTGGCCCCTGCTGTGAGATTGCTGCTCGTTACACACAGCCCTGGTTCGTTTTTTTTAATTGTTGCTCTCCCGCTGTTAAGCACACATCGCTGTGTGTGACAGCGAGAGAGCAACAATCCTGAATGTGCAGGGAGCAGGAGCCGGCGTCTGACAGCCTGCGGTAAGCTGTAACCAAGGTAAACATCGGGTAACCAAGGTGGTTACCCGATATTTACCTTCGTTACCAGCCTCCGCAGCTCTCACACTGCCAGTGCCGGCTCCTGCTCCCTGCACACGCTAAGCTAAGTGGTGTGCACTGGTAACTACGGTAAACATCGGGTAACCATACCCGATGTTTACCTTAGTTACCAGTGTCCGCAGCTTCCAGACGCCGGCTCCGTGCAAGCGCAGCGTCGCTTGCACGTCGCTGCTGGCTGGGGGCTGGTCACTGGTCACTGGTGAGATCTGCCTGTTTGACAGCTCACCAGCGACCATGTAGCGAAGCAGCAGCGATCCTGACCAGGTCAGATCGCTGGTGGGATCGCTGCTGCGTCGCTAAAGTGTGACGGTACCCTAAAGTCTATAGTGTCAAGAATTAAGCCGGAAGTGCAGCTCATACCCCGAAGTAGTATTGACAAAAATATCAGCTCAACACTGCAAATAAACAAGCTCTTGCACAGCTCCAATAACAGAAAAATAGTATATAGTTTAAAATAGTATATAGTATAAAAAAAGTAATGTGTCAGAAAATGCCAACATAAACAGTGTGTGCGTACATATGTAGATTAGTTTAAAACTAATTTTTTTATTTTATTCTTTTACAATTTTTATTTTTTTGGTTTTTTTTTTTTATTTTCTTCACTAAAATATAAAATGGAAAATGTTATCGTAAACGGCCTTACTGCCAGTGATTTTTAGTACACAATGAATACTGAAAACAAATCCCAAAACAACCAAAAGTGGTATTGTAGGCTTTCTTTGCCGTTTTACTGCTATTAGGATTATCTTTTTCTTGTTTTCCAGTACATTACATGGAAATGGTGAATTATTTAATTCAAGACTAAAACTTGCTTTTTCGCACCTCCAAAAAAAAAAAATAATAAAGAAATGCCCTCATACAGATTATGATTGAAAAAAATATGACTAAGAGTAAGGGAAGGGGGGGGGGGAATCCCAAAGGCTCTAAACCCAAGAGTCTGTGGCAGGAAGAAGATTAAAGGGGTAATCCAGTTTTGCTCACTTCCGCATCGGGAGGCGAGTGGGTTCGGTGACTCAATGTTAACAGATATTTGGCATCTTTGTTAGTAGCTGGTATCTCGCTCCTGTCCTTATCATATAGTCACTGATAATTTCTCCTCTGTTTTTCATACATTCATCAATCCCTTTTTCCCTTGTAGCCATGGCATAAGAATTGTTTCAGATGTGCAAAATGTGGCAAGAGTCTAGAATCTACTACTTTGACTGAAAAGGATGGGGAAATCTACTGCAAAGGTGAGATGGCTTGAAGCAAGGATTTGATATTTTCCCATTGTTTGCATGCCATTACCTAAGAGTAGGGGTTCACTGTACAAGAAAACTAGAATTTTTAGAGATTCAGGCAAGTCATTGGACAATGCCTATGTAGTGAATTATTTTTGTTTGACATACCTCTCACTGTTTTGACACTTTAAACATGGGAGCGTATGCTCTGCTAAAGTGACTACTGTAAATAACCTGTCAGTTACACTTCCAGCTTCCTGGAAGATTGCTGTGGCCTCCTATTGTGTTGTCAAACGCAAGCCTATTAAAAGGGTTTAAGATAACATAGGATGTTAATTGCTTAAAAAAGAAATTGAGCATGGGGGGAAATTCACGGGATACATCTTTAGGGCAGGCTCCAGGTTTTTGTGGGCCCTGAGCGAAAATGTCAGTGAGCCCCATGCACACGCAGACACACACCCAGGTATATGTACATATTGGAAGACAAATTCACAAAAATATATAAATGGACATAAATATATACACAGTCATATATACTGCCATAGATGGATAAACACATCATACATGCACACATACACATTAGAGATTTGGCTGAGAGCTACAGTATATAAATCACAGGCGAGGCTGGGGGTTCCAATATATAGCTATAGATATATATCTATATATCACAGGAGAGGATGGGGGCATACACGCTATTGGTGCGGGGAGCATATAGCTCTTGGGAGAATACACAGCTCGGGGGGTGGAAGGTCTATACAGCTCAAAGGGGCATATGCTCACCTTCCACGGGCAGGGTCCAGGGTAACCAGGTACGTTACAGGGTTTATCTGCTGGTACACGAGGTTTGCGCCTTCCCAGACTGCCTGAAAATTATCCTGTGGTACGGGGACCAGAACCCACACCTTTTGACCCACTTGGTAGGTTCTCTCACAATGTGCAGGGAGATGCTGGCTGGCCCTGAGCTACAGCTCCTCTCCATTTGTGGGCCAGGAGACACAACACATGCTAGCGCCATCCACAGATGAACTTCAATGCATGCAGCATTCAGCAGTGAATGCTGGGTGCCAGTGCATGTTTAAAGGTTCGACAGCCAGCAAAGTGCAGCTGCCGGTCTGAGCACTGTGGTCCCCAGAACTCAACTTGGGAACATAGAACTGATCACTGCCCCTGATAACAGCGAGTACTCCTCCCACCCCCTCTCTCGGGCCTCGGCTCTTACCCAGGTACTGATGCCTATCCCGTACTTTTTTTTTTTTTTCTCTCTTCTCTAAGGTATTGGTCATTGTTGTCATACTATACTGATGACAATTTTTTTTTTTAATACCGCATATAAATCATACATTGCACGGAACGGAAAAATTAAATGACTTAAGATACTTAAAGCAAACCTAATGCTTTCCTCCCTCACACTCCCCACTTTCTTTAATGTCCTCTGCCTTTTGGATAATTGGACTTAGGTCATGCTTTGTTTTTCAGTGCACAGTTGGGATTTGTCAAAAAGATGATAAAGTATCTAATTTTGTTTTTTATTTCTTTTTAGCTTGTTATGCAAAAAATTTTGGACCGAAAGGTTTTGGATACGGTCAAGGAGCTGGAGCGCTTGTCCATGCACAGTGAAGACTATGTAAAAGAGTTTGATTAGAGAGTATTTACTGACCATCTCATAATGCTTTATCACTAAGCCATCTGTCATTCCAAATTTTACTAATCACTGTGAATTTGTGCCTGATTTATTTTGTACTAGACAAGTCTTTGCATTTGTCCAATACTAAACCTCTGTAGATTTTTTTTTTTCCTGTTGTAACAATTGTAACCAAAAAAAATCTATTTTTACATGTTTTCTTTTGTTTTTTTTCTACGTTGAATCTCAAAATAAACTTCAGTTTGTCGACTAAACAAAGTTTGTTGGCATATTATTGTTTTGCCTATTGGAAGGGGTATTAAACATAAAGAAAAAACAAAGCCAGCTCAACTGAAAAATGGCTTTAATTAGAAGATGTGCACAGCACTAAAAATTCCAAACTGTACGATTTTTAAAATTTGAGATTTTTGGCAAAAAAATGCAATTTATTGAGCTATCCCTCCAGATCATGGCAAATCTTTGGGGCAGTCCTACTCTAAAATATTTTAATTTAAAATGTGCCATACGGCCTCATATATGAAAAATTAGAACTGCTATTAGCAGCACTCCCCTGGTGCTTTTCAGTCCCGTACCCATGACTGAAGCATGGCTGTGGGCGGGACAGGCCCAAGCAAATGCTGCATGAATTAAATAGCTTGTGGACAGGACTTGATGGCTGAATGTGAACAGCCACCAATTATTATTATTATTTATTTATAGAGCACCATTAATTCCATGGTGCTGTACATGAGAAGGGGTTTACATACAAAATACATATACAAGTTACAGTAGACAGACTAGTACAGAGGGAAGAGGGCCCTACCCTTGCGGGCTTACATTCTATAGATTGCCAACATTAAACATGTTTGTTGATTGAAAGACAAATTATTGGACATTCAAGCACCACCCAAGGGGCAATGTACCCTGATAAACACAACTCTATCCCTATTAACAACATGTTAAAGCCTTCCATCAGACATGATTGTCCAGAGTGTTGCCTGATATGTATTTAGAATATATACTTACAATGATATACACTATACTGTAGAGTGCATTTTAAGGTCCTCCTGAAATTTCACCCAAAAGCCAAATATGCCTAACCTTTTCTGGTAAACGTAATGTAACCTTCTGTAAACGTCTGCATGCACATGAACAACTGTTCAATGTTTCACTACTTTTTTGCACAACTTGCTGTTCTCTAACAAGGAGCTTAATGCTAAAATTCACACCAGATGTTTGATCCATGAATCATCATATACATTTCAGGGTTCAATTAAAATTGGTATGGACTCCTGATAATTGATCAACAGAACCTTGCTATTGCGAGGTTTCAAGCAGGATGTTCTCAGCTAAATGTGGTCACAGAGCTTAGTGTCAGGGTCATCAGCAGATTGCAACAGAGATACAGAGAGACTGGAGGAGTCACAGAAAGACATTGAAGTGGACGTCTTTTGGCCACATCCCACTCTGATGCCCGCTTTATTGTGAACAATGCCTTTCGGAACCAGATGTTGAATGCTACACAACTCTAGGCACATTTAAATGTGGTGAGCGGCACCCAAATGTAATGTTAGACCGTCTAAAACAACTTATCTGTGTGCTAGACAACCTGCAAGGGTACCTGACCATACTACCAGGCACAGGCGTCATGGTCTTGCTGGACGAGGGACCAGTGGGCCTCTGCTGTTCAGTGATGAAAGTTGATTCACGCTGAGCAGAAATGGAGAGCGCTATGCATCAGCCACTGTTGTCACCAGGTGAGCTTTTGGTGGTGCTAATGTGAGCAGTTGTCTAGTCAATACAGAACTGCCCTACACTTTGTGAATGGTACAGTGACAAGACCTTACTACTTAAATAACATAATTAATCCAGTCATTCTGCCTTTGCATGAACAACAGCGGCCTAATTTCATCTTCATGGACGACAATGTTCCAGCTCAAGGTTGCATCATTAGTGAATGGCTGCTGGAGACTGTAGTACCTCAGGTGGAGGTGCCTGTACTTTCTCCAGCCCTAGATCCCATGGAAAACCTATGGGATCAGCAAAGTCTCCATGTAGAGGCTCTTAACTCTGTACCCTAGAACCTCAATGACTTTAGGGCCAACCTTCAGGAAGAGTGGGATGCAGACGATAATTCCAGTTGTGAACAGCTTGAGACGATGTTTACAAGCTGTTATTGATGATAAAGGCCACATGACAAGTTTATTGCCATTTACATTTTGGAGTTGTAGCCCTCCACTGTTGGCTTTTGTTTCATTTAAGTAGATAATTGATATGATGAAACGATCATTGCATGCTTCTATTTAAATGCCCTACTTTCATGATGATCTATTACTGTAATGTGAACTCTTCACATAAATTTCACCTGAAAGCCAAATATCCCTAACATTTTTTTGAATCATTTTTGTCATCTATAGACTCACTCCTCCAACCGTTACTAAAAAGCATACCCGCATTCCAGATTATACTTTCATTAAAATATAAGTAAATGGTATTCCAGCCTAAGGAAGGCAAAGAGGACACTATTTTTGTTCTGTCTGGAGTAAACGATGGAAGCTTCTTCAAATGTATATAATACAACTAAGACTTTAATGTGATGTACCATGCCTTAAAAAATTATTCATGCTCCATGAACTTTCACATTACACCTACAAACGTAAATGTATGTTATTGGGACTTCATGTGATGTACTGACACGATGTCTCAAGTATTTGTGAAGTGTAAAGGAAATCATACAGGGTTTTGTAAATAAAAAACTATAAGTCTGAAAATACTGACTTGCATTTGTATTCAGCACCTCTGACTCAATACTTTTCTAGGACCATCTTTTGATACCCCAAAAGACATGCAGAAGTAATTGTCTCTACCAGAGGTCACAAAAGTTTTGCGACTGGGTCGTACATTCACTTTTCAGCCTGACAACAAAGACGTCACTGGGCAAGGTCCTTAATCGAGACGAAGACGTGATTTGAACATTATCTATTTTTTTTTCCTGTAGTAAAATATGGATGCAAAAACTGTACAATAAAGAAACAAGACAAAAGACGAATCCATGCCTTTGAAATGTGATGCTTGAGAAGGATGTTAACACCATGGATAGCAAGAACAAAACTGTTTTGAACCAAATCAAGACAGACCTGTTACTCAAAGCAAGGATCACCAAGCTACAACTTGCTTAGTTTGGACACATAGGAAGAGAGCAATAACTGGAGATGGACATCAAGAATAGAAGGAACAAGGCGACGAAGTCTATCAACCCGATGACTTGATACAGTCAAGAAAATAGTGAAGACTCTGAGGGACCTATTTAGGCTTGCACAAGATTGATCTTCTTACAGAGCATTCATCCATCAAGCGGGTTGAATACAAATGCACATCACAATTTTCAGATTAATATTTATAAAATATTTAGAATACAATGTGTAATTTCCTTTTACATTTCATATATACTTGCTACTTAGTGTTAAATCTCAACAAAATATATTTGAGTGGAACATGGAAAAGTTCATTATGTATGAATACTTCTTCCTATCACCATCATGCAGATCAAGGGATCAAAATCTTTCTGTGGAGAACAGCAATAGATGATCATAGTACTACAGTATATTTTCTAATTTTTTTGGGTTCTTTTTACCATTTACTTCTTGAAAGTGCTACCAGTCCATTGGCTGCAACTGTGTAAAATACTGTATTAAAGATTGGTCAGCAATTGCACTGCAAATTGAAGTTTTGGTTAGTTGTGCCTACACACTGACAATTTCCAATTAATATAAATTATGTTTAGAAATGGTGTTATTGCATGTTCTGTCTTTACAGAATGATGTAAGCAGAGTGCGGTAGCTGCTGTTATCTTTGAGTTTAGTGGTGAGCTATTAGTTGAGATGACAGCACTGGACCTTGGATTCTGTAAGAGAATGTTGTCATTGTTAGTAAATTTAAGAAATGAACTCTATAATGGCAACACAGTTACACACTATTAACATACTAAATAAAAATCTGGCATCAGAATGTATGAATTTAATACTTTCCATAGGCCTGGATAATAAATCAAATTAATTTGCAGTTGAGATTTGGCTTGATTCTGACTTTAGCCAAAATCAAAAATGTGATTTATTGGCTGCACCTCCTCAGCACTGTTTATAGTTAAAAGGCATTGTGGGAGGAAGAGGCTAGCTGCTGAGCGCTGCCATAGGTTGGTGCAGTTTAAAGCACCACTCGAGGGGTTTTTTTTTTTTTTTGTTTTATTTAACTTAATTGCTGGAGTGGTACTTCTTAACTAAATTTCATGCACTTAGTATTATACTTACCTGCCGTAGTCTTCAACTTCAACTTCTATTCCTGCCTCTCCTGTCAGTGTCAATCAGTATTTGACCTGGCGGATCCCTTCAGTGTTTACTGGAGCTCGCCAGAGGTCACTCTCAATGCAAGTCTATGAGAGCCTCATTCTTGCTCCCATACACTTGCATTGAGTTTGCGACAGTTATTTCTGATTTCTGGCAGTCAGAAAATTAAGTCACCAACTGGCGCCACAGAACATGCTCCTCTAAATGGTGGAGACACCGTATATTACTACAGGAATGGATTTTCAATTAGAAGCACCATTCTAACTTTGGGGGGGGAAAAAAACGCTGGAGTGGTGCTTTAAACCTGAGAGCTGTATAGTGAGCGTAAGACTAGGATCTGTGCACATTACAGTCCCTGACAGATGTTCTATCGCTTATCCATGTTATGTAAATAAAAGCTTAACTGACTTTAAATTCATCCATTGGTTTCATAAATTACTCTTTTGAAAGCTGAAACCCTCTCCAATTTGGTTTAGGTTCTGAAAATAAAGTTGCTGAAATATTGATAATTTAATGAATTACAGGTCAGATTTTGGCAAGACCAAAAGTTTTGTCTCCTTGTCATATAATGCACCCAATCCTAGTTTACATCCTCACCTGTGCTCACTAAATAATCGGTTAATTAGTGGGTGTGTATAAAAAGAAACCTAGCACCCCTGACCTTCACTTGAACTGCAACTTGACCTCTGACAAGGTACCGAATATCCACCCTGTGACCAAAGCCTTGATTTATCAAGAGGCTAAAGACCAGATCCACTGCAGAGGTGGCTGGCACCTTTTAATGTGTCTCAGCGTCAAGTAAAAAGAATTAAAAAAAAAAATTGAATAGGCTGGAGATGTTTTTGACAAGACCAGCTCCGGCAGACCCCGCAAGACAACTGCTCAGGAGGAACATTTGTTGGTTAGAAAATCCAAAGCCAGCCCCTCTTCTACTGCAGCAGAGCTCCAACAGACCTGGTCACCTCAAGTCCATCTGTCAGCTTTGTAGGATTCTGTCCCGAAATGGCCTCTATGGTCGAATCAGTGCCCAGAAGCCAGCACTAAACAAAAGGCAATTAAAAAACTGTGTGGCATTTGCCAAGTCCCACACCCTGCAAAACAGATGGACGCTGGAAAAGTGGCAGAAGGTGGATTTCTCTGATGAATCTTCAGTTGAATTACACCACAGCCACCGTAAATACTGCAGGAGACCTACTGGAGCCCGTATGGATCCAGAAAACAGTTAATTTTGGTGGTGGAAAGATCATGGTCTGGGTATGGGGGTGTGAGAAACATTTGCAAGGTAATATCAATAGCCTAAAATATCAAGAAGTATTAGCTACCTCTTAGCTACCTCTTACATTCCCAATCATAAAAGGGATCAAATTCTGCAGCAGGATGGTGCTCCATTTCATACATCCATCTCTACAACAAAGTTCCTCCTGGCAAAGAAGATCAAGGACTGGCCAGCCCAGTGACCAGACATTAACATCACTGAGCATGTTTGGGGTAGGATGAAAGGAAGCATGGAAGACAAAACCAAAGAATCTAGATGAACTCTGGGAGGCATGTAAGACTGCATTCTTTGCTATTCTTGATGACTTCATCAATAAATTGTATGAATCATTGTTCAACCACATGGATGCAGTCCTTCAAGCTCATGGAAGTCACACAAAATATTAAATATGGCTCTAATAGCACCACAACATCATTCACCAATGTTATGCAACATATCTTTGTATTAGAAGTTAATTATTTGTTTGAATTTCACATTACTTTCTGTGGGCGACAAAACTTTTGTCTTGACAAAATCTGACCTTCCTGTGTTCATTAAATGATCAATATTTCAGCTTTGCAGCAACTTTATTTTCATAACCTAAACCAAATTTGGGAGGGTTTGAGCTTTCAAAAGAGTAATTTATGAAACCAATGGATGAATTTAAAGTCCGGTTATAATCTTTTATTTACATAACATGGATAAGCGACAGAACTTCTGTCAGGGAATGTATACTAAGTTTAAAAAAAACAACAACAATTTTTTTAGACTAAGGCTTCATGCGCATGCTGCGTTTTTTTTGCTGTGTTTTTTTTTCTGCGTTTATAGGGGTGCAGTTTGAGTCACCAAACTGCATGCATTTCCTTCCCAGGCAAAGTCTTAGAATTTCTGCTGTGTGCACAGTGCAGCTTTTTTTTGGCTACATCTTTGTGGTGACCACAAAGATGTAGCATGTCAATTCTTTTGGCATTTTGTTCCTGCGTTTCGCACCAGTGATGGGAGGACTTGCAGATCAATACCCGCCAACTCTGTGTCAGCGGGGGATTAATCCCTGATATTTGGCCAGACGCCAGTCACCATGTAATATATGGGGACCAGAATCCGGTGCAAAGGGTTAGGAGCAAGCTCTTCATACTTAGAGTCACCGGCGCAGCTGTACGCTGCTGCAACCGCTCATTCACTTTCGGGGCTGCTCGTTCCCTTTTTTGCATATGCACTGCTTCTCCCGCCCACCGTTGTCTGTGGTTGCAGTCAGACGCGCCCCAATGCTGAGTGAAAGCGTGCCTGACTGCTTCCAATCACACACCGGCGGGCGGGTCTATATCGTACAGTAAAACATAAATAAATTGACATAAAGTCCCCCCATATTATGATGCACAGCTAGAGCTGCAGCCCTCAGCCATGCACTTATCTTGGCTGTGTATCAAAATAGGAGGAACCATATGCGGCTTTTCTCTGGTAATTATTTAACTAAATAATTTTTAAAAAATCGCTTGCAGTCCTCCGCCAATTTTGATACCCAGCCAGACAGCTTGGGCCTGGAATTCTCAACACAAACACCAATAAAATCCTTTATTTGAAATAACATACAAAAATACCCCTCTTTCCCTCTTTATTAACCCCAAAGACACCAAGGTCTAACATAACCCACACGAGGTGCCACGACAACTCCAGCCCTGCTACATCGAAACCGTATGTAGAAAATTGTTTTTTTTTAAAAAAAAAAAAAAAAAAGAGAACAGCATGCAGTTCCTCCAATTTGGATACCCAGCCATGATAAAGCCTGACAGCTGGGGGCTGGTATTATCAGGCTGGGGAGACCCACGCTTATTCGGTCCCCCAGTCTAAAAATAGCAGCCTGCAGCAGCCCGGAATTATTGCATCCATTAGATGTGACAACCCCGGAACTTTACTGTGCTCTTGCTCATTGCCCTGGTGCATTGGCAGTCAGGGTAATAAGGGATTAATGGCAGCCCACAACTGCCACTAAACCCTAGATTAGTCATGTTAAGCATTTATGAAACCCCTCCATTACTAATCAGTAAGTGAAAAGAAATAAACATAAACACCGAACAAATCCATTATTTGAAATAAAATACAAAATAAAGCCAACCCCAAAACTACCCAGGTCTGACGTAATCCACACAATGTTCCACAATGATTCCAGTTCTGCTACATCTGAAGTGACAGCAGACAGCCATAGAACATGATCACCCGCTGTGAGCTTCAGGCAGCGACTGAGCCACAGTGATGAGCAGTGACATCAAACAGGTTATTTGCAGTCACAGCTGTAGGTTCCCACGGTCCTCCACCTGTGATCGTAGGTAACCTGACCTCAGGTGACCTCAGTAAACTCACTGACCTCACCTCAGGTGAGGTCACTGAGTTTACATACCTGCATCTCCTGGCAGAAAACCACAGGGATTTTTTTGCCAAGAGATGCAGATTTGGTGCTGAAATTTTTACACTATATACCTGCACCCAATCTACACCACAATATAGACTTGCAGACAGGGTCTGTGATTGCACGCTGTTAGACACGCTGTCACACAGGCTGGGGGTACATCTGACTGCAACCAATCACAGATGCCAGGACTGCTGGCACTGCGGGCAAAGCTGTGCATATGGATGAGCGATAATGAGTGGCTCTTGAAGCAGATACAGCTGCGCCGGAGACTCGGTAACTATAACATGCTTGCCTTATTCTCATTTTCTTTATTTTTCCATTTATTTATTATTTCCCGAGTTGCCAGATCTGGATTATTACGTGGCGTTCCCTGAGAACTCTGGGCTTGTCACTTGGGTCCGCCCATTACTACTTTTAATTATTTTTCTGAGCTCAGCAGGTAATGGAAAGCTTTGTTAGTGAGTGGGAATTGGTTTTCCCACTCTGACCTGGTCCAATCCACTCCTATCTCCCGTTACCAGTTCCATTGAAATCTCAATCTTTCCGTGTTAACCTTACTAAAACTGTAAGAATTCAAACCACAAGAGTCTTCTGGATGGGGACCGAGCCTGCAAAGAAACAAATGAGGGCAACTTACCACCATCAAGAACCTGAATCAAACAGGTGTCCTCCACTGCCCTCCAGCCAAGAAAGACCTGCTCAGATATCCAGGATGGAAAGAGGGGTTGAAAAAAAGTGATGTGATTGGACTGATTGTCCTATCAGGAAACAATCTACTTCTGAGGGTATGCCAGATTCTGAGTGTCTCATTGGGTAGAAATGTTAATCAGTCCACTAATGGAACATTTACTCAAGAGAGCCATGGAGATGTGTCCATGGAATAGGTAATCCATCCTGTTCCAGACAAACCCACTGTATAGTAACTGGATGAAAATTCCAAACTATTAATCAAAACAGAATGGAAGCATGAAAGTAAGTTCTGAAATTTTGAAGACCTGCTCTGCCTATCGACTTAAGACGAGATAGTGTTTGCATGTCTAGACCTACCTCAAGCAAACCTGACCAGGGCAGAGCGAAACCTACAGAAAAAAAAACTGAGGGGGAAGGGGGAGAGAGAGAGGGGGACAGTCTGAAAGATATCCAAAAAATGAGGCAAGACATCTATTTTGATAGTGTTCATCCTTCCGAACCAGGACAATTATACATATTATACATGGTAAGATTTTTAAAAGCTCTATAATAATAATAATTGACTGGTAATTGAGTTCAGAACCTTTAGAGGAATCAAAAAAGGATGACTACTCCAAAATATTTCAATGACTCTCAATTTATAATTAATATAAAATTTGTAACCCTCAGTCTGATACAGCGCCGCACAATCAGCTCTAGCCTAACCTACTGTATCCTCAACCATCCCTTGTAGACTGTGAGCCCTTGCGGGCAGGGACCTCTCTCCTCCTGTACCTGTCTGTGTCTTGTACTGTTTATGATTATTGTACTTGTCCCTATTATGTATACCCCTTTCACATGTAAAGCGCCATGGAATTGATGGCGCTATAATAATAAATAATAATTTATCACCTATCCTATAGATAGATTATAACTTGCCCAGTTTGGAGGACCCCCATAGACATTAAAGTTAGTTAAATCTGCTGTTTTTGACAGGGTCAAATGGCTGTATGATGGATCATGGCCTCATGACTCTCCCCTGTTGGGTGATAATCCCAGAAAGAAAGACCGAGTCACTGAATTAAAATTTCAAATTCTTTTGTTCTTCAGCTAGAAACTCCACAGCCAGAAGTCTCAGGCATCAGTTTACCCTGCTTTTTCCATAGAGACCACATAAGCGGAGTAATCATGTGCATAAGGTTGTTGGGAGAGATGGCAATCCGCCAAAAGAGTCAACAGCTTTCTAAGGTATGTTCACACCATTAGCTCACTAGAATGACTTACAACATAAAAAAATTACTTTTACTCGAAAATTTATGATTTTAGCCCCTGTAGTCACTTCAGAATGGCAGCTGCTTGGTGTGTCTCCATTGTCTAACTTCTACTTCCTGGGCCGAGACATATTACAGGTGTTGGGGCCAGACTTTTCTCTCTTATCATCTCCTGTCTGTCAAACTGTATTCAGGCATAACAGAGAGGAGAACTTGTTCTTACACCCAGATGTTAATGTACTGTATTCATGTAGAAGGAATACCAAAAACAATGGTATAGCATAGGCTTCTCAAAAAAGAGGCTCCACAATTTGGTATTTCATATGGAATATTCTAGGTTAGATCATGAGCACTATAGACTAGAGTCATTACAGCCATATTAGAATAAATATTCTATCAATTGACAGCATCGGAAGGCCTCCCATAGGGGACCTTCTGAAAGATGAAGTTTGAGGAAGTATTAGTATGTGTGTGTGTGTGTGTGTGTGTGTGTTTGTGTGTGTGTGTGTGTGTTTGTGTGTGTGTGTGTGTGGTGGGAGGGGGGCGGGGAGTGAAAATAGAGAAGCAATGGGCATTTTGGATTTCAAATCACTGATCCATGTGTTCTTTGGTATACAAGCTGAAGGTGGGAGATAGCGGTAGAAATGTTTATCGGGGGGCTTAAATCCTGAGCAGAAGCAGGGAGTGTGCATTGCATTCAGGATTTTCATTCAGTCACTTTATTGTAAGTGTATAATATTAAGCACTAGCCATGTAGTCTGCCTTTATGAAAGCGTGTGAAGAAATGGGTGATTCTAAAGAGTTCAATGGATTCACATACCACCAGTGAAATAAGTCCGTTCATGAAATTTCTCTCCTCTAAATACTCCTTGAAGAACTGTGATTGGTATTACTAAAAAGTGGAGGCTACAAAGTGGCTGAACAAGTGAGGTTATAAAGTCGGGTCTTGAGTACTGTGGCGCATAGTGCATAAAACCTGAAAACCACTTACTCAGTGGAGCAGATTTATCAGTACTGTCTAATTCATAGACTGTACAAGCTTACATTAGACTTAAAATGCCACAGATTCCAGTGCTTCATGATGTTTGATAAATCTAAGTTTAAGATTTGTGTAATCTAAGTGTACACCACTTTGCTGTTGGGTTTGTGCCAGAAATGTACACTAAAATGGTGTTGCATTGTCGGCCAAGGTACAGTAGTGTCTAAAATACATAATTTATGGTGCCCTGCCATGCAAGACAGGTTTTGGGCACAAAATAGGGCATAATTCTGATGCATTTTGCTTGATAATTCTTTCCCAATAAGTGCAGAATGTCATCCTTTGGCATTAACATCACCAACAAAAGTTGTGCAGCTGCACTCAAGATTACACCACCAAGCACAATGCCAAGTGTCAGAGCAATGTAACGCACACCACCTTTGGACTCTAGTGGAAGTGTGTTTGGTGTAGTGACAATTCAGTCTGATAGACATGCTTTTTTGCATGTCAGAGGTTCTGCCAATGTGACATGGCACTCCCACATCATTCCATCTAAATGTGAACTCCAATGTGATGCTCATTTCCTTCTGAGATTCGCACTGTGCCTCAAAAGTAGTTTTCAACCACATATGGGGTAGTGGCGAACTCCAGAAAATTGTGTAACAAATTGTATGTATGTACTGTTTTAGCATGTCAGCAGATCTTCAAATGTGACATGGTATCTGTATTCTATTACAGCCAAAATGGGGTTCCAAAAATCAAATAGTGCTTCTTCCCTTCTGTGCACCCAAACACTACTTTTCCACCACATATGGGGTATTGTATGGTCCACTTTCTTGTTACCCTTGTAAAAATGAAAAAAAAATGGGAGTTAAAGCAACATTTTTATGGTAAATTATTTTTTTCATTTTCACAGCTCAACGTTGTAAAATTCTTTGAAGCACATGCTCACTATACCTTTAAATTTCTTGAGCAGTGTAGTTTCCAAAATGCGGGTCACTTGTTGCGGGGCTTCTACTATTTAAGGCCCCTTTACACACTGAGACTTTCTAGCGATCCCACCAGCGATCCCAACCTGGCCGGGATCGCTACAAAGTCTCTGGTGAGCTGTCAAACAGGCAGACCTGGCCAACGACGCAACAGCGATCCGGACCTGCAGAACGACCTAGCTAGTCATTGGGGACGTTGTAAAGCAGCTTTTTGAAAGGGAAGTTGCTAACGAAGTCGCTGTAAAGTCCCCTTTACACACTGAGACTTTCTAGCGATCATGCTGCACAGCGGGAAACAAAGGACCAAAGAATGGTCCTGAACGATTTGTAGCGATCAGCAACTTCACAGCAGGGGCCAGGTCGCTGATGTCTTTCACACACTGCAATGTCGCTGGGGAGGTCGCTATAACGTCACAAAACCAGTGACGTTACAGCGATGTCGTTTGCGATGTTGCAGTGTGTAAAGCCACCTTTAGCCGCATCAGGGGCTCTGCAAATGTGGCATGGCGCGTGATATCTATTCCAGCCAATTTTGTGCTCCTAAATTCAAATATCGCTCCTTCCCTTCCAAGCCCCCAAACAATAGATATCTACCACATATGGGGTATCAGTGTACTCAGGAGAAAATGGACCATACAATTTGTTTTGCAGTTTCTCCTGTTACCATTGTTTATGTGACGCCCTTGACCCCAGGGGTCACAGGTAACAACACCTACCACATTACACACATAACCCCATCCCTTATGAGGACACATCCGTCACCCGAAAGGGAGACCTGATGTCTACCTCAGGGCCAGTAGAGCACACCAGGTGGGCGGAGTCAGGCGGAAAGGCACGCCCACCGAGGAGACTACTGTCCTGAGGCAGGAAATACAGTCAGTTTGAGTTTAAGTTTGGAGAGAGTAGTGACAGGAGGTGTAGAGGAGCAGAACTGCCAGGGACCAGGGTTGGAGCCTGGGATCCCCGTAATGTCAGGCAGGCAGACGGTGGTGGCCGCCTGCAGCAGTACCGGTATAGCGACCGGCGGAACCGTAGGGACCGGGCCAGGGTTGGAGCCCGCCGGCCCTGAACCGGGGAGTCAACCGTTTACCGGAGCACCAGAAACCGGGTACTCAGACCCCGTCCTAGCTTAGAAGCCACTGAGTTTAAGCAAATTAACTGATTGCAGTCTGGACCTCACGGGTTCATCCTCACCCAAAGTCCCGAAAGAAGGCAACAGCCTACCGATACTGGGTGAGAGCCACCGCTAAGGGCCAAACATCCGACGGGCCAGCGCATGTGGGCAACCAAGGGCTCCTCCGGCAGCTAAACGCTGAGGAGCGGGCTACCACTGCCCAGGCAGGGGAGCCGAAAATCAAAACAAGAGGTGCAAGGGAAAGAGGGCCACCATCAGCCTCACAAGGGACACAAGCAACCGGCTGCGGGACCCGACCATACCCGAACTTTGGCTTACCAGTGACTGAGTGTGAATTAATAGTGAGTACACCAGTGCCATCCGGGCACAACACCACACCGCAGCACGGCACCTTGCACCGCGACAACATCATCGCTCGTCCCACCGGGCCCCGGGACACACTGCCCCTACCCACGCAGGGGCTAACATCCAGGCTGCGCCTTAAATACCGATCCCGGGAGCCCCCTTCACTCCATCCGCAGCGGTGGTGCATCCCTTCACCACGACCCGTGGATGGCGTCACAACCCGTACAACGACAACGCGGCCCCCGGCTGCGAACCTCGTCCCACACCACCACCCCACTGCCTCCCCTTAACAGAGCAACGTGGCCCCCGGTCCGGAAGCGCTCTAGCCACCGACAATCCGAGCCCGGACCTCGAGCGGCTTGGCCCAGCAGCAGGGGATCGGCCGAGCCCCTCTCAGGGCGGTACACATCGACTCTTCTGGCGTCCCGAACAGGATTCAGACAGTCCACTTACCTGTGGAAGTGCGCCTTAGAAGTATCCTTCAGCGGCGTCCTGCCGAAAAAGTTAAAGTTCCGCCATCTTGGCACGAAAGTTTCTCGCTCGAGTCGTCTTCCCCGAGCAGTGAAGGCGCGAAGGTGAAGCCCCGCCCCTGAAGGAGGAGTGCTGAGAGAAAACCAAGGGGGAGGCGGGCGGAGAGACTGATGGATGTGACCAAGAAGATAAAAAGGCAGGGACTCCAGGACCTTGCATCCGTTCCGTTCCTGGATCCCGACAGTGCAGCAGCAGCATGGCAACTCCCGTCCAGAGTCCCGAATTCCCGGAGCCCGCGCCAGGAACAGCGGCGTGGGTGAAGGCCCGGACCAAGGAGATGTGCCGCCGCCGCCTCCAGCACCAGATAAGCTTTCTGGTGGAGCACTGGGCGGCGGAGATGGGGGAGATAGTGGCTGCCGTGCGGGCCCGTGAGAGGATGACGGTGTTGGCAGGGTGGGAAGGCAACCCACGTCCCTATGCCCTTGAGGGGTCGGCCATCGCGGCTGAGGGGCCCGGTCTGCTGCTGCCCGCCATACTGCCTCCTCCATTGCCCGCAGAGGTTGTCACTGCTCCTCTGCCCGTATGCCCACCCCTGACACCGGTGGCGGCGTCCGTCCCAGGCGCTCATGGGAAGCTGCTTGGGGAGGCTGGCCCGGACGTGCTGTGGAATCCAGCGGCGCTGTGCCCGTTGCCAGAGAAGACCCGTCCCCGGCCAGCGTTTGATCCCAAAGCGGCGCTGGCTGTACCTGAAGTAGCCGTGCCCAAGAGAGCACCGGCCCCGGCAGTCCGCCCCGGCCAAGAAGGCTAGGCAGGTCGCTCCAGGGTCGCAGGCCTCAGCTGAGGTTCCGCGGGGAGGCAGCTGCAAGGCAGCAGAGCCGGCCGCGACACAGCAGGGCTCCCCTTTGAGAGGGCCGATCGTGGTCGACACCGGGGAGCGCCGGCTGGGCCAGACCCCCACTGAAATAGACCCCGGGCATGCGGCTGCCCCGTATTGGGAGCGGCAGCCTAGCCAACAGAGTCAGAAGATTGCGTCCAGAGAGAAGAGAGGCGGTCCTTGCCCGCACCATCGAAAGGAAGGAGCATCTGAGGAGTGCAGGATACTGAGTGCGGGGCCCAACCTACCAGGGCCAGGTCAGAAGATTTAACCGGGACAAAGGCTGAGGGTTCCTGTATGACCCCAACTTGGAAGGTGAGGTCTTCTTCTCCCGGCGGGATGTAAATGCCCATCTACCGTTTGGGCACCCGGACCGTGACCTACCCGGCGATCTGGTGCACTACACCCGGCACCGAGGGGCTGGTTTGCCCTGAATGTCCGGAGCGGCAGACAGCCCCCTCCTCCACCGTACAGCCCCGAAGTGGAGGTGGAAGAGGAGTATCCCACCAACTAAGGAGTTGGTAGTCCGTTGGCTAAAAAGGACCCCTCCCCGTTGGGACTTGTGTTTGACCCCCGTTTAACCCTGTTGCGTGAGTGACTGCTCATGGACAAGGCCTTGGACTTGCTGGCCACCCAAAAACTATTAGCTTGTAAATATTGCCCCATCCTGCCCTTTAACATGCCTTCCCGTTCCATTAGCCTCTGGAGAGGCAGATTGGAGGCAAGACCCGCAGCAGAGCAGGCTGGGGTCCGGTCACCACCGGGACCAGTGACCATCCTCCGGGGAGCCCTTTGACAACTGCCGGGTGCGCCGCACCGTACCCGTTCCCGCCTGGGTAATCTAGTTGTGTTCCTGTTTCCGGACTGGGGAAAAGGGGTGCTGCCCATTTCTTAGGGGCAGCATCAAGGCTAGGTTGTTTGGGTGGGAAAGGCGGAAGGACATGAACCCGTTCCGTTAATAAAGTTATGCAACGTTAAAGTAAAATGCCTCCAGTTATGGGAAGACCTGCAGAAATATTATATTTTGTAAAAATGTTATTATACTTGTAATAGTGTTTCTCGTTTTTCCAGTTAAAAGAAAAATAAAAATAAACCAGAGTTGGTAGGGCAGCCCGCGGACGGTCTGCATTAAACCAAGGGGGAATGTGACGCCCTGGACCCCAGGGGTCACAGGTAACAACACCTACCACATTACACACACAACCCCATCCCTTGTGAGGACACATCTGTCACCCGAAAGGGAGACCTGATGCCTCCCTCAGGGCCAGTAGAGCACACCAGGTGGGCGGAGTCAGGCAGAAAGGCACGCCCACCGAGGAGACTACTGTCCTAAGGCAGGAAATACAGTCAGTTTGAGTTTAAGTTTTGAGAGACTAGTGACAGGAGGTGTAGAGGAGCAGAGCTGTCAGGGACCCAGGTTGGAGCCTGGGATCCCCGTAACGTCAGGCAGACGGTGGTGGCCACCTGCAGGAGTACCGGTATAGTGACCGGCGGAACCGTAGGGACCGGGCCAGGGTTGGAGCCCGCCGGCCCTGAACCGGGGAGTCAACCGTTTACCGGAGCACCAGAATTGGGTACTCAGACCCTGTCCTAGCTTAGAAGCCACTGAGTTTAGGCAAATTAACTGATTGCAGTCTGGACCTCACGGGTTCATCCTCACCCAAAGTCCCGAAAGAAGGCAACAGCCCACCAATACCGGGTGAGAGCCACCGCCAAGGGCCAAACATCCGACGGGCCAGCGCCTGCGGGCAACCGAGGACTCCTCCGGCAGTTAAACGGCGGGGAGCGGGCTACCACTGCCCAGGCAGGGGAGCTGAAAATCAAAACAAGAGGTGCAAGGGAAAGGGGGCCACCATCACCCTCACAAGGGACACAAGCAGCCGGCTGCGGGACCCGACCATACCCGAACTTTGGTTTACCAGTGACTGAATGTGAATTAATAGTGAACACCACACCGCAATATGGCACCTTGCACCCCGACAACATCATCGCCCGTCCCACCAGGCCCCGGGACACACTGCCCCTACCCACGCAGGGGCTAACATCCAGGCTGCGCCTTAAATACCGATCCCGGGAGCCCCCTTCACTCCATCCGCAGCGGTGGTGCATCCCTTCACCACGACCCGTGGGTGGCGTCATGACCCGTACAACGACAACGCGGCCCCCGGAAGGGAACCTCATCCCACACCACCACCCCACTGCCTCCCCTTAACAGAGCGATGTGGCCCCTGGTCCGGAGGCGCTCGAGCCACCGACCACCCGAGCCCGGACCTCGAGCGGCTCGGCCCGGCAAAAAAGCGGCCGAGTCCCTCTCAGGGCGGTACATTTATATGAAAAAAAAAAATAGGTCTAAACTATTTTTTTGTGGGAAAACCATTGCTTTCATTCCTATGAAGCACTTAAAAGGTTAATAAACTGCTTGAATGTGGTTTTGATCATTTTGAGTGGTGCAGTTTTAAGAAAGGTGTCACTTTTGGGTATTGTATTTCACATACCGTAGAACCCTCAAAGTAATTCATTTCAAATATGGTGTGGTTCCTAAAAAAAAAAATTGCTTTTGTAAGTTTTGTTGAATGGGAAATTGCTGATAATTTTTTAACCCTTCTAATGTGCTAAAAATATATTTATGATTTCACAATTGTGCTTATGTAAAGCAGACATGTGGTAAATGTTATTTATTAATGATTTTGTGTGATATAACTATCTGGTTTAAGGACATAAACATTCAAAGTTCAAGAATTGCAACATTTATCATTTTTTTTGTCAAATTTGTATAAACACATGATATCGACCAAAATGTACAACTAATATGAAGTACTATAGGTCATGAAAAAACAGTCTCAGAATTACTGGGATCAGTTGAAGTGTTCCAGAGTTAATACATCAAATTGACACTGTTCAGAATTGTAAAATTTGGCCTAGTCAGGAAGGTGAAAACAGGTGGTGAAAAGGTTAAGTAGGCGTTTTAAAATCTCTCCCTAAAGGCCTGCTACACGCAACGACATATCTAACGATAGGTCGTCGGGGTCACGGATTTCGTGACGCACATCCGGCGTCGTTAGCAACGTCATTGCGTGTAACAGCTCCTAGCGAGTGTTAACGATCAAAAATACCCACCTAATCGTTGACACATCATTCATTTTCAAAATCTCGTTGATTGTTGTGAACGTAGGTTGTTCGTCGTTCCTGAGGCAGCACACATCGCTACGTGTGACACCGCGGGAACGACGAACAACAGCTTACCTGCGTCCTCCAGCAACGAGGTGGGCGTGTCGTTAATGCGGCTGTTGTCCGCCCCTCCGCTTCTATTGGTCGGCCGCAGTGTGACGGCGCACGAACCTCCACATTAACGAAGAGATTGTTCGCCGCCCACAGCGACGTCGCTAGGATGGTAAGTACGCGTGACGGCTGTTAGCGATATTGTGCGCCACGGGCAGCGATTTGCCCGTGACGCACAAGCGACGGGGGCGGGTACGCTCGCTAGCGATATCGTAGCGTGTAAAGCCCCCTTTAGAAGGTAGCTACACACAAATAGTGTGACTGTGGTCAGGAGGCTTTTCATTCTTGGGTCCACTCCTGAGAATGGTCCCATAGCACAATCTATCTAAACAACATGCACAAGGGCGTAACTAATTAAAAAAAAAAAAAAGTGCATCACACCAATCTAATCTTAGAATAGATATAGGTTGATC
Organism: Anomaloglossus baeobatrachus; assembly: GCF_048569485.1. Taxonomy (NCBI): domain Eukaryota; kingdom Metazoa; phylum Chordata; class Amphibia; order Anura; family Aromobatidae; genus Anomaloglossus; species Anomaloglossus baeobatrachus. The sequence continues at coordinate 295,191,937 of NC_134356.1, read as the reverse complement.
CTGCTTATATTCATTTGTGGTATATTTTCCAACAAGATTTACTGGAACATTGTTCTAAGTAACTATTGTTCTTTCAGTTAAATATTTTAGGAGATTGCTTCTGATCTTTCCCTTCCAACTATATTCATATAGTGTCACATTTTATTTTTTTTTATTGAAACTCTTCCCTTCTGAACCTTTTTAAACCCTTATAATGAAGCTAATATAAGGCTAGATTCACACATCTGGCTTTTCGCCAGTTTGCCGGATTCGGCACGCTCCAGTACAGTGTATACAGTACAATGGCTGTGCAACAAGCTGCGGTCACATGCTGTCATGTGACCGGAGCATGTGACCCAGACGTTGCTGCACTGCCATTGTACTGTATACACACTATTGGTGTCCGCCGAATCCGGCAAACCGGCGAAAAGGTAGATGTGTAACTATGGCTAGTTTCACACATGTGCACGAGGAAAAGAAAGTGTTGTCAAATCAAACAAAAAAAAAGTAAAATCAGTAATCCACAAGAAGACAAGACACTAAACCGAACTGTCAATATTTATTTGATTAATAACTTACAAAAAAAATTGATGAAATTAACTTCTGTAAGGAGAGCTAAATTTTGAAATGTACAATTTGTTGCTCACAATGTAGTACAACAAGACAGACAGTAGTAAAATAATACTTGGCACAGTTAAATAAATACAAAAATGAAATATACATACAGTTCAATAGCTTAAAAAAATGTATTGCAGTATTTTTGTAGTTGGCTCGCAAATGGAAAAACATGTAGAGAAAACAAAAAGCATTTTAGGGGCATTAACAAGGACACAATTTCCTAACAGAGTTAGGTTTCACTATATAAAACTTCATCTCTAGATATGAGTTTCCACAGATACCATTGCCCTTTAACCAAACATGCTTTTTTTAGTACTAATTACTGCATAAATCCAGGCAGCCAATCAGTGTAATGGTAGATTATCAGTGCATAGAGCTACACAGTCTACTGTATAACTTCTTAAAATATTGGGTATTCACAAAAAAGACTTGTGCGCAAAAGAAAGACGTACAATAATAGAGGAGAATGAATCAAAACAAAGAACATAATAGTGCAGACAGAATGATCAAGAAGAAGGTTGTGGGCCGACACTGTAAGATGTTCAACGTTGCCAACATGGTCGTCTCGAGATCAGGCTATGAAATGTGTTCATGAAAGTTGTCCCAGTCTCTGCCAACACAGTCCCCAGCAAGGGTTAACAAGTATTACAATCTCTTCCCTTCCAGCATACCACAGGGTTCAGGAAAACTACAGCAAGTACAGGAGGCACCAGCATGGAATATCTTTTACAAGAAGTTCTTTTGGAGCAGAATACACCAGTGAAACGTGTCCTCACTCTGCCCTATAATCCACGTATCACTCTGCTATACAATACATTCATATACAGGATATCCTTTTGGAGATTAATCGATTTCATTAAATCTGAAGACATTTATGTCAACATATAAATGGAAAACTAGAATTATAATTTGGATTTTCTATAGTATGTATCATCATCTAGAGGATGAGATTAACTGTTTTTATTTTTACAGGTAATATAAGTTACACCTGTAAAAACCCCACCTTAAATCACACAAAATATTTTCCCTAAAAAAATAAAAAAAAAAAAACCTATACATGTAAATAGTGTCATTTGTGCAGTATGTACATGAATTCTTACAAGCTCCATCCATCCAGATAAAGGAGACAGTGGCAGAAGTGTTTGCAACAAATCTGCTGTGTGAATAAATCCTTAAAAAGGGATACCCCCACTTAAATTAATGAGAAATCAATGTCACGTTGGTGACTCAACTGCTGTGGCCATTACCATTATTGGAAAGAAGTGACAGTCGCGTTATGAAAGCGCAATGTTCCTTGAGCTCAGTTTGCTTTTTTTTCTGAGACCACATGGTCTGCTGTGAAAATGGGGGACCTCAAAAATAGTTGCACAACATCAAGGTGATGACCAGCTGGCACAGACGTTTCTAGTTGCGACACTTGTCTGAGAGTTGATGTTGCCATGTAACCTAGACTTAATGGGACCCCATCAGCACAGAATGACTGTTCAAACCAAGTACAGGCGCTTAATGCATCATGGCGGGTCCAAATATATAAATGCATCTTTCCACCTGCCTGTTGTTCACCTAGCTCCTCCCTTCTCAGGCTCTATGAAGGCAAAGCAGTGAAAGAAAAGGAAAGTGGGAGATATAGGGAAAACAAGCAGGTGGGAAGGTGCACTTATGTTTGGCCCCGCCATGGTGCACTGAGAACCTGTGCTTGGTTGGAACATTCATTCTGCGCTGATAGAGTCCCTTTAATTTCATTGAATACGGAATTCAATAGTCGGCAGTACAATCATTTACAGTTACTCCCAGACAGTCATACTGTATACTTCTTTCTTTATACCAGATTTCCCAATACTACTAAACACAAAATTATGGGTGAAAATAAAATATATATTCGACAATTAAAACTTGTCATTCAGTGCGAAATGTTCTAAGGCAGTAGAACAAGGAATCATTTCATGTAAATAAGAGGGAATTTCACAAAAACGATCATTTAAAGAATATTCCTGGCAAAAATAATGAAAAATTAAACCAAAATTATTTCAGATGTTCAGGTAGTAGGGAAAAAGGGAGGTGAATGACAGAAAAAAAAATAATAGAAGATTGTTACAGGAGTACAAGTTAGTAGTGGATTATTGGGATTGGGACTAGTACGGGCAAAACTTAGTAGTTGATAAAGTTCTTAGAAGATTTCTTTACAATTATAATGAACATGAAAAACCTTATTTATTCTCTGACACTTTTTGGAAAGACATTAATTAACAAAAAAAAAAGCAAGACAAAAAAAACAGCAGCATAAATTATATATCCTATCAGAATAAACAAGAAAGTCATGATAAATTATCTATTTACACTTACAAACTTGCCGTTTGTGCATAGTTCTAATGGAGTATATTCTACAGGAGGACACGAATGAAAACAAATCCTACCTTTATTATACTTTTTCTTGTTTTTCTCCAATAAACAGTGCCACTCTGGTCCACATGTGGTGTTTAGTACTTAGGGTGAGCCCCATTCAAGTTAATGGGCCAGAGTTGAAATAACAGGCATGACAATGGGAAAAAAATGACTTTTTTAATATAAATAAATAAAAATGAAAATAAAAAGCCTTAGGTCTAGTTTTATGCGTGCAATTTAATATTTTGCCATTTAAATCAGCTTGTATGGCTGGTTTAGGGCTGAATAGTGTTAATAAAAACAAGGTTTAGAAAAAAACCGTACCCCATAAACCATACTTTGATCTTCTATACTGAAAACCATTTGTATTTGGACCGCATGTTCCATTTTCACAATAAACTGAGCTTTAGCATTTGATGTTAGATTAAGCAGTCTACACTAGGTATGCCGCAGGTGTTGTGTTTGCGGTAGATTTTGCAGTCTGGGTTTATTTTTGTTTTTTTTTTTTTAAAGCAGAGTATGTAAGAGAGTCTTCCTTACAGGAAAAGAAAAAAATATAGTGTTCCGAGAATGGATTTCCCTTAAAATCGCGGCTTCTAATCCTAGATGTTGGTAAAACAGCACCCAAATCAGACACTGGGTAGAGAATTAATCTGTGCAAATATACCCCTGCCTACATCAAAAATAAAATGTTGTTTTAGCCTATATCTATCTTTCTATAGAAAAACATAATATCTATTGCATACGGCATTTTCAATACCTACTGTGAAATTGTGATGAGAAAAATAAGGGCGCTTGTTTAAATAAACTCAGTAGGGGTCAGTTACTAATAACTTGGGAAACACTTTTGTCTAATTTTACACCACCTATTGGCTTTATTAACACCAATCTGTTACGCTTTTTCTTACACTTTAAGGCCATTGTCACACTTGCGAGTGCCTCGCGTGCGTCTCGCGCGAGTCTTACGTTGCATCACCCGGCACAGACTCACACTCTCCAGACAGGAGCGTCTCAGCTGCATAGAGATACATGCAACCGGCCTGCTCCTGTGAGGAGAGTGAGAGTCTGTGCCGGGTGATGCAACGCAAGACTCGCGCGAGATTCACGCGAGACACTCGCAAGTGTGACACCGGCCTAAGGCCTCTTTTACACGTTTGTATTCTGCATCAGTGTTTCATCAGTATTTGGATGCCAAAACCAGGAGTGTCTACAAAACACAGAACATGTGTCACTCTTTCAATTATAGTTCTCTCCAAGATCCACTCTTGGTTTTGGCATACAAACACTGACGAAACACTGATGCAAAATACTGATGTGTGAAAGAGGCCTAAACCAAGCCCATCCGACTCTCACCATTTTCCTAAAAAAATTTCCTGGCCCCAATTATTATTTTTTTTTTTTAACGTAGTTATTTTTTTTAATTTAAAGCAGAATTTTAGCAGATATAGCTTCGTAAATCACCCCCATTGTTGTGATCACAATACTAAAAACTATACAAACAGTAGTGCTATATGGGGCCTTGTGGGCATTTTTTTGCGGGGGAAGCAATGAAGAGAGTGCGGATTTCCAGATATCTGTTAATGGGAGCAGAAATGTGTTTATACTTCAGATCGGGCAGCATCAAATGAAAGAAAGGCTGGCTTCATTGTAGATTTTTTTTTTTCAATATTTAACATTTACAAATAAAAATGCAGTCATTAAGTGAGCAAATGGTAATAAATAAATACCTATATATACACTGCATATGACCAGAGCCATGTTTTAAACCCTATTTCTTGCATATTTACAGCCCTTCTCCCACTGACTTTGGTGGGAGGAGAAATGGTAACTGGTAATTATTTTTAGATACAGTTTTTAACCTAAACTGCATATACATTTCAACTAGAAAACATGCTTTTTTCGCTGTTCTACTATTTAAACCGGCCCTCAAAAAATATGGAATGACTGGAAATATTAATGGCTTATTCTAAAGTCATGTGGATCAACATTTTCCATATAGTCCCTCATAATCTCACTGAAATTAATTTACAAAAAATGACAATAAAAATCAAGTTACAAAGAAGTAGCAGGCTTACACCAGAATGCGAAACCTCCAATATACAAAGAGGTTTCCGAAACGTTTGCGGAGCCCCTAAAGAAGCTCACAGATACATGTGTCATCACATTATTGTTTTATCGTCTATATTACAGGTGATTTACCTAAGAAATTAATGCATGGTAAGAATTCTGCCGCTAACCAGTGGATACGTATGGAGCTGAACTTCTATAAAGTGACAGTATGACAGAGCATCCAGTAATTTATATGTGCCGTTAAACATTTCTACCCCCAGAGACTAACACACAGGAAAACACTGTAAATTACACAAACCGAAATAAAATGGAAAAAAAGAAGAAAAAACAAAAAACAAAAAGAAAAACAACCACCATATTTCATATTTTCTTTGGCTCCACTTCCGTATCCAGTGCCGTCTTGTCAGTGTGAAAAGAGCTCTGTCCAGGACATGAGTATAGGATCCAGTCAGCTCTGAACAAGCGCTCAGTGACGCAATATGTAAAGTTTCCTTATGTTCCTATAGAAGACTACTTGCATGCAACTGCAGAGGACTGCTCGACTTCAGAAGGGGAAACTTTGCATCAGATCTCCAGATGGTAAGGACAGACGACGGTCAAACAATGTAGGAAACATACATTCACTTTTTTTTTTTGTTCTTTTTTTCTTCATCAAGTTAACTCCAAAAGCTGAACGGCCCCCCAAAAAATTCATGTAAGATTTTTCAGGCCAGCATCAAGATTCACATTTTCAATGACACTATGATAGAGCACGACTGGAGGATCACATTACAGGAATTAAATGCCACAGTATTGGAGATCAAGCCAGGCCACATTAGGAAATTGTGATGGTGTACTAGAACGTCTCACTCCACTGGGTGTATTCAGAAAGAAAGGGGACAATGAATAGATTCTGTGCAAGCAGACCAAGACTGAAGCTTGTCGAGAGAGCGATGCCATGCTTGGTTGTGAATGGTGCAAAATAAATAATTGATAAAAAAAAAAAATACATAGAACAGAAACACAGATTGCAGATTCACGGCTCTTCAAAATATTTCCAACGCAAGGATCTGTTAAAATCCCCCCCGTATCTTCTTTCTCTACATCAGTGCGGGCAGAAGGTCCTGTCCATGGTCACTGTGGTTGATAAAATGCTGACAGAGAAGGTACTGTAAGATTTATCAATAGCCCTACAAACAGCATGCTATAGTTCAAGGGGCAAGTTTTCGCAAGAGACATATAGACATCTTCAGGTACCACCCATATTGGATCTTCTGCGGAGACTACACCAGCTGATAACCTGAACCTGACGTTTGTTCATACTCTATTGTGTACTGCCTTGTCCAGTCCACTGTTACAGGGCGGAAGAGGCCACAGCATCGGAATTCAAAGAAGTCTATGATATTTCTGATACATCCATGGCTGCAATGTGATAGACAAAATAAAACATAAAAGTCAGAATCACAATAGTATGTACTGTACTAAATCACTTATCACAAGACAGGGAGCAAGAAAAATAAAACTATCAAAGGGTAAAAATAGCACAATCTAAGATAATACTCGCTACACACTCAATTTAAAACAGAATCTGTCATGTAGTCTGAGGATAGATTGCTGTAGGGGTTAAAAACAAAAATAAACTATGCCTTTCTTATCAGACTCCAGACTGTTTACTTAAAATTGGTGATTATCATTGCTGTGACTAGCTGGCTTGTGCCATGTTGTCTGACACGCCCCCCGCATGTGCTGGACACTTCACTGTCCATGTACAAACCTTATTGAGAGCCTGGTGTGGGTAGGGATAGCTCTATCAGCTCTGCTGCATGGCTAAATCTAAAACCTCAGATTATATCAGAATAGATGTTCCAATGAACTAAGTGATACATCGTTGGATTCAGAGTCTCTCTACCAACATCATGCTGCTCTCAGATGAGGGAGAAAAAACCTGCTGACAGATTTCTTTAAGCATTACAGATCTAGATCTTCCTTGGATTTCCCCATTTGGTTGGCTTTTAGTCACAAATTATATTTTTACTAGTGTTGAGCAAATAGATTTGCAGGACCCTGGTCTGGCATCCATCATGTTACTTGTTGGCAGCTGGACCAGGGTCCTACGAACTTCCTCAACGAGTACTTGAATGATAGCAGCCAGGGTGACTCAAGACCTTAGACCCAGAGATGCCATGAGGAGTCAACTTGTGGACGCTGGACCCGGAACCTGCAAATCATTTTGCTCAACTGTATTTCTTGCCTTTTTTGGTTGAATATTATAAGTCTCTGCCTTAAGAGGTTGTCCGGCTTTATGCTACAAGGCTGCCTTCACACTATATGGCTGCAGATTTGTGAATCGTCACATCGAAATCACACTGTATTGTGTAAGGATTTTCCAGTGTCAGGAGTGGGTGGTCATGTGAACGCAAGTATTTGATTTACATACCTCCGGCCACTTTCCGAATATACTCCATCCAACCTCAAGCAATACACTTGCATTGAGTGAGCTGGTGCCCATTTAGTTGGCACATGACTGCATATATGCAAACCACATACCTGCGATCATGCGCCCGTGGCTCCCGGCACCGGAGAATCCTCACAGCAAGCAGTGCCTGCGATGTGAGGATTCACATGTCTACAGACAAATAATTACTACAGACTTTTAGCATAAGGTCGAAGCTCCATTAACATGGATTGACCAAGCTGACGAATTTGTATCATTTCCTGTCTAAAAAATTATGACTTTTTTTTCTCAGATCTTTTCCCTTTTAAACTCAGCCTGGATAAACCATCTTCCAATGAAAGTCCAAAGTTCTTTTTTGGTATCAGTCAGGATATTGTAGTTATTGTATCTATTTTTGACATAAAAAATGCTGATCCCATATGGAAACCTGATGGACGCCATTGCCTGTCAATGGAATCGAGAACTTTCGTGCTTGCCAAGTTGTGATCCCAGTGTATACAGGGCCTTTTAAATCTGACCCAAAAAAGAAATCTATCACATATTCCGGACATTCAGAGCTGCCTGACTGTATGATAACCTGGGAGAAAAGGAGGAAACATCTGCTTACTTGAAAGGGCTTTCAATTGAGGTGGTTGTGACTTTGAAGTGTTTGTACCTCCGTGCATTCATCCGCTCATTTGTAGTAATTCCCAAACATGATATCTGTGAACATACAAATAATTAATGTCTTGTCATTGCACACTGAAGCAAATCCAATTTAGTCCATGCAATGTAATAGAAATATAATTGAATCAATGCTTAGTTGAATTTGAGGAGATTTATCTGGCACTACAACCAGAAGGAACGGGGGACGGCTGAGAAAATAAAATGGAGAAGGGAATAGGTTTGGTCAATGTTTACAGGAGAAAGAAGAAGTGGAAAGAAGAAGTCAGAAATTAAAGAGGTGGGCGGAGGAGTATTTTTAGGTCAAGGTACAGAATATGACGGTGCACACTTACAGGATTTGCCTGGATCACAGTACAGCACATTCATTTTTTATTTTAGAACTGTGTCCTTTAATTAAATGTATTATACAACAGTCCATTGAGTTGAAATGCTAAATCCCATATCTAAAAACAAAATACTAAACAGTTCACTAATTCAGCAAACCTTATGTAAAGATGGCATTAGAAATAAACAAGGATGCACATTATTAGTAAAAGCACCCTGCTCCATCTCAATATACTTCTTTCCAAATGACAGATGTCAGAATGTTTTAGGAAATGGCTTGATAGTCTAGAAGTGGCCTTTTCCCATGTGTGCATCAATAATCTAGAAAAGTATTAGAGAATATCCACTGCTCCAAAAAATAAATAAATCAGATTTTGCAGTAGAAATGTTGTGGATTTTCATCAAACTTTGTGTGAAAATTTGCAGCACAGATGAACATGTCACATCCGCAGTACCACTCAATCTACACTGCAAGTTTTCTCTGCAGCTTGTGGATGAGAAATCAAAGTGGTTACTGTATCAGGAAATCTGCTACGTATCTGACCTGTGTGATTGTACTGTAAAAACTTTGATTCTAAACTTTGTCATTCATAGCAAACTTTTTTTTCCGGAGGTTTTCCTTTTCCTGCAATATCAGAGAGGTCTATAAAAAGGTGTGCTAAAAGCTGTTTTACAACAGAAAGATTTTATATTTATACTAGAAGGTGGCCCGATTCTACGCATCGGGTATTCTAGAATTTACGTATTGTGTAGTTCATGTATGATTTTTGTTTATATATATATATATATATATATAGATGTTGTTGTGTGTAGTTACCAAGTGTTTGTGTAGGGCGCTGTACATGTTCTGGGTGTTGTCTGGGTGTGATGGGGGGGGTGAGAGCAGTGTTGTTTGTGTGTTGCGTTGTTTGTGGAGCGCTGTGTGTGTAGCGTTGTGTGTGTGTGTTGCGCGGTTTGTGTGTGTGTGGTGTGTTTTGGGGGGAGGTATGTTTTGTGCAATGTGTGTGTTGTGCGGTATGTGCGTATATTTGTGTGTGCAGCGTTCTCTGTGTGTGGGTGTCTGTGTAGGGCAGTTGTTTGTGGTTCCCAGTGTGTGTGTGTGTGGTGTGTTGTGCAGTGCGCGCGCGCGCGCGTGCGCGTGCGTGCGTGCGTGCGTGCGTGCGTGCGTGCGTGCGTGTGTGTGTGTGTGTGTGTGTGTGTGTGTTGGGGGGAGGTGTGCACTTCCCATCGTGCTCCATCCCCCATGCAGCGCACTCCCCATCGTGCTCCATCCCCCATGCAGCGCACTCCCTATCGTGCTCCATCTCCCATCCTGCGCACTCCCAAACGTGCTCCATCCGCCATGCTGCGCACTCCCAAACGTGCTCCATCCGCCATGCTGCGCACTCCCCATCGTGCTCCATCCCCCATGCTGCGCACTCCCAAACGTGCTCCATCCGCCATGCTGCGCACTCCCCATCGTGCTCCATCTCCCATGCTGCGCACTCCCAAACGTGCTCCATCCGCCATGCTGCGCACTCCCAAACGTGCTCCATCCCCTATGCTGCGCACCCTCCATCGTGCTCCATCTCCCATCCTGCGCACTCCCAAACGTGCTCCATCCGCCATACTCCGCACTCCCCATCGTGCTCCATCCCCCATGCAGCGCACTCCCCATCGTGCTCCATCCCCTATGCTGCGCACCCCCCATCGTGCTCCATCTCCCATGCTGCGCACTCCCAAACGTGCTCCATCCGCCATGCTGCGCACTCCCAAACGTGGTCCATCCGCCATGCTGCGCACTCCCAAACGTGCTCCATCCGCCATACTCCGCACTCCCAAACGTGCTGAATCCCCCATGCTGCGCACTCCCAAACGTGCTCCATCTGCCATGCTGCGCACTCCCAAACGTGCTCCATCCGCCATGCTGCGCACTCCCAAACGTGCTCCATCCGCCATGCTGCGCACTCCCAAACGTGCTCCATCCGCCATGCTGCGCACTCCCAAACGTGCTCCATCCGCCATGCTGAGCACTCCCAAACGTGCTCCATCCGCCATGCTGCGCACTCCCAAACGTGCTCCATCCGCCATGCTGCGCACTCCCAAACGTGCTCCATCCGCCATGCTGCGCCAGCATCCTACCTCTCTACCCGCAGCATCAGCCTCTCTGCCCGCAGCATCAGCCTCTCTGTCCCCAGCATCAGCCTCTCTGTCCCCAGCATCAGCCTCTCTGTCCCCAGCATCAGCCTCTCTTCTCCCAGCATCAGCCTCTCTCTGTCCCCAGCATCAGCCTCTCTGTCCCCAGCATCAGCCTCTCTGTCCCCAGCATCAGCCTCTCTGTCCCCAGCATCAGTCTCTCCTCTCTGTCCCCAGCATCAGCCTCTCTCCTCCCAGCCTTCCCCAGCATCAGCCTCTCTCCTCCCAGCCTCCCCCAGCATCAGCCTCCCCCAGCATCAGCCTCTCTTCTTCCAGCCTCCCCCAGCATCAGCCTCTCTCCTTCCAGCCTCCCTCAGCATCAGCCTCCCCTTGCCAGCCTTCCCCAGGATCAGCCTCTCTCCTCCAAGCCTCCTTCAGCATCAGCCTTCCCCTCCCAGTCTCCCCCAGCATCAGCCTCCCCCTCCCAGCCTTCCCCAAGATCAGCCTCTCTGCTCCCAGCCTCCTCCAGCACGCCGTGCTCCTCTGCCGACACTCACACACACGATCGCATACACTCACACACACCCGATCCCGACACTCACACACACCCGATCGCATACACTCACACACACAGACACTGACGATATCGCACATACGCGCTCACAGTCACAACATCCGGAGATACCACATGCTTCTGGCCATGTGATCCTCCGTCAGGTCCTGGAAGGTCACAACAGCACAGTATCGAGGCCGAGAAGCAAGCGATATCGCCGGATGCTGTGAGTGTGTGGATGCGATGTGATGTGTGTGAGGTGTGTGTGTGAGGTGTGTGTGTGAGAGTGAGTGTGATCTGATGTGTGTGTATGTGTGTGTGTGTGCTGTTATGTGTGTGCGTGCTGTTATGTGTGTGCGTGTGGATCTTCCGCCGCTACAGGACCTTGATGCGCTTGTAACCATGCCAACGTATCCCGTCCCCCGCTCGCACGGGAGCCCACACCACTCCCGTGCGAGCGGGGGATGGGGGACGGGGGGGGGGGGGGTGGAGTACAGTACTCACTTCCGTGACAGCCGTGTCAGTTCGGGGAATGCGCGGGGGGAGGTGGGCGGGGCCAGAGCTAACGTGCGTTGCGTGAGGGGGCGGGGCGTGGCCGAATTGCCAATGCCTGCAGGGTGCTGGGGCGAGAGGCCAATCTGTGGGGGGGCGGAGCCTGGGCGAGCGGCTGGCCAATCCGTGTGGGGGCGCAGCCTGGGCGAGCGGCCAATCGGTGTGGGGGGGCGGGGCCATGGCGAGCCCAGCGGCCAATCAGCTTTGTGTCACCGTAAGGACACAATGTCACCGGAAGGACACAATTTTGAAGCATGACAGACAGACAGACAGACAGACAGAATAAGGCAATTATATATATAGATGTTCTTTTTAATTATACATATTGGCTTTACCCGACGGAATCAAGATCAATACTGTATGGGAATGTCCTTACCTGGTACATCTGACACATCAACAACACAGCGACCCACATTAGGTGAAACACACTGTTGAGGAACATCCAGAACATCCATGGTGAACAGGTAGCAATTTGGGTGACATATGTCCAAAAGCCATCTTTACTGTATGTAGTGTCACAGTGTATTCCCCAATCTAGGAAAACAAAATCATTAATATGGTACTTTGCTGAAACATATGGCTAAGCTCCAGTTTTATGCATCCTTTGGCACATCATTTGGAAGTTTCTTAAGATGGTATCAGTAGTTACACATTGGATTGCCACTAATCTGTTCTGTGCCACCCAACAAGGGTTACTTAAGTGCCATGCCTCTTCAGATTTAATTTGGGGATTGGGTCCAAGGGGTTTGAGCATCGGGGTCACCACATGCGCAAAAGATGTTTTTTTAAAAAAAAAAAATTAACTTTTAATTAATTCATTAAAATGAGGATAATCCTCACTAATAAAAGGACAAACAATACAAATAAAAGTTTGGCCCCTCCTACTTTCTCAAGGGTTCAATAAAGGTTTGGCCCCTCCTACTTTTTCAAGGGTTCGATGCAAACCATAGAAAAACTAGTACCGCTATACAAAGTGGAACTTGTCTCACCCATGAACTAGGTGCCAGTTTCAGAAAAGTCCACTAATAAATAGAAAATTGGATTAATCTCACCAAAATCTTGTATACCACATATTAGATTCAAATGGGTTCAGGCAACCTCCTGGCGGAACCTCTTAATTATGAAAAATGTACCTCCTAACGCGTTTCGTTCAAAGAGCAAACTCATCAGGGGAGCTTATAATTGTGGCAAATCCATCTCAGGTCTCATTAAAAATGAGTCAAGAAATATCCATAATATGCATTAAACAGACTCAATAAGGAGTCATGTAAGCGGTAGTTCCAGTTCAGGTCCCATAAGCCATGGACCCGACTCCTAATAACATGCACGTGGCAGGAGCGGCCGTGCTTAACGCTCTAACAGTTCTTGCATTGCAAAACACAGAATTTAAAAGATATGGAATAGGATAGCACAACTCTCGTGTGACTTTGTACCCCTATATTAGCTGCATAGCAACTGTATAGCAGCAGATCTGATAACTGGTGGTCAGTTATAACATAACAGACAATCGAAAACAACAAAGTGTAACCACTAGTGATGAGCGAGCATGCTTGTTACTACTCGGTACTCGCACGAGTATCACTGTACTCGGGCTACTCGGCGGGGACCGAGTAATCTCGCGATACTCGTGCTGTACTCGTGGTCTTAATTTCTGCATGTTGGCGCTCTTTTGAGAGTCAGCCCTCATGCAGGGATTGGCTGGCAGACCACTGCAATGCCACAGCCCTGTTAGTTGTGGAATTGCAGTGATTGGCCGGCCTGCACAGCGTGACCGAGCCTTTATACCGGCGGGCGCGCTGTGCTCTGCTCACAGCCATCCAGACAGTCAGTGCAGGGAGAGGGTCGCTGCTTCAGGGAAAGGTTTGCGGCCCTTTATAGCTATTTCCATAGCAGGGCTGCAAACAGTGTGACCAGAAGTCCTTCTCAGGACATACAATAAGTTGTATACAGGCAGGCAGGGAATAGTCAGGTCGGAGTACAGTAGCAGAGTCCTTCTCAGGACTATTGTTGCTATATACAGGCAGGGTATAGCCAGGTTGGAATACAGGCTAGTGACCAGAAGAGTCCTTGTCAGGACTATTGTAGCAGTATACAGGCAGGCAGGCAGGCAGGCAGGCAGGGTATATAGCCATTCCTAGTGGTGACCGTATACCAGCCTTCATCATATCTGGGGCTGGTGTACACAGTCTAAAACAGTCCTGATAGTGTCAGACTTCTCAGTAATTGTCGCTCCTAAAAACCTGTTAGGTTCTTATTGCGTCCGTGCTTGCATTTAAAAACCGCACGTGTGTGCCTGTCGGTGGCAGCGTCAGGCTCCATATTGTCCCTGGATAGAGACGTGCATGATGGCCTGTAAACCTGAAGTGCCCATTGGAAGGAAGTGGGTCTATTGTAGTATAGCCCTTAGGCAGGGCAGCCAAAAATTTGGAGGCTCCACATTGTCCCTGGATAGAGATGTGCATGAGGGCCTCAAAACATTGTTACCATTGCAAAGGAGCGGGTCTCCTGTCGTTGTAATGCCCATTCTGAAAGAATGGGCGAAAAAATTTACCACTGGGGGTATACCTGAAACAACGGCCTAACTATTGTAACGGTCATCATGGTGGCGCATGAGGAGAAGGAGGAGCAGTCCAGCGATTAGCCAAAGTCCAGAAGTGTGTTACCATGGTTGAGTGGAGGTACATGGCAAATTCCCGTTACAAACTTTAAATTCCGCTGTCATTTGCTGGTGGTGTGGTGAAGTCTGGCCCAATCCAACCCTTGTTCATCTTGATCAGTCAGCCTGTCAGCATTTACAGTTGACAGGCGGGTGCGTTTATCTGTAATGATTCCACCTGCGGCACTAAAAACACGCTCTGACAAAACGCTAGCGGCAGGGCAGGCCAGGACTTCCAAGGCGTAGAGAGCCAATTCATGCCACGTGTCTGTCCAGCTTGGATACCCATTAATTGTAAGGCACAGAGGAATGTCGGAGTACAGTTGTTTGATCCAGGGCTGTGGAATCGGAGTCGTGGAGTCGGAGTCGGAGCTCATTTTGGTGGAGTCGGAGTCGGTATAAAATGCACCGACTCCGACTCCTAAAATATATAATAAATTGGGGACAGGAGTGCAATGCAGAATGTGCTGAATATTTTACTAAATAATAACATTTAGTATAATGCTTATATTTAAGTGAAAAATTTATTGTAGTACAATGTGAACATCAGACATTTAATTGTTTTTATGATACAATAATCAAGATATTTGGATAGAACATAAAATATTTATTGGAATACAACTTTAGAACACAAAAAACTAATAAATTGTAAATATGTAATTATATATATATATATATATATATACATACAGTGTATATACACACACAGGATATATATGTAATCTACTGTATATTACATAGTGTATTACATATTTACAATTTATTACAGTTTTTTGTGTTCTAAAGTTGTATTCCAATAAATATATTTTATGTTCTATCCAAATATCTTGATTATTGTATCATAAAAATTATTAAATATCTGATGTTCACATACACATATTCATGTACTACAATAAATTTTTCACCTAACTATAAGCAATATATGTAGGAGTCGGAGTCGGAGCCGGAGTCGGAGCCGGAGTCGGAGTCGGTGCAAGAGAATTTGAGGAGTCGGAGTCGAAGGTTTGGCTTACCGACTCCACAGCCCTGGTTTGATCTGCAAGGTACTCCTTGAGCATCTGGGCAAACTTAGGATTTCTTGTGGCACTACCCCTCACCTCAGGGGCTGTGGTATGTGAGGGGCTGAGAAAACTGTCCCACATCTTAAAGACTGTTCCCCTACCTCTGGCGGATTGGACTTGTGCCCCTCTCGGCTGTACGCCTTGGTTGTCCACTGATTCCTGAGCTATGCCGCTAGCGTTTTGTGAGGGGAATGCTTTGCCTACTTCCGTGACTATGGCCTTCTGGAACTGCTGCATTTTGCCTGACCTCTCCGCCTCGGGAATAAGAGACATAAAGTTCTCCTTTTAGCGTGGGTCTAACAGTGTTACCAACCAGTAATGATTGTCGGCCAAGATGTTCTTAACGCGAGGGTCACGAGACAGGCAGCTTACCATAAAGTCAGCCATGTGTGCCAGACTCTTAACAGCCATCACTTCAGTATCCTGACCAACACGATGACTGAACATGCTGTCCTCCTCCTCCTCATCATCTACCCTGTCCTCTGGCCAGCCACGCTGAACCGAGGATATGACTGCATGTCATATCCTCAATTTGGCCAGAGAGTTGCTCCATGTCTTCATCCTCCTCCTCGTCATAGTCCTCCACTGCACGTTGTGATGAGACGAGGCTGGGCTGTGTGTTATCACCCACACCCACTACTGTTTCTTGCTCAAACTCATCGCGCTCCGCCTGCAATGCATCATGGTTGTTTTTTGAGCAGAGACCATTTTAGAAGGCAGAGAAGCGGTATGGTGACGCTAATAATGTCGTCATCGCCGCTCACCATCTTGGTGGAGTCCTCAAATTTTTGGCGGATGGTACATAGGTCGGACATCCATCTCCACTCCTCAGGTGTTATGTGTGGAGTTTGACCCATTTCCCGACGGCTTAGGTGATGCAGGTACTCAACAACTGCCCTCTTCTGCTCACATATCCTGACCAACATGTGCAGAGTTGAATTCCAACGCGTGGGGACATCACACACCAGTCTGTGAGCCGGAAGATGCAAACGGCGCTGAAAGCCGGCAAGGCCGGCTGAAGCAGTAGGTGACTTTCGAAAATGTGCAGACAGGCGGCGAACTTTTACCAGCAGATCAGACAGCTCTGGGTATGACTTTAGAAACCGCTGAACCACGAGGTTGAGCACATGGGCCACGCATGGAACATGTGTCAGCTGGCCTCGCCTCAAAGCCGCCACCAGGTTACGGCCATTGTCACACACGACCTTTCCTGGCTTTAGGTTCAGAGTTGTGAGCCAGTGATCTGCCTGCTGTTTCAGAGCTGTCCACACCTCTTCTGCATTGTGGGGTTTGTCACCTATGCAGATTAGCTTCAGCACTGCCTGTTGCCGCTTCGCCGAGGCAGTGCTGCAGTGCTTCTGTGTCGCCCTGGACAAGCCAGGGGCCACAGAGCACAACACTTACACACCCCACACTCCCTGCAGGCATATCATAGTCAAAACACAAAATCCTTGTTGCCTTCCCCAGGGGCTGTTGTCCACACCAGGGTGTGGAGCCAGGCGGTTGGTCTCCACCCACCAAGGAGGAGGGAAAACACAGGCAGTGAGAGTTAAGCTAAGAAAGTGGAAGGAGGAAAGTAGTAGAGAGGAGAAAAGTGACAGCAAAGAGCCTGAAGTTGGTCCGGGTGTGTGGCCCGGACAGGACAGCAAGGTTGGCAGGATGTGGTGACCGTCTGCAGTGGAGGCCGATTGGAGTCTGCCGTAAGGACCGTGGACGGGTGGTGACCCGGCCGTACCGGACCGGTATACAAAGAGAAGCCAGCACCATTGGCAGAGTACTTTCGGATCCCGGCAAGGCTTGGTGTCGCCGTGAATTTGCCAAATCCGTTAGTGAAGGGGACCTCAGGGTTTCCAAACAGCCAAGTCCCGATAGAAGGCAACCGTCCAACCGTGAAGGGGAGACACCGCCACCGCCAAGGGCAACCGTCTCCCAGGGCCAGCGCCTGTGGGCAAAAGGGGCTCCTCCGGCCCATATCCAGGTCGGGGAGCAGGTTACCGGTGGGAAACCATCACTACCAACACTTAACTTAGGTGCAGGGAGAGACAGTCATCACTAACCTGCAGGGAGGAACAACCGCAGCCGTCCGAGGGACCCGTCCATCCAGCCACTTGTTTTACCGTGAACTGTGTCATCATCATTGGGCTGAGTGAGTACCTCCGTGCCGTGCGGCACAGCGCTGCCCCTGCGACCCTGCACCTCATCAGGCCCCGCAACCCGCCTATCATCCATCTCTACCCCATCACCGGGCCCCGGGACAACCAACCCCCCTACCCACGGAGGGGAGAAATAACAACAAAGCTGCTCCCTGTCACAGGCTCCCGGGATCCCCGTCCAGAGCAGCGGTGGTGTCCACACAATCACCACAACCGTGGGTGGCGTCACGGACAATATCCCCAAAACCCAAACCACCCATTTTCACTCACGGGCGAGTAGCGCCGCTCGAGTCCCCGGGATCCGGCCATCGCTCGAGCCAACGAGCAGCAGCAGCCGTAGAGCAGCGGCAGCCGGACCCGAGCAGTGGGAGAGCGCACCGTCCCCTCCTCCGCCCGCGACACTTCCAGCTTGGGACTGGAGTGGAGGGTAAAGTGGATGAGGATGCGCAGGAGGAGGAGGAGGCTGAGGAGCATGACATTCCGGAGCTGTAGAGTGTGGGTGAAACCCTGACTGAGGTAGGGCCTGCAAAACTTGGTGTGTGAAGGACGTGTTCCGTCCCTCGCTCAGACTGGGTCCCAGCTTCCACAATATTAACCCAGTGTGACGTCAACGAGATGTAGCGGCCTTGCCCACATGCACTTGTCCACGTGTCTGTGGTTAGGTGGACTTTGGCTGAAACAGCGTTGTTCAGGGCACGTGTGATGTTTTGTGACACGTGGTTATGCAATGCGGGGACGGCACACCGGGAGAAAAAGTGGCGGCTGGGGACCGAGTAACGTGGGACAGCTGCCACCATCAGGTCGCGGAATGCTTCTGTCTCAACCAGCCTAAAAGGCAACATTTCCAGCACAAGCAGTCGCGAAAAGTTAGCATTTAGAAGTGTGGCATGTGGGGCGTTGGCAGTGTATTTGCACCTGCGTTCAAAGGTTTGCTGAATGGATAAGTGAACGCTGCGCTGGGACAAGGACGTGCTTGATGATGGTGTTATTTCTGCGTAGGTAACTGCAGGTGCAGGGCCGGAGGAGGCTTGTTCGCAGGCAGCATGGACAGGGAATTTGCCTCGCATGCACAACCAGCGAAGACGTAGCAGTGACATCAGCAAGCACTGCTCCTCGACTCTGTTGTACTTCCCACAAAGTCGGGTGCTTGGCTGACATGTGCCTGATCATGCTGGTGGTGGTCAGGCTGCTAGTTTTGGTACCCCTGCTGATGCTGGCATGGCAGGTGTTGCAAATGGCCTTTTTAGAATCATCTGGAGCCAACTTAAAAAACTGCCAGACTCGGGAAGACCTAACATTTGTACAGGCACCTTGTGTCGTGTTGTTCCGGGGAACAGTTGCCTGACGTCTGCCTGGGGCCACCACTCTGCTTCTTACTGCCTGTTGGGATGCTACGCCTCCCTCCCCCTGTGCACTGCTGTCCTCGCTCTGCATATCCTCCTGCCAGGTTGGGTCAGTTACTGGATCATCCACCACGTCGTCTTCCTCTTCCGCACCCTGCTCCTCCTCCTGACTTCCTGACAATTGTGTCTCATCATCGTCCACCCCTTGTTGAGACACGTTGCCAACTTCGTGAGAACGTGGCTGCTCAAATATTTGG
This sequence comes from Anomaloglossus baeobatrachus, assembly GCF_048569485.1. Classification (NCBI taxonomy): domain Eukaryota; kingdom Metazoa; phylum Chordata; class Amphibia; order Anura; family Aromobatidae; genus Anomaloglossus; species Anomaloglossus baeobatrachus. The sequence continues at coordinate 295,172,774 of NC_134356.1, read as the reverse complement.
GCATCTGTACATACAATCTCGTCATGGCCCACTTCAACAGGAGCTGGCGAGAGGCCAGAATGTGTGAATGGAAACGTGAACGAACAGCTCTTCCGAGTGTCCAAGTGTGGGATCAGTAATGTCCGTGGACGTGTACTCGGCCTGGTGGTAGGAAGGAGGATCAGGTTCTGAAATGTGCGGTGCAGTATCACGGCTACTGACACTTGACCGTGTGGAAGACCGTGTTTGTGGTGGTGCCAATCTGACTGGAAGCATTATCTGCTATCCAACTAACAACCTGTTGACACTGGTCTTGGTTCAAGAGCGGTGTACTGCTGCGGTCCCCAAGAATTTGGGACAGGACGTGCGAGCGAGTAGATGTGGCCCTTTGTTGTGGCGAAATTAGAGCTTGCACACGACCTCGGTCTCTGCCTGCACCACCATCACGTCCACTTCCTTGTTCGTTGACAACGCCCTTGCGCATTTTGCAATGCTGTGCTGATGTGTATTCACTAGACTTGTGCGTTATATCCAAGTTTTTGCAAAACGCACACAAGTGCAGCGGAAAGCTGCCACCAACAGGCACACACGTGCGGTTTTTAAATGCAAGCACGGAGGCACTAAGAACCTAACAGGTCTCTATCCAGGGACAACGTAGAGCCTCCCAATTTTTGGCTGCCCTGCCTAAGGGCTATACTACAATAGACCCACTTCCTTCCAATGGGCACTTCAGGTTTACAGGCCCTCATGCACGTCTCTATCCAGGGACAACGTGGAGCCTCCCAATTTTTGGCTGCCCTGCCTAAGGGCTATACTACAATAGACCCACTTCCTTCCAATGGGCACTTCAGGTTTACAGGCCCTCATGCACGTCTCTATCCAGGGACAACGTGGAGCCTCCCAATTTTTGGCTGCCCTGCCTAAGGGCTATACTACAATAGACCCACTTCCTTCCAATGGGCACTTCAGGTTTACAGGCCATCATGCACGTCTGTATGCAGGGGCATTGGTGAACCTCAAAATTTTGGACTGCCCTGGCAAAGGAAAATACTACAAAGACTCACTTCCTCAAAATGGCCACATTAGACTCAGAGGCCTTTATGTACGTCTCTTCTCAGGGACATCGGAGTGCCACACAATGTTTTACGTAAAATCTTTCATGTATTGATCTCAAAAAGTAACATACATTAGCTCTATCTCACTATTGGGTATGTGCCCTTAACATTTCCGCCATGAAAATTCATTTTGGTGTCATTTTGGAAGGTTTTCTGGTGAGTCCGTAAAAATGGCGTAAAACGCGGACAAAATTGTTCACAGCTGTGACTTTTGAGTGATAAATGCTTCAAGGGGTCTTCCCCATGCTGTTGCCATGTCATTTGAGCACTTTTCTGAGACTTTTGTGACATTTTTAGGGTTTCTACATGCTGCCGGTGGTCATTTCACAAAAATACTCGGGTCTCCCATAGGATAACATTGGGCTCGGTGCTCGGGCCGAGTACACGAGTATCTTGGGATGCTCGGCCCGAGCCTCGAGCACCCGAGCTTTTTAGTACTCGCTCATCACTAGTAACCACTTCTTCTTTCTGAAATGTTACATAAACAATGCTCTGGGAACAGTAAGGGGTGTAAAATATGCGGAAAGTGGCCATACCATTTACTGTATTATGGAAGTCACCGATAAAGCTTTGTCCTGGTTGAGGGATACTAGATATTTAAACCTAAATATCCAGTTTGGATGGGAAGTTACTTGAATCTTTGGCTGCTAACATCTGACCCAAATATTCCAATCTACAAATATCTCAAAAAAGGCTTCATTCAGATGTCCCTACAGCACTGTGCAAGAGGCAGGTATGGAAACAATGCTGCAAAGTTTAGTAAAAAAAAAAAAAGTTCATTGTTGTTTTGTTTTTTCTTTTTAAATTAACCAAATACAAAACTGTAATACCATCAGGGAGGTGACAGATTGCATGGCTGGGGAATTTGTCCAGCTCCAGAATAAATGTGGAGTCGGTGTCAGTAAGAACCATCTTCAGCGTAAAGAACAAAATGTCCTGGAAGTGATAATTACTGCAGTCTGAATGAGACCTACATACACAAAAGGTGAATAATTCACGGACCTAGAAAATAAATAGTGGTATAAGAAGCCTCCTGATAAAGCCCAGTGTGGTGAAACGCACGTCGAGGTGCTTGGGCAATCCCTTATCTGACCTCATCATCATTCTTTACCAAGTCGGTATAACAAGACTCTGTATTTACAACTATATTTAATTTAGGCTCTAGCCATTTTGATTTGTTAAACATCTCACTCATGTTTATAGTACATTTTTTTTCTTTTTGAATAGTGGTCCTACCATCTAATCTGCAATATGACATTACAGTGGAACCTTGGTTAACGAGAACAATCCGTTCTGGGAGTGTGCTTGTTAACCAAGTTACTCGTTCAGCAAAGCAAGATTTCCCATAGGAAATCATTCCAATGCAGACAATTCGTTTCATAACTTGTTAAATGTCCCATCCTGGTCCCCTATTGTGCCATTCCACACACATACAAACACACACAATCTCACACAAGCACGCACACACACACACACATTATGCCTACACTACCTTCCGTTCCATCGCTGGCCACCTGGGACTTGCTGTTCGCCGGTATAGGCTGTGTATCGGGTTACCATCACGACGAGGGCGGAACGCCGCTGTCAGAGCGCTGACATCAAAGGCACGACCCGCTAGCCTTTGATTGGCCAGCGCGCTGCCTTTGATTAGCGGTGACAGCCGAAGTTCCTGCCTCGTCACGTTGGTTGCGGATACACATCCTGGAGCAACGAACTACAGGACCCAGGAGGCCGGCGATGAAACGGAAGGTAGACATATTATGCTCACCTTACCTTCCGTTCCATCGCCGGCCTCCTGGGTCTTGTAGTTCTACAAGAACCATGAGGCTGGCGATGAAACGGAAGGTAAGGTGAGCATAATACTGTATGTGTGTGCGTGCGTGTTTGTGTGTGTTTTGTGCGTGCTTGTGTGTGTTTGTGTGGACTGTAAGAGCGGGTTAGAGCGCGGTGGATGTACGGAACCGAAAGTGAGTGCGGTGAGTATTTTGCTCGTACAGCAAAGCTTTCTCGTAAACCAAGTTACAAATTTACAGAAAGCTTTCCTTGTTAAGCGAAAATTCTTGTTAAGTGGGTTACTCGTTAAGCGAGGTTCCACTGTATTTAATTGACATGATGATCTATACTTGTATAACATTGGTTTCATACACTGGCTTGTATTAGACTGTTATAATATATATTAGAAGGTGGCCCGATTCCACGCATCGGGTATTCTAGAATTTACGTATTGTGTAGTTCATGTATGATTTTTGTTTATATATATATATATATATATATATATATATATATATATATATATATATATATATATATATATATATATATATATATATATATATATATATATATATATATATATATATATATATATATATATATATATATATATATATATACATATACATATATATATATATATATATATATATGTTGTTGTGTGTAGTTACCAAGTGTTTGTGTAGGGCGCTGTACATGTTCCGGGTGTTGTCTGGGTGTGGCGGGGGTGAGAGCGGTGTTGTATGTGTGTTGCGTTGTTTGTGGAGCGTTGTGTGTGTGTGTTGCGCGGTTTGTGTGGGTGTGGTGTGTTTTGGGGGGAGGTATGTTTTGTGCAATGTGTGTGTTGTGCGGTATGTGCGTATATTTATGTATGCCGCGGTGTTTGTGTGTTGGGTGTTGTGTGTGTGCGGCGTTGTCTGTGTGTGTGGGTGTCTGTGTAGGGTGGTGTTTGAGGTTCCCAGTGTGTGTGTGGTGTGTTGTGTGTGTGTGTGTGTGTGTGTTGGGGGGAGGTGTGCACCTCCCATCGTGCTCCATCCCCCATGCTGCGCACCCCCCATCGTGTCCCATCCCCCATGCTGCGCACCCCCCATCGTGCTCCATCCCCCATGCTGCCCAACCCCCATCGTGCTCCATCCCCCATGCTGCCCAACCCCCATCGTGCTCCATCCCCTATGCTGCGCATTCCCCATCGTGCTCCATCCCTGATGCTGCGCACCCCCCATCGTGCTCCATCCCCCATGCTGCGCACTCCCCATCGTGCTCCATCCCCGATGCTGCGCACTCCCCATCGTGCTCCATCCCCCATGCTGCGCACCCCCCATCGTGCTCCATCCTCCATGCTGCGCACTCCCCATCGTGCTCCATCCCTCATGCTGCGCACCCCCCATCGTGCTCCATCCCCCATGCTGCGCACTCCCCATCGTGCTCCATCCCCGATGCTGCGCACCCCCCATCGTGCTCCATCCCCCATGCTGCGCACTCCCCATCGTGCTCCATCCTCCATGCTGCGCACCCCCCATCGTGCTCCATCCCCCATGCTGCGCACCCCCCATCGTGCTCCATCCCCCATGCTGCGCACCCCCCATCGTGCTCCATCCCCCATGCTGCACACTCCCCATCGTGCTCCATCCCCCATGCTGCGCACTCCCCATCGTGCTCCATCCCCCATGCTGCGCACTCCCCATCGTGCTCCATCCCCCATGCTGCGCACTCCCCATCGTGCTCCATCCCCCATGCTGCGCACTCCCCATCGTGCTCCATCCCCCATGCTGCGCACTCCCCATCGTGCTCCATCCTCCATGCTGCGCACTCCCCATCGTGCTCCATCCCCCATGTTGCGCACCCCCCATCGTGCTCCATCCCCCATGCTGCGCACCCCCCATCGTGCTCCATCCCCCATGCTGCGCACCCCCCATCGTGCTCCATCCCCCATGCTGCGCACCCCCCATCGTGCTCCATCCCCCATGCTGCGCACCCCCCATCGTGCTCCATCCCCCATGCTGCGCACCCCCCATCGTGCTCCATCCCCCATGCTGCACACTCCCCATCGTGCTCCATCCCCCATGCTGCGCACTCCCCATCGTGCTACATCCCCCATGCTGCGCACCCCCCATCGTGCTACATCCCCCATGCTGTGCACCCCATCGTGCTACATCCCCCATGCTATAATAGTTTTCCTATTATACTCAGAGAGGAGTATAATAGGAGGACTATAATAGGAGGAGTAGTCCTGGGGGGAGAGGAGTATAATGCCGGCTCCCTGCACATGTGTACCGGGATCCGGTATACGCTGGTAACTATGATACACATCGGGTAACTAAGGGACCTTAGTTACCCGATGTGTATAATGGTTACCAGCGTTCACCGGCTCCGTCACGATCCCAGCATCGCAAGGGTATGTCTGGCGCTGCTGGGATCGTGACGGAGCCGGTGTACGCTGGTAACTATGATACACATCGGGTAACCAAGGGACCTTAGTTACCCGATGTGTATAATGGTTACCAGCGTTCACCGGCTCCGTCACGATCAGAGCATCGCAAGGTTATGTCTGGCGCTGCTCGGATCGTGACGGAGCCGGTGTACACTGGTAACTATGATACACATCGGGTAACCAAGAGACCTTAGTTACCCGATGTGTATAATGGTTACCAGCGTACACAGACTCCGTCACGATCCCAGCAGCGCAAGGTTATGTCTGGCGATGCGTGCGGAGGGCCGAGGCGAGCGGGCAATCCATGCGGAGGGCGGGGCCAGGCCGAGGCGGGCGACCAATCCGTGGGGGGGGGGGAGCCGAGGCGAGCGGCAAATCCGTGCGGGGAGGCGGGGCCATGGCGAGCCCAGCGGCCAATCAGCTTTGTGTCACCGTAAGGACACAATTTTGGAGCCAGACAGACAGACAGACAGAATAAGGCAATTATATATATAGATAATATTTCTTAGCCATAACAAGTGTGTATATATTTATATTATATCCACAGTCTTTTTCGATATTCAGCTATTAGCTTTTTGATACCTTTTTCTCATTTACTGTGTCTGTCACTTATTATATCACAAGACCAGCATACTGCACTTGAGGTGATACACCTACCCATCCGTATGTTGGGAAAACCATTTATCTGATTACCATATTTTTAGGGGAATTTTTAGTTGTTTTTTTGTCTCTTGCTTTAGGACCGTCTATCATGTTTTGTTCAACATATCCTGAATTGATCCTTTAGCAGACCTCCCCATTATCTAATATTATGTCATTTATTAGCAATAAAATTGTATTTTTACATATTCAATATTTGTGGTACTTTTTCCCCCATGTCCCTCTTGAATTAACGATCCTTACGATTGACGTAGTATTTTGGTGTATAATGAATGAAGCCTACATGTTAAACTGCAACACAAATATATGAACTATCTTTATTAAGGCTGTCAACTATTATGTTAATCCATATTATTTAATTAAAAAAAAAGAAGGGAATTTTGTTTACTTACCGTAAATTCCTTTTCTTCTAGCTCCAATTGGGAGACCCAGACAATTGGGTGTATAGCTTATGCCTCCGGAGGTCACACAAAGCATTACACTTAAAAGTGTAAACCCCTCCCCTCTGCCTATACACCCTCCCGTGCATCACGGGCTCCTCAGTTTTGGTGCAAAAGCAGGAAGGAGGAAACTTATAAATTGGTCTAAGGTAAATTCAATCCGAAGGATGTTCGGAGAACTGAACCATTAACCAAAGAACAATTCAACATGAACAACATGTGTACACAAAAGAACAAACAGCCCGAAGGGAACAGGGGCGGGTGCTGGGTCTCCCAATTGGAGCTAGAAGAAAAGGAATTTACGGTAAGTAAACAAAATTCCCTTCTTCTTTGTCGCTCCATTGGGAGACCCAGACAATTGGGACGTCCAAAAGCAGTCCCTTGGTGGGTAAAGAATACCCCGGTAATAGAGCCGAAAGACGGCCCCTTCCTACAGGTGGGCAACCGCCGCCTGGAGGACTCGCCTACCTAAGCTGGCATCTGCCGAAGCGTAGGTATGCACCTGATAGTGTTTTGTGAAAGTGTGCAGACTCGACCAGGTAGCCGCCTGACACACCTGCTGAGCCGTAGCCTGGTGCCGCAATGCCCAGGACGCACCCACGGCTCTGGTAGAATGGGCTTTCAGTCCTGAAGGAACCGGAAGGCCAGAAGAACGGTAGGCTTCAAGAATTGGTTCCTTGATCCACCGAGCCAAGGTTGACTTGGAAGCCTGCGACCCTTTACGCTGGCCAGCGACAAGGACAAAGAGCGCATCCGAGCGGCGCAGAGGCGCCGTACGAGAAATGTAGAGCCGGAGTGCTCTCACAAGATCTAACAAGTGCAAATCCTTTTCACATTGGTGAACTGGATGAGGACAAAAAGAAGGTAAGGAGATATCCTGATTGAGATGAAAAGGGGATACCACCTTCGGGAGAAATTCCGGAACGCAGAACCACCAGGAAAGGAGCTTTGCATGACAGTGCAGCTAGCTCAGACACTCTGCGAAGTGATGTGACTGCCACTAGGAAGACCACCTTCTGTGAGAGGCGAGAAAGAGAAATATCTCTCATTGGCTCGAAAGGTGGTTTCTGAAGAGCCATTAGCACCCTGTTCAGATCCCAGGGTTCTAGTGGGCGCTTGTAAGGGGGGACTATGTGGCAAACCCCCTGCAGGAACGTGCGTACTTGCGGAAGCCTTGCTAGACGCTTTTGAAAAAATACAGAGAGCGCCGAGACTTGTCCCTTAAGAGAGCCGAGAGACAGCCCCTTTTCCATTCCGGATTGAAGGAAAGACAGAAAAGTGGGCAAGGCAAATGGCCATGGACTAAAACCCTGATCAGAGCACCAGGATAAGAAGATCCTCCACGTCCTGTGGTAGATCTTGGCTGACGTTGGTTTCCTGGCCTGTCTCATAGTGGCAATGACCTCTTGAGATAACCCTGAAGACGCTAGGATCCAGGACTCAATGGCCACACAGTCGGGTTGAGGACCGCAGAATTCAGATGGAAAAATGGCCCTTGAGACAGCAAGTCTGGTCGGTCTGGTAGTGCCTACGGTTGACCCACCGTGAGATGCCACAGATCCGGGTACCACGACCTCCTTGGCCAGTCTGGGGCGACGAGGAGGGCGCGGCGGCAGTCGGACCTGATCTTGCGTAACACTCTGGGCAGCAGTGCCAGAGGAGGAAAGACATAAGGCAGTTGAAACTGCGACCAATCCTGAACTAAGGCGTCTGCCGCCAGAGCTCTGTGATCTTGAGACCGTGCCATGAATGCCGGGACCTTGTTGTTGTACCGAGACGCCATTAGGTCGACGTCCGGCTTCCCCCAGCGGCAACAGATCTCTTGAAACACGTCTGGGTGAAGAGACCATTCCCCTGCGTCCATGCCCTGGCGACTGAGAAAGTCCGCTTCCCAGTTTTCCACGCCCGGGATGTGTACTGCGGAGATGGTGGAGGCTGTGGCTTCCACCCACAGCAGAATCCGCCGAACTTCCTGGAAGGCTTGCCGACTGCGCGTGCCGCCTTGGTGGTTGATGTATGCCACCTCCGTGGCGTTGTCCGACTGAATTCGGATCTGCCTGCCTTCCAGCCACGGCTGGAACGCCTTCAGGGCTAGATACACTGCCCTTATCTCCAGAACATTGATCTGAAGGGAGGACTCTGGCTGAGTCCAGGTACCCTGAGCCCTGTGGTGGAGGAAGACCGCTCCCCACCCTGACAGACTCGCGTCCGTCGTGACCACAGCCCAGGATGGGGGCAGGAATGATTTCCCCTTCGACAAAGAAGTGGGAAGAAGCCACCACTGAAGGGATGCCTTGGCTGCCCGAGAAAGGGAGACGTTCCTGTCGAGGGACGTCGATTTCCTGTCCCATTTGCGGAGAATGTCCCATTGAAGAGGACGCAGATGAAACTGTGCAAATGGAACTGCCTCCATTGCTGCCACCATCTTCCCTAGGAAGTGCATGAGGCGTCTCAAGGGGTGCGACTGGGCTCGGAGGAGAGATCGCACCCCTGTCTGTAGGGATCGTTGTTTGTCCAGCGGAAGTTTCACTATCGCTGGGAGAGTGTGAAACTCCATCCCGAGATATGTCAGCGATTGTGTCGGTGTCAGTTTTGACTTTGGGAAATTGATGATCCACCCGAACCTCTGGAGTGTCTCCAGAGCAATGTTCAGGCTGTGTTGGCATGCCACCTGAGAGGGGGCCTTGACAAGAAGATCGTCCAAGTAAGGGATCACTGAGTGTCCCTGAGAGTGTAGGACTGCAACCACTGTTGCCATGACCTTGGTGAAGACCCGTGGGGCTGTTGCCAGGCCGAAAGGCAATGCCACGAACTGAAGGTGTTCGTCCCCGATGGCGAAACGCAGGAAGCGCTGATGCTCTGGTGCAATCGGCACGTGGAGATAAGCATCCCTGATGTCTATTGATGCCAGGAAGTCTCCTTGGGACATCGAGGCGATGACGGAGCGGAGAGATTCCATCCGGAATCGTCTGGTTTTCACGTGTTTGTTGAGCAGTTTGAGGTCCAGGACGGGACGGAAAGATCCGTCCTTTTTTGGTACGACAAACAAGTTGGAGTAAAAACCGTGACCCCATTGCTGAAGGGGAACGGGGATAACTACTCCTTCTGCTTTCAGAGAGTTCACCGCCTGCAGAAGAGCATCGGCTCGCTCGGGGGGCGGAGATGTTCTGAAGAAACGAATCGGAGGACGAGAATTGAACTCTATCCTGTAACCATGAGACAGAATGTCTCTCACCCATCGGTCTTGGACATGTGGGAACCAGGCGTCGCAAAAGCGGGAGAGCCTGCCACCGACCGAGGATGCGGTTTGGGGAGTCCGCAAGTCATGAGGAGGCCGCTTTGGGAGCGGTTCCTCCGGCGGTCTTTTTAGGACGTGCCTTAGACCGCCATGAATCAGAGTTCCTCTGATCCTTTTGAGGCCTGTTGGACGAGGAGAATTGAGACCTGCCTGAGGGCCGAAAGGACCGAAACCTCGATTGTACCTTCCGTTGTTGAGGTCTGTTAGGTTTGGACTGGGGTAAGGACGAGTCCTTACCCTTGGATTGTTTAATGATCTCATCCAATTGCTCGCCAAACAGGCGTTCGCCAGAAAACGGCAAACCGGTTAAAAATTTCTTGGAAGCAGAGTCTGCCTTCCATTCACGTAGCCACATGGCCCTGCGGACTGCCACTGAATTGGCGGATGCTACCGCTGTACGGCTCGCAGAGTCTAGTACCGCATTCATGGCGTAGGACGCAAACGCCGACGCCTGAGAGGTTAATGACACAACCTGCGGAGTCGCGGCTCGTGTGAGTGCATTAATCTCAGACTGACAAGCTGAGATAGCTTGGAGCGCCCATACGGCAGCAAATGCCGGAGCAAAGGACGCGCCGATAGCCTCATAGATGGATTGCATCAGGAGCTCTATCTGCCTGTCAGTGGCATCCTTTAGTGATGCACCATCTGCCACTGCAACTATGGATCTGGCCGCCAGTCTAGAGACTGGAGGATCCACCTTGGGACACTGGGCCCAACCCTTGACTACGTCAGGGGGGAAGGGATAACGTGTGTCATGAAGTCGCTTAGTAAAGCGCTTATCCGGAAAAGCTCGGTGCTTCTGGACTGCGTCTTTGAAGTCGGAGTGATCAAGAAACGCACTCCGTGTACGTTTGGGAAACCTAAAATGAAATTTCTCCTGCTGAGAAGCTGACTCCTCAATCGGAAGGGGTGGAGGAGAAAGATCTAACACCTGATTGATTGACGCTATAAGGTCGTTTACTATGGCGTCCCCTTCAGGCCAGGGCTGTGGAGTCGGAGTCGGAGTCGTGGAGTCGGAGTCGGAGTCGGAGCTCATTTTGGTGGAGTCGGAGTCGGAGTCGGAGTCGGTATAAAATGCACCGACTCCGACTCCTAAAATATTTAATAAATTGGGGACAGGAGTGCAATGCAGAATGTGCTGAATATTTTACTAAATAACAACATTTAGTATAATGCTTATATTTAAGTGAAAAATTTATTGTAGTACAATGTGAACATCAGACATTTAATTGTTTTTATGATACAATAATCAAGATATTTGGATAGAACATAAAATATTTATTGGAATACAACTTTAGAACACAAAAAAACTAATAAATTGTAAATATGTAATATATATAATATATATATATATATACAGTGTATATACACACACACAAGATATATATGTAATCTACTGTATATTACATAGTGTATTACATATTTACAATTTATTACAGTTTTTTGTGTTCTAAAGTTGTATTCCAATAAATATATTTTATGTTCTATCCAAATATCTTGATTATTGTATCATAAAAATTATTAAATGTCTGATGTTCACATACACATATTCATGTACTACAATAAATTTTTCACCTAACTATAAGCAATATATGTAGGAGTCGGAGTCGGAGCCGGAGTCGGAGTCGGTGCAAGAGAATTTGAGGAGTCGGAGTCGGAGTCGAAGGTTTGGCTTACCGACTCCACAGCCCTGCTTCAGGCGTATCAAGGTTGAGCGCGGCGTCAGGATCAGAGTCCTGATCTGCCGCATCTGCCTCATCCTCCAGAGAGTCCTCATGCTGAGACCCTGAACAGTGTGATGAAGTTGAGGGACGCTCCCAGCGAGCCCGCTTCGTCGGTCTGGGACTGCGGTCCGTGTCGGAGTCCTCCCCTTGGGACCTATGAGTTGACCCAGGAGCTCTTTGCTGCTCCGACCTAGGGGGGCATGGGGGCAATGAATCAACAGTGCCCGGGGCCTGTGTTACAGGTCTGGACTGCAAAGCTTCCAGTATCTTAGCAGACCATTTATCCATAGACTCAGCAAGTTTGTCAGCAAATACTGCAAACTCTGTCCCTGTCACCTGGACAGTGGGGGCCGGAGGTTCCACCTGGGCCGGGGGTCCCACCTGAGACTCCGGCTGAGTGAGTGTCACAGGGGCCGAGCATTGCACACAATGAGGGTAGGTGGAACCTGCAGGAAGCATTGCCGCACATGAGATACAGGTTGCAAAGTAAGCCTGTGCTTTGGTACCCTTGCTTTTTGCAGACGACATGCTGTTTCTCCTCTTAGAATAATCAGTGAGGGTATATAGCCAAACGCTAACAGTGAGGCCGTACAGAGTAAATGTATACACTATAAGCATATAAATATACAATTCGGCACCCAGGGGGACCAGCACCTAGTAACAGGTGCGGCTTACCGACCGCTCCCAGCGGTTGTGTGACCACCAGATCCCTGCCTGGGCCTCCCAGAGCTGTAAGCTCAGTTGTCTCCCCTCTGAAGTTCTCCAGCGTCTTGTAGCAATGGCTGCCGGCGTTCAGAGAGGAGGAGGGGGCCGTGGGCGTGCCTGTAAAAGTGCGGGAATCTGGTGCCCCACGGTGCTCAGTGAGGGGGGAGGAGGATACAAAGTATGCTCCTGCCCTCAGCGCTGACGTCCAGTGCAGCGTCCCGCCCTTACCCCTGACTGGCAGGCCCGGGGGCGGGAATATGCGGCACTAGGCCGCAAAAGCCGGGGACTAAAGTTATAAGCGCGGCCGGCAAACAAGCGCGGCCAGCGCGGTAGTCCCGGCGCACTAACACACCCAGCAGCTGCTGCAGTGTCCATTACCCAGGCGCACTATGCGCCGTCCCCAAGGGGACACAGAGTACCTCAGAGTCGCAGGGCCTTGTCCCTGATGATACCCGGCTCCTGTCCAGCAGATTCCCCCAGGGGCTGCGGAGGGAGCGCGGTCCCAGCGTCTGGTGACCGGTCAGGATCCCACTTCACCCAGAGCCCCTAAGGGATGGGGAAGGAAAACAGCATGTGGCTCCTGCCTATGTACCCACAATGGGTACCTCAACCTTAACAGCACCGCCGACCCAAGTGGGGTGAGAAGGGAGCATGCTGGGGGCCCTATATGGGCCCACTTTTCTTCCATCCGATATAGTCAGCAGCTGCTGCTGACTAAAATGTGGAGCTTGCGTGGATGTGTGCCTCCTTCCACAAAGCAATAAAAACTGAGGAGCCCGTGATGCACGGGAGGGTGTATAGGCAGAGGGGAGGGGTTTACACTTTTAAGTGTAATGCTTTGTGTGACCTCCGGAGGCATAAGCTATACACCCAATTGTCTGGGTCTCCCAATGGAACGACAAAGAAAAACAAAAATCCCCCAACAAATTACTGTATACTTACAGGAAATGCAGCCATAAATCATCCAGCAGATCATGCACAGCAAGAAGAAGAGGTATCCCATGAAATAGCGATGGTTTCCTGCACCTAGACAGGTAGACACATCAAGGTGTTGATTACTATCCTATGGTCACAAGGGTCACTTTTCAAAAGCTTTACTTGGATTAAACTAAATCAGTACACAGCGAGAATATTATTTTTCAAATCAATAACATTTTTTGCCCCATGAACCCATATCTAATGTCCTCTACTACATACCTACACAGTTGCCAACCCAAGGACAGTGGTGGTCAAACTTTGCTATGCAACGATTGCAGATCCCACAGTGTTTAGACCTCACTGGTTTTCTTATCTATGAATAGGAGCATAGAAAGCATCACATTTAGAAGCTGCACAATAAATGCAAATCTTCAGATTTTTGTTAAAGTAACACAATTATAGGAAGCTAAGACTAATTAGGCTTACTACATTATTGTATGTATCGCCTAGGTGTGACTACTTTCCATTCTCTAATTGCTTTTATCTCGTGAGGACGAGGATTTTATTTCTCATATACTCACCAAACAGGTACTGCAGAATATACTCAGATCCAGGCTGCCGGTTTCAGCAAGTTCTACAATTGTCTAATAATGAGAAAACAAACAGGTAATAGATGCATCATTTCAATACACAATAGAATATCTCAAAATCATCAAAAATACATAAAATATTCAATAAACGTTTGGTATTACTTTTCAAATATACTCTGGAAAAAGAGAACAAAGACTTTGCCTCGTATATGGAAGGCCCTCCCTAAATAGGAGTAATTTTTAATACAATAGCCCATTTATGCTACCTCATGCGCAGGGCATTGCAGCCTAGATATCCATGGTTACATCCACTCATAGTGACAAGTAGTTTGTTGCTTGTGGTCATAATCATGGATACCTAAGCTGCAATGCCCTGCACAGGAGGTAAGAGACATGGCTATATCAGGAGAACTATACTACATTTCTCATTGGAGGGGTTTCATAGAGTCATAAGTGAAAAGGTTTTGGTACCGTGTTAGCCAGTTGAAAAATTATTGAATGTTCTCACTGAGAACCTCTCACTTGTTCCTCTCACTGAGAGCATTCAATAATCAGAGTCATAGAATGGTAGAGTTAGAAGGGACCTCAAGGTGGTGGTGGTGGTAGTAGTAGTAGTAGTAGTAGTAGTGGTGGTAGTAGTAGTAGTAGTACTAGTAGTAGTAGTACTAGTAGTAGTAGTACTAGTAGTAGTAGTACTAGTAGTAGTAGTACTAGTAGTAGTAGTACTAGTAGTAGTTGTTGTTGTTATTACTACATATTGGGATAGGGTCTTGGAGATGGGAATAACTCTTTAAGTATTTATTATGGCTCTCGTGTACAATGCAGAGGAGCTTGCCATTTCTTTTTTTACTGTTGATTTCATTCTGATAGAGGATAAACCCTTCATGAAATCAGATGTATAGACCTATCACTAACAACTGGTGTATTCCCTTCATGCTTTAAACATGCCTCCATCACACCCATCCTCAAAAAGCCCTCCCTTAACACAGCCTCTGTGTCTCTAGCTATCACACATATCACTTCTCCCCTATGCCTCAAAACTACTGGAACAGCATATCCTTCTTGAACTGTCCTCCCACCTCTCCTCCTGCTCCCTCTTTGACCGGTTACAATCTGGCTTCCGACCGCATCACTCCACTGAAACTGCCCTAACTAAAGTCACCATTGACCTATTAACCGCCAAAGACAAGCGACACTACTCTGTCCTCTTCCTCCTGGACCTGTCCTCTGCCTTTGACACATTGGACCATTCCCTCATACTACAGATTCTCTTATCTCTTGGCATCCCAGACTTGGCCCCTATCTTGGATCTCCTCATACCCAACAGACCGGACATTCAGCAATCCACACTCTCACACTTCTTTCTCATCTTGCCCCCTATCTGTGGGTGTTCCCGAAGGTTCTGTTCTTGGACCTCCCCTCTTTTCCATCTATACCTTCAGCCTGGGACATCTCAGAGTCCCACGACTTTCAGTATCACCTCTACGCTGATGATACACAGATCTACCTCTCTGGACCTGACATTACCTCCTTACTAACAAAATCCCACAATGTGTGTCTGCTATTTCATCCTTCTCTGCACGATTTCTAAAGCTTAACATGGACAAAACTGAATTTATTTTCTTTCCTCTATCTCACTCAACCCCTCCAAGAAGCCTATCTATCAAAGTTAATGACTTCTCACTCTCCCCAGTCTCACAAGCTCGTTGCCTCGGAGTAACCCTCGACTCTGCGCTATCCTTCAAGCCACATATCCGAGCCCTCTTCACTTCCTGCCATCTACAACTCAAAAATATCTCCTGGATTCGAGCATTCCTTAACCAAGAATCAGCAACAACACTAGTGCATGCCCTCATTATCTCCCATCTCGACTATTGCAACCTCCTGCTCTCTGGCCTTCCTTCTAACACTCTTGCACCCCTCCAATCTATTGTAAACTCTGCGGTCCGACCAATCCACCTCTCCCTCGCTATTCCCTGGCCTCACCACTCTGTTAATCCCTTCACCGGCTTCCCATTGTACAAAAACTGCAGTTTAAAACACTAACCATGACATACAAAGCCATCCGCAAGCTGATTCCTCCATACATCTGTGACCTAGTCTCTCTGTACCTACCTGCATGCAACCTCAGATCCTCACAAGATCTCCTACTCCACTCCTCTCTTATCTCTTCTTCCCACAATCGCATACAAGATTTCTCCCGCGGCTCCCCCCTACTCTGGAACACTCTACCCCAGCATATCAGACTCTGAGCTACCATGAAAAGCTTCAAAAGGAACCTGAAGACCCACCTCTTCTGACAAGCCTACAACCTCCAATAGCCCACAGACCAGTACACCACTGTGCAACCAGTTCTAGTGTCACCTACTGTATCCTCACCCATCTTCTGTAGATTATGAGCCCTCACGGGCAGGGGCCTCTCTCCTCCTGTACCAGTCTGTGCCTTGTATTGTTTAAGATTATTGTACTTGACTTTATGTATACCCTTTTCCCTTGTAAAGTGCCATGGAATAAATGGCGCTATAATAATAAATAATAATAACATGGGTAAACCACTAAATGAGTATATAAGTCTTATTATGGGTTTGATAAAACTCTTACATTAAGTAAAGCCATAATATGCCCAATAACCCGAATACCTAACAACTTGAATCTAAGGCGGGCTTTGCACGTTGCAACATCGGTAACAATGTGTTACCGATGCTGCAGCGATAGTCCCGCCCCCGTCGCACGTTCGATATATAGTGAAAGCTGCCGTAGCGATTATTATCGCTACGGCAGCTTTACACGCACATACCTGCCGTGCGACGTCCCTCTGGCCGGCGACCCGCCTCCTTCCTTAGGGGGCGGGTCGTGCGGCGTCACAGTGACGTCACACGGCAGGCGGCCAATTGAAGTGGAGGGGCGGAGATGAGCAGGATGTAAACATCCCGCCCACCTCCGTCCTTCTCATTGCAGCCGGGAGGCAGGTAAGGTGAAGTTCCTCGCTCCTGCGGCTTCACACACAGCGATGTGTGCGGCCGCAGGAACGAGGAACTACATCGTACCTGTCGCTCCCCCGGCATTATGGAAATGTCGGAGGCTGCAGCGATGATACGATGACGACGATTTTGCGCTCGTTCATCGTATCATCTAGGATTTACACACTACGACATCGCAAGTGACGCCGGATGTGCGTCACTTTCGATTTGACCCCACCGACATCGCACCTGCGATGTCGTAGTGTGCAAAGCCCGCCTAAGGCAATTAGTACTTGCTTCAAGAAAACCAATATCTTTACAGACAGGTAACCACATATGTTTTTTATTTCTAACTGCGGTCCTATATAGATATCTTCTCAAGCCAACACAGGCAGTGATGTCATGTACATTCCTGTACTGATCCAATATAGAGGTAATCAACTGCTTACGCATTGCATGGGATCAATTAGTCAAACAATACTATGACTGCAAGAACTGAAGCCTTCAATGCTTAAGAGGGTAGGATTTGGGATGACAATCAATGAAAGGGAGTTTTTCAGCTATTTCTGGATACTGAATTTTTCTGTCTGATTGATATATATGTGGTTACATTTGCAGTCTCATACTGCCGCCATGTCTCTTGTTCAATTACATCATGCAATTATCTGCGGAGTAGGAAAAGCTTTCATTTGACAGCTGT
This sequence comes from Anomaloglossus baeobatrachus, assembly GCF_048569485.1. NCBI lineage: Eukaryota > Metazoa > Chordata > Amphibia > Anura > Aromobatidae > Anomaloglossus > Anomaloglossus baeobatrachus. Next base: position 295,155,481 of record NC_134356.1, on the reverse strand, counting down.
AAATGACAACCAGATGTGGAGAGGGTTAAAAAGACGTTGGTATGCTAGACAGGCTAAATTCCACTTTACCTTCTTCTTTTGTTCCTCTGTGGCCTTGATAATGCCTGGATCAGATTTCCAGGATTTACCAAAATTGTAAAACAGTGCAACACTGTTTGCCAGAAATGGAAGATGGATGAAGAGAAAGTTCAGATGTGCTACAAATTAAGGAAAAGCAACAAAGTGGCAGGCAAAACTAAAACATTCATTGGTTCAAGGCATAGCAGTCTACTGACATACAGACACATATATTCTAGAAGAATCCGCAGACACTGAAGCCTTGTGTGCAGGGCAGGGGTGACCCGAAATTCTTCTATTAGATAAACAGAATGACTACACTTTCTGGATAGCCGGGTCATGAGATCGTAAGAGCAGACAAAACAGCAATGAGAAAATTCTCAACAGCTCCCCCAGGTCATAAGACGATCATGGGATGAAAGAGTAAATTCCATGCATATCTGCAGAACAAGTCACCCCTAGGATGTGTTAGATGCCAGATAAGAGAAGAACTACACAATGGTGCAAACATTTTAGCATTATGTTGCTTTAACTTTGGAAAAATCCAAAAAGTGCTTGATATTTGACTTTACCCCTTGAGGCCATGCATTTACACAGTTTATGCTCAGGGCTACAAACATACACAACAGATATCAGCATCTATATAGTGGCGTAGGTATGTAATGTGTAGGTCTAAAATGCTACCTGTGGATTTTACATTGACAAACATAATACATTGCAATCAGTGGCACGGGAAAGTGGGAACGGGGGCGGTTACCGAGCACAAAATTCTAAGTGGCACAACATTTGAAGACAAGAAAGTAAAAGTAGCAGTGGCATCACTAGAGCCACAAAATCTGTATCGACATGAACATGATGCCGATACAGCTGGATCCATAGGCTCTGACACGCTCCGGCCTGCAGGCTGGTGTAGGCCTATGGCCTAAAAGATGTCAGCGTCAAAGTACAATGCTCTGTGTGCAGGGGAGAAATGGATTCAGTCACTCTGAATTGACGAGTATAAACTTTTTTTTTTTGTGGTGGGTGGTATGTTACTTTTTAAGGGGGCATTAATACTTGCCTTGCCCTGGGCACTGGCACTTCATGCCACTGATAGCTGTAGAGGAGTATTGCAGTGTATTACATAAGCCATCATATGACTGTATGGTCAAGGCCCTAGTAAAACGTTTAAAAAATCAAAAATTCCAACTCAGCAAAAACATATTGTCCTCTAAATTAATGCTTTAATATGGACTAAAATGAATATTGAAGTACACAAAAAAATTGCTGCTACCAAAAGACCCAAACTATAAATTTATATTGCATGGTAAATATCATTATAAAAAAAAGGATTCAAAATTACTGCAAAACTTTACTGCATCTTCAAATCTGAAAATAATTATGGTTAGCGCTTATTCTTTTTTTTTTTTACAAAACATTGCATAAAACTATTAATAAATAGTGGGGAAACTGGGATCAAACTAAGTAAGAAACTGTGAGCAAAGTATTCCAGGCACCAGAGCCACTCTTCTATTACCCAGAGAATCAATCATCCCGTGTGGTGGCAAATTTTTTACAGCTTGCGGGTAACCGGATCACTGATAAACGGTGACCGTCCCAGGAGGAGACTCCCACCACTATGTATAATATTAAATAAATATAGGGAAGTAGAATAGCAGGAATAGTCAGCGCTTTAAGTGGACATAAAATATAAAAAGATCTCTTCAATTCAGTAGGGAATTATAGCTGTGACCATTTTTATTGTTCTATAGTTTAAAATATTTGCAGCTCCGCTTTTTCTTTTTTCAAAAAAGTCAGACAACCCCGTTAAAGGAAACAGGTCACCACTTTTTTGGCTATAAGCTGCGGCCACCACCACCGGGCTGTTATATACAGCATTCTAACATACTGTATATAAGAGCCCAGGCCATGGGTATAACATAAAAAAACACTTTATAATACTTACCTAACGGTCGCGCTGTGGCCTTATGGGCGTCTCTGTTGTCTGGTGCCGGAGCCGCCTCTTTAGTCCATCTTTGTGTTCCTTCTTCTCTAGCCGCGGTGCATGACGGGTCCGACGTCATCCACACTCGCCGGCATTCAGGTCCTGAGCAGGGCAGATCAAAGTATTGTAGTGCGCCTGCGCAGGACCGGCGAGTGTGTATGACGTAGATGCATCATGCATACAGGATTCAGAAAGAGGACAAAGATGGCTGAAAGAGGAGGCGCCGACTCCGAAGAAAGGAGACGCCCATAAGGCCACTACACGACCGTTAGGTAAGTATTATAAAGTGTTTTTATGTTATACCCCCGGCCTGGGATCTTATATTCAGCATTCTAACATGCTGTATATAAGAGCCCGGTGGTGGTGGCCGCAGCTTATAGGCCAAAAAAGTGGTGACAGGTTCCCTTTAATAACCACCTATGGAGTTGGGCAATTAACACCCAATACATGGAATAGTGTGGTGTAATAAAATATGAACACCATGACGTCTATAGTCCCATATCTTTCCTCGATGAGCTGTTAGACCATTATTAGCTCCCACTAAGCTCCTAAGAACTAGAGCAGAATGAAAATTAGCCATATCCAACCAAAGGAAATGAATGCAGAGGAGGGCCAGGCAAACAAGTCACTTCTGAGTCACACACAACACATGTCTAGACAGACGTCAGAATTTAACTATGTGCTGCCTTAATGGACTTTAGTCGGATGTAAGAGAAGTGAAGGGGAGCAAGAATACGGTACTTTACTGCTGAATGCTATGAGTCAGCAGGATGAAAGACATGAAATCCGAGGAACACACCGTGGAGGAAACAAGAGGGATGGGAGGCGGGCTGCAGGAACAAAATGCCTAAACAGGCTAAGCAAGATCCTGCCCGATTATCTGGAAAACATCTGCACTACGGAAAAACTGAATTATAGGTACAAGAGAAAATAGAATTGTTCCAACCGCCACATTAATGACAACATATGGTATTACGGATAAAGCACAATGACCACCCACCATACCCCTTGTTCTATTGCATCAAGCTTAGCATATACTATGGAAATTTCCTCACATCTGGCATGGAAAACTATGTGCTATGCAATAAAAGGTCAACAAATAAATTGCAGAATTGAATATATTAGTCTGCCAAGCAAGTAAGTGCTATTGTACTATGAGAAAGGATATCATTCCAAAACCAGAAGAACCAGGTGACATACATCCAAAACTTGGTTGCCAAATATATCCCAAGTGGAAGAGCGCTATGCATTGAGTGATCAAAGAATGACCTGTGAAAAAAAAAAAAAAGAAGAGAATATTAAATTATATACACAATGAATAAAAAAACCCACTAATAAACAATATTTATGTGACCACCTGATTACAAAGGTAAAATTATATACGGTGACTAAAATATTGGAGCACAAACTGCATTCAGTTATTCAGATGACATATACTGTATTCCTCCACACAGTCTACGACAGGGGTCCCTAACCTGTGGCTTGGGAGCCACATGTGGCTCATGGACCCAAGATGTATAGCTCATGGGCTCCAACGAGCTATGAAGAAAAGGTCTCCATATGTTGACTTTTGTGAGTAATTTGCACAGAAGAGAAGATCTGGCAGTGAGGATGTGGTGGATAAATATTATAAGCTGAACACAGGATGATACTGTTAGTAAGAGGAGTATGTGAAGCTGGATATGATAGTGTGGTGAGAGCGTCTGATACCAGAATACCAAATAGGAGTGGAGGGAACCCCAAGAGGGGGAGCTCAAGGTGTCAGTGTGCTTTCTGTAGGGATGCTTTGCCTATCTTCACACCCATAATCCGGTGGGGGTGGGGGGTAGGTGATGGTGGGGAATGTGGCTCACGACATCCCACAGAGTTGAGTATGGCTCTCAAGGTAAGAAAGGTTGGTGATCACTGGTCTGCAATGTTTTTCTTATACAGCAAAATAAACAAATACACATACCACCGCACTTATGCCAAAAGGTCAGTTTTTTGGTATATGCCCAGGGAATATAGGCCCTATGAAAGTGATTGCTGTACCGGTGGGAGCTTCCTGGGCATCTATGCCAAACAAGGCTCAAAAACATGATGCGTAAAAAGAGTGTAAGCCATCTGAATGAGGGCCAAACTATACAGATGTTTCCATCATTTTGGAGCCTTTTTTCCAACATGTGCCAATGTATACTTAGAAAGGCATGTCACAACAGCAGTATTTATCTACATAGGAAAAAAACATTTACGCCCATTACAAATACAAAAATAATTAGAGGATGACTAATTCAATGGAAAAGGAGAGTATAGTTTATTTTTTATTTTCAATAAATTGGAGTATGCCTTTAAATTTTAATGTATTTCCGCAAAAAATCTTCATAATCGCAATATATATGATGGCCTAATACGTAGCCCCACCTAGGTGTAAATCAGGAATGTAGGCAAACTTTGACCGGAGTGACCTTTCATACCTATATAGGACTGCACCGAGTAATCTTCACAAACACGTGTATGGTTTAGCAATGACTTCATCTTTGGACGCAGGGAAGTTTAATGATTAACACAAGTGACCCTTCACTAAATACTTCTACGAGAACATAGTGTATCAGGTTTCCATTCATTTTTTTCACCCTCTTGCCTTCCTGGCAGTTTGACTGACACACACACACACACACACACACACACACACACACACACACACACACACACAGCAAATCTGAGCTTTGTTTTTATGTGTTTTTTTTTCCATATAAAAAAAAAAAAAAAATCTTTTACAATTTTTGATTCATCTTATCTTGCTAGTCCCCCTAGGGAAATTTATCACTGCACAACATCGCTCTGATCAGGAGAAATGCTGCTTTCCTGTGAGTGCTGACGCTCTGTCACAAGTGAGTCATGGCAGTGTCAGGGGTCATCAGCTGACCCCACGCTACCATGGCAACACCAAGGCGCCCTGGATCATGTAACAGGGCCATTCCACGGCCATTTAAATTGCGCTATCATAATTTGACAGCGTGACCTAAAGGGTTACCAGGCGCAGGTGAATTTCCGATCCACCTGCGCCTGTTAGCCACACATCTCGGCTGATCAGATCAGCAGAGTTGTGCGGGAATTATCGCGGGCTCGCCACCGGCAGATAGACGTCCACGGGCGCAACAGTAGGTCCTTGGTCGTAAAGGTTTTTTTTTTATTAAAAACAATAAATAATAATAATAATAATAAATAAATAAATAAATAAATAATAATATAGAAAATTTGTACAGAAAAAATAAAAGAAAAAGAAAACAACGGAGTTAGCATTTTTATCTCGAAAACGGAACGAGATAGAGAAAAAAAAGTGAATTACAAAGTTGTAGGGAATCATCAATTCAATACGAATTGACACCTTGTATACAGAAATGCTATGATTAGAACATGTAAAACTCACAAGGCTGCGGACGTGAAGTGATACCTCATGGAGACCTTCCTACCAGTCATTGGGTATGGTGGCTGCGTGGAGGAGTGGCCTCCACGCAGGGCTGTGGAGTCGGTAAGCCAAACCTTCGACTCCGACTCAGATTCCTCAATTTCTCTTGCACCGACTCAGACTACGGCTCCGACTCCTACATATATTGCTTATAGTTAGGTGAAAAATTTATTGTAGTACATGAACATGTGTATGTGAACATCAGACATTTAATTATCTTTGATACAATAATCAAGATATTTGGATAGAACATAAAATATTTATTGGAATACAACTTTAGAACACAAAAAACTAATAAATTGTAAATATGTAATACACTATGTAATATACAGTAGATTATATATATATACACACACACACAAGATATATATGTAATCTACTGTATATTACATAGTGTATTACATATTTACAATTTATTAGTTTTTTGTGTTCTAAAGTTGTATTCCAATAAATATTTTATGTTCTATCCAAATATCTTGATTATTGTATCAAAGATAATTAAATGTCTGATGTTCACATTGTACTACAATAAATTTTTCACTTAAATATAGGCATTATACTAAATATTATTTAGTAAAATATTCAGCACATTCTGCATTGCACTACTGTCCCCAATTTATTATATATTTTAGGAGTCGGAGTCGGTGCATTTTATACCGACTCCGACTCCACCAAAATGAGCTCCGACTCAGACTCCACGACTCCGACTCCACAGCCCTGCCTCCACGCTCACCTGACCTGACCCCATTGGACTTCTTTCTGTGAGGTCACATCAAACAGCAGGTGTATGCGACCCCTCCACAAACATTGCAGGACCTTTGATGACGTATCACAGATGCTTGTGCAAGTGTGTCACCTACCATATTGCACAACGTGGAGCAAGATACAGTATGCTGTCCAGAGTCCAGATGTGCATTGCAGCTGACTGTGGACACTTTGAGCATCAAAGTTAAATGAGCGCTATATGCGTGACCAGCATTCAATGTTTTGGGGGGGGTTATGGGTTTCATATCATAGCATTTCTGTATACAAGGTGTCGATTCGTATTGAATTGATGATGCCCTACAATTTTTTAATTCCCTTTTCTCTCTCATTCCGTTTGAGATAAAAATGCTAACTCCGTTTTTTTCCACCAGGTGGCGCAATAGGTGGTTTCATTGCATAGCGCATGGCTACTTTACTATACCTAGACACCACTTCTATGCCTATAGCTGCCGCCGTTCTCAAGTTAATGGCAGTGGACAGGATATGGGTGGACACACTGTATATGAGCAACACATACGTTCTGCTATTGCTCAGAGTAGCAGGACTCAGATGACTTGTGTGCTCTCAGCGTATCAATATATTCAGGTTATCAAAAATCATCAATTGATAACAGAGCCATCTCTAATTCAGTGACGTAAAAATACTTTGATTCATCAAAGCGATTACATCATAATTTTAAAGATAAAAAGCTTTGAAAAGTTGCAAACTTTTTTTGCAATGTGAAATTGTGCAAAACTTGTCATTTTCAAAGCAGTTTTGCCCAGCTCTGCCAAAAAAGGCTGGAAATGCTTTGGGACAGGGGCACAACGGGGTCTGGCGACACTAGTTAGCCTAATTCATGATAAGTTGCAGTGTCTTACACCACAAATCTTACTCCTGTGTCTGACAGGAGTAAGATTTGTGGCCAAGCATGGAGCTTTAAATTAATCAGGCGTCTGTGACTTTAGCACGACCCATCTTCCAAGGTCTTGAAAAAAAATCGGGGCCTTAGCGAATAGGCATATGGCAAGATTCAATCTGTCAAACAGGGGGCTCATTTTCACATACATAACCCATAGTAAATATGACTGCTCTCAGATTTCAGATAAAAACAACTTCACTTACTTTGATAGAAATTGTACCATTGCCCAAACTCCACCGTACATGAGTCCTTTAATTAACCAGGAATCAATATCAAGATCGGCAATAAATCCAACCAACCAAATCACCAGGAATGGTGTCCCCAGCATAACTTTTTGACGAAATTCCTGTAAAAATAAAACAGCAAATGAAACCAAAGTCAATAATTTATTCAAAATAGCTAGTAACCAAAATATACTGGCTGGACCCGAAGATAATAAATAATAAACTTGTAATAATAAGAAGGGTAGATGGACTGGACTAGCTGACTCCAAATGACAAAAGTAGAATGTGCGGAAATGGCTAAAAAAAAATAAATGCGGACACATTTCCGAGATTTGCCATTAAGCAGAGAATCACAGACAACAGATAATTCTTTTAAGACCTTATAGGATTTATTTTTTTTTTGAACAAAAGAAAAGGTTTTAAAATAAAGAAATAAGCGCTGCTTAAAGGGAACCTGTCATCAGAAATTTAGCTATAAACCTAAAAGTTCCCCCATCTGCAGCTCCTGGGCTGCATTCTAGCAAGGTTCCTCTAGTTTTTCTGGCCCCTTTTATACCAAAATAAATCATCAGAGAGTAATAGAGAAGGGTGTTCAATTGCCGCGCCAACAGATCACTCATTCAGATGATGAAGACCAATGTCACTTTATTCTCATACAGGTCTACGCGTTTCAGGAGCATCTGCTCCCTTCCTCAGGACCGTCAGGTTAAAAATAACATCAATTGATGTTATTTTTAACCTGACGGTCCTGAGGAAGGGAGCAGATGCTCCTGAAACGCGTAGACCTGTATGAGAATAAAGTGACATTGGTCTTCATCATCTGAATGAGTGATCTGTTGGCGCGGCAATTGAACACCCTTCTCTATTACTCTCTGATGTCTGCCACTGGGTGGCTGCAGCCGTGGATCTTGTTTTACATGCACTTATAGTAGTTGTGACTGTCACAACTACATCAGGTGAGTGTGTTTATTCCCCCTTTCCCACCCCACATATATCGGGGTAAGACCCTATTTTGCGCTTTTTTATCCACAGCCTCCTTCTGTATATACCAGAATAAACAAACACTTTATAAAGTTGTACCTTTTCGTAAGTAAATTTCGTAAATCTTCCATGGGGGCGGGCTGCCTGGGGTCCGTTGCTGTCCTCCTGCCGATTTACGCCGCCCCCGAACGCTAAATTTCAAACCTCAGGACGCCACCCCTGGGCGCCTGAGGTCCCGCGCATGCGCTGTGCGACTGTAGCAGGACTGTGCACTGCATGCACGTGTGACCGCTGGTGACGTTTTGCGCAGGCACAAGGTTATGGGCGGTGCTGTGAGTGTCATCAGCAAGTGCCGCACATAACCTCGTGACCGCACTTTCCCCTCTTCCTCCAGCGTTCTGCGCCGGCCAAATGACCAGACGTCACCTCCTTCCCATCGTACCCTGCAGCAGGAAATAGATGGGAGGAGCGGAGCAGGCCAACACAGGAGAAGCGGAGAGGATCTGAACTATGTACAGAGGGGAGAGCGCGGCCACGAGAGTATGGGCGGGCACTTGCGATGCAATCACAGCGCCGCCCATACTCTCGTGCCTGCGACCACAGTGGGCGGCGTCCTGAGGGATGATTTGGAACGTGGGGGGACGGCGTAAGGGACAACAACGGACACCAGACGGCCCGCCCCCATGGAGAATTTACAAGATTTTCATACCAAAAAGGTACAACTTTATAAAGTATTTATTTTGGTTTAAAAGGGGGCACAAAAAGTATAGAAACCTTGCTAGAATGCAGCCCAGGAAGCTGCAGAGGGGGAAACTTTTAGGTTGAAAGCCAAATTTCTGATGACAGGTTCCCTTTAACAATCATGCCCTGTAGTTCCAACGCCACCCTCCCTCCAGTCATCCCAGCCAGTCCTACATTGAGGGCTTCCCAGCTTATCATTAAGGTGACTGCTGCAGCCAATCACTGGATTCATGTACAGCACATGACCACTAAGGCCCCTTTCACACATCAGTCACGATCCGTCGCAGATTGTGGCTAAACTGATGTGACAGATCTGTTTTTTGACGGACCCGACTAGCTGGGGGCTAAATAATAATTGGAGCATGCTCAGTTAAAAAAAAACAAAAAAAAAACAAAACGGAAGCAGTCGCTGGATTCTGTCATTTGGCGGATGACGACGGATCTTGCGCCCATAGGCTTCCATTCTACCAAACGACGGACAGCAATGGATCCACCACTGTCCGTTTTTTCGACGTAGACAAAATAAAGTTACTTTGGCCGGCGTCTCCATCCAACGGTCAAACATTTTTTGACGAATCCGTTGAACGACGAATGAAACGCGAGGCCATCCGTCGCTAATACAAGTCCGTGAGAAAAAAAAACAAAAACAAAACACGGATCCAGCGGCATCAGTGACCGGATCCATTTTTTACAAAATTCGCAAAAAAATTGATGTGTGAAAGGGGCCTAAGGCCAGTAACTGGCTGCAAAAGTGAAATGACTGATTAACAGAATACAGTCACTAAGACTGGAGGTGTTGTAGTTAGTGATTCAACCAGAGGAAGAAGTTCTTATTTCATTTTAGAATATTCATTATAGGGGCATGTTTAAGGATATACTACTTGAATCTGAAGAAAGTTATATCCTCTATTAATAAAATGTCCAGGAATAAAAAGAAACTGCTTGATAAATAAGACCGTATAAAGTATAAGAAAAACAAATTTTGAAGGCTGAAAATACAAACAATGCATTTCAGGAATATAGAGATCTCAACAGGAATTGTAAAAATGAAATCAATCTACCAAAATTAGGTACTGAAAAACAAATAATGACAATTAAATAAACTCACACTTTTTTTTATAAATACATCAATGACAAAAAGAAAAAAAAATGGTTGGTATCGACTGTTTAAAAGACAATTATAGATGACAAAGAAAAGGCTGAGATATTAAACATGCAGTTTTCTTCTGTATTCACCAATGAACGGTTCTAGGAATCATTAAACAAGGCAAAAACCAAAGTTTGTCACCTAATATAACTAATTAAACAAGAGAAGTACAACTGCATCTGAACAAGTTAAACACTGACAAATCCTCTGGACCAGATGACATTCATCCATGGATATTGAAGGAACTGAGCTCAGTAACTGACACACTGCTGTATCTCATATTCTTAGACCTTGTTGATGTCACAGGATTGGAGGATGGGTGATGTGGCACCGATATTTAAGAAAGGTAAGAAGGTGAATCCAGGCAACTACCGTCCAGTAAGCCTGACATCAGTGGTATTAAAAGTTTTTATGGGCATTATAAGAGGTGACATGCAAAAATATAATCGCAGAGAATAATATAATAACTGACAACCACTGTAGATTCATGTAAGATAAGTCATATGTAACCAACATGTTTGGTTTCTATGAGGAGGTAAGTAAATCTGATAATTGGTAATTCATCTAATGTAATTTATTTGGAGTTTGCAAAGGCATTTGCTGATACTGAACCACATAACAGCCTTATAATGAAGCTCCAGAAGCAAGGACTAGGAGAAACTATATGCAACTGGGTAAAGAACTGGCTAAAAGATAGGAAACAAGGAGTTGTCGTAAATGGTACACTCTCTAAAAATGGGATATAGCCAGCAGTGGGGTACTGCACGTATTTGTGCTAGGACCGATTCTTTTCAATCACTCAATGTCAGGCAGCAGCTGCAAACGCAAACAAGATTTTAGGGTGTATAAAAAGAGAGATTAGATCTCGTGACTCAAACATATTGTTACCCCTCTATAAATCACTTGTAAGGCCACATCTGGAATATGGGATCCAGTTTTGGGCTCCACATTTTAAAAACGATATTCAGAAATTAGAGTCAGTTCAAAAGAGGAAACTAGATTATTAAAAGGGATGAAAGGCCTCCCATATGATGACAGGTTGGTTGGACTTGTTTTGCTTAGAAAAGAGACGTCTCAAAGGAAATCCCATTTAAATGTATAAATACATGTGTGGTCAATATAAAAAGGACTGGCACATGACTTATTTCTTCCAAAGACAATACTAAGGACCAGGGGACACTCACTGTGGGTAGAAGTAATTTTGGCAGCTAAATAGGAAAGGGTTCTTTACAGTTAGAGCAGTCAGACTGTGGAATGCCCTACCACAAGAGGTAGTAATGGCAGATACTATAACAACTTTGTAAAAAGGGCTGGATGATTTCCTCAGTACACACAACATTGTGGGTTACAGTTAATTTAGTGACAAAAAATATATACCATATTTTCCATGGTATAAGACGACCCCCAACTTTTCCAGTTAAAATATAGAGTTTGGGATATATAGTATATTCTTGAGTGTAAGCCGACCCGAGTAATATCTCCATTGTGTAGTGAGGTCCCCATTGTTTAGTGATGTCCCCTGCTGTAATGTCCCGTGTAGTAATGAGCCCATTGTTTAATAATGTCCTCCTGCTGGTTCCCTTATATCCCCTATCATGCCGTTGTTTACACACAATAAGATAGTCTCATCTGTCCTCGTGCCCATGGTGCCTCCAGCTGCTTCTTGCAGTCGTAGGCATACAGTTGTGGCCACTGTAGGATGTCGTCATGGCTTTACGGCGCCATAAAGCATTCAACTGCAGTAAAGCGCTGACAGCCTCCGCGACCCTGTGTATTGCACGCGATCATGGAGGAGTCAGCCTCCGCGACCCTGTGTATTGCACGCGATCATGGAGGAGTGCTTCTTATTGACCGTAGGCACACAGACCCCCTCCATGATAGCGTCCAATACACAGGACTGCCGCTGCTGTCAGCACTTTACTACAATTGAATGCTTTACGGCGCCACAAAGTATTCAACTGCAGTAAAGCCATGACGACATCCTGCAGCGGCCGCTCTGTGCACTGGGCGCTATCACGGAGGGGGTCTGTGTTCCTGGAGGCACCGCGGGCACGAAGGACAGGTGAGAATATGTTTTATTGTGTGTAAACAACGGCAGTAAAGCCATGACGGCACCATGCACCGACGTATAAGACGACCCCCGGCGTATAAGACGACCCCCGACTTTTGAGAAGATTTTCAGGGGTTAAAAGTCGTCTTATACGCCGGAAAATACGGTAATTGGTGGAGGAAGGTTGACCTTGATGGAAATAAGTCTTTTTCAACTGATGTAACTATGTAATTCCTCCAAAAATTTAGTGAGAGACTAGAAAATCCCTTTTGGTGGGTGTTCCTCATTTTAGCAAACTTGGACATGTCATGGTGATATGTAGGAAGTATTCATTAGTGGAGGTACGAGTATCGAGACCCCCAAATTTTATCAAAATGAAGGGGAAGAAGCCCTCAGCTAAGCACGATCTCCTAGTTTTTGTTTGAGGACACAATTACAGCCATTAAAACCGGTCACATGGAATATGCAGTCTCTTCCATGAACAGCATGGTATAAAGAAAGGAGAATCCAGCCAGGATGTGATATTAAAGTTTGTGTGAGAAGATTCAGTATACATTGTATTTTATTCATTGAAATCCCTGGCGTTTGTATGTATGAGTCCAGTGGGCGGTCCTACTAGTGATTGACAGTTATCTCTGCATGCACAGTCATACAGGGAAGACTGTCAGTTACTAAAAAGAGGGCTGCGTCACTGGACTCGTGTACAAACACAGGGATTTTAAATAAGTTTTACGGAAACGCTTCCACAATTGTTTTATCAATCTGATCAGCTCCTCCTCTTCTACAACATCCTGCCTGCAGATCGGATACTGGCTTCTACATGACAAAGCATCCCTCTAACGTGACGGAAAAAAAATACAGTCATGGCCAAAAGTTTTGAGAATGCTACAAATATTAATTTTTACAAAGTCTACTGCTTAAGGCTAAGTTCACATTTCCGTTGTTTTGTATCAGTCACATGCGTCGCTTGACGCATGTGACTGATGCGCTGTACAACGGATGACAAAGAACAGAATTCTTTGTCGGATTCCGTTGTGTGCGGGGGGCGGAGTTCGGGGGGGAGGGGAGCCGAGCGGGGCTGTGGCACTGAGGAAGTCAGTGCCGCAGGGACTGCAGGACAGGAGAGAGAGAGAGAGAGAGAGAGAGAGAGAGAGAGAGAGAGAGAGAGAGAGAGAGAGAGAGAGTGTGTGTGTGTATACACATGCTGAATGCGGGAGGGGGCGGAGCCGAGCGGGGGGCGGGGCCAGGCGCTGAGGATGTCAGTGAAAGTGCTGCGGTCTGCATGGCTGGGGACAGGTGAGTGTATGTGTGAGTGAGTGTGTGTATGTGCATGTATGTATGTATGTATGTATGTATGTATGTATGTATGTGTGTGTGTGTGCACATGCAAAGTGCGGGAGGGGGCGGAGCCGAGCGGGGGGCGGGGCCAGGCGCTGAGGATGTCAGTGGAAGTGCTGCGATCATTAAGGAATAACGTTTGGAACTCCATTCTGTCTGAACTGGGTGCAAAAAACCTAAAAAACATCACTATGGGGAGATAAGGTATGCACACCAGTGACTATGGAAGGGGAATACATGGAATAGCAGAAACTGCTGTGTGAATACTGACATGAAAAATTCAATAGCTATTTGTAAGAATGAAATGTGAAAAATGGAACCTGCATTACTGCCATGAATATATGAATAAAGAGAAATTTAGCTACTGAATTGATCAATGCAATAGAGCCCCAACACTACGCCAAAGTATTTCTCTACGTTGGGGTCCCTAGCTTGTGTGTGTCCTCTCATGCAGTTAAAAAACTTACCGTGTATGGGAGGCTGAGACCCAGGCTATATATACGATGTGGATTGGCAATAGGTGTGTATGGGGAGGGTTCACAAACGAAAAACTACTAACATTAAGGAATAATGTTTGGAACTCCATTCTATGTCTGAACTGGGTGCAAAAAACCTAAAAAACATCACTATGGGGAGATAAGGTATGCACACCAGTGACTATGGAAGGGGAATACATGGAATAGCAGAAACTGCTGTGTGAATACTGACATGAAAAATTCAATAGCTATTTGTAAGAATGAAATGTGAAAAATGGAACCTGCATTACTGCCATGAATATATGAATAAAGAGAAATTTAGCTACTGAATTGATCAATGCAATAGAGCCCCAACACTACGCCAAAGTATTTCTCTACGTTGGGGTCCCTAGCTTGTGTGTGTCCTCTCATGCAGTTCAAAAACCCCAACGTAGAGAAATACTTTGGCGTAGGTTTTTTGCACCCAGTTCAGACATAGAATGGAGTTCCAAACGTTATTCCTTAATGTTAGTAGTTTTTCGTTTGTGAACCCTCCCCATACATACCTATTGCCAATCCACATCGTATATATAGCCTGGGTCTCAGCCTCCCATACACGGTAAGTTTTTTAACTGCATGAGAGGACACACACAAGCTAGGGACCCCAACGTAGAGAAATACTTTGGCGTAGTGTTGGGGCTCTATTGCATTGATCAATTCAGTAGCTAAATTTCTCTTTATTCATATATTCATGGCAGTAATGCAGGTTCCATTTTTCACATTTCATTCTTACAAATAGCTATTGAATTTTTCATGTCAGTATTCACACAGCAGTTTCTGCTATTCCATGTATTCCCCTTCCATAGTCACTGGTGTGCATACCTTATCTCCCCATAGTGGAAGTGCTGCGGTCTGCATGGCTGGGGACAGGTGAGTGTGTGTGTGAGTGTGTGTATGTGCATGTATGTATGTATGTATGTATGTGTGTGTGTGCACATGCAAAGTGCGGGAGGGGGCGGAGCCGAGCGGGGGGCGGGGCCAGACGAGGGTGTCAGTGGCAGTGCTTGTCTGCATGGCTGGGGACAGGTGTGTGTGTGTGTGTACATACATGTGCGGAGTGCGGGAGGGGGCGGGGCCGAGCGGGGAAGTGTCGGCCTCCCTGCACACGTAACCAGCCTAAATATCGGGTAACAGCAAAGCACCCGATGTTTACCTTGGTTACCCGATATTTACCTTTGTTACGGGCCTACACCGCTTAGCGCTGGCTCCTTGCACCGTAACCAGGGTAAATATCGGGTAACCAACCAAAGCTGGTGACGTGTGCAGGGAGCCAGAGAGCATGCGCAGCGAAATCAGACAGATCTCGCTGCTCAAAAAACGTTACATGCTGCGTTCCCCCCGCCCGGCGGTCAGTCGTTCCACGACTGATCAGTCGGGCGGAGGGTGCAACGCAGCATCATCAGTCACAATCCGCTGCTCATACAAGTCTATGGGAGCAGCGGTATCCGCTAAACGGATTCCGTTGTTTACAAGAGCAGCGGATTGTGACTGATAGATTTTAGAGGAAATGTGAACTTAAGCCTAAGTTTTTCTAATGGCAATTTGCATATAACCCAGAATGTCATAAAGAGTGATCAGCTTAACAGCAATTACTTGCAAAGTCAAGATTGGCTAAGAAAATGAACTTTAACCCCCAAAACACATTTCAACAGCATTGCATTCCTGCCTTAAAAGGATCAGCTAACATTGTTTTAGTGATTGTTCCATTAACACAGGTGTGGGTGTTGATGAGGACAGGGCTGGCGATCAATCAGTCATGATTAAGTAAGAATGACACCACTGGACACTTTAAAAGGAGGCTGGTGCTTGGTATCATTGTTTCTCTTCAGTTAACCATGGTTATCTCTAAAGAAACACGTGCAGCCATCATTGCTCTGCACAAAAATGGCCTAACAGGGAAGAGTATCGCAGCTACAAAGATTGCACCTCAGTCAACAATCTATCGCATCATCAAGAACTTCAAGGAGAGAGCTTCCAAAAAGGCTCCAGGGCGCCCAAGAAGGACCAGCAAACGGCAGGACCGTATCTTAAAACTGTTTCAGCTGCGGGATCGGACTACCAGCAGTGCCGAGCTAGCTCAGCAATGGCAGCAGGCTGGTGTGAGTGCTTCTGCACGCACTGTGAGGTGGAGACTCTTTGAGCAAGGCCTGGTTTCAAGGAGGGCAGCAAAGAAGCCACTTCTCTCCAGAAAAAAACAACATCAGGGACCGACTGATATTCTGCAAAAGGTACAGGGAGTGGACTGCTGAGGACTGGGGTAAAGTCATTTTCTCAGATGAATCCCCTTTTCGATTGTTTGGGACATCTGGAAAACAGCTTATTAGGAGAAGAAGAGGTGAGCGCTACCACCAGTCTTGTCTCATGCCAACTGTTAAGCATCCTGAAACGATTCATGTGTGGGGTTGCTTCTCAGCCAAGAGAATCGGCTCACTCACAGTCTTACCTAAAAAACACAGCCATGAATAAAGACTGGTACCAGAATGTCCTCCAAGAGCAACTTCTCCCAACTGTCCAAGAGCAGTTTGGCGCCCAACAATGCCTTTTCCAGCATGATGGAGCACCTTGCCATAAAGCAAAGCTGATCACTAAATGGCTCATGGAACAAAACAGAGATTTTGGGTCCATGGCCTGGAAACTCCCCAGATCTTAATCCCATTGAGAACTTGTTGGGCAATCATCAAGAGACGGGTGGACAAACAAAAACCAACAAATTCTGGCAAAATGCAAGCATTGCTTATGCAAGAATGGACAGCTATCAGTCAGGATTTGATCCAGAAGTTGATTGAGAGCATGCCAGGGAGAATTGCAGAGGTCCTGAAGAAGAAGGGTCAACACTGCAAATATTGACTTGCTGCATTAACTCATTCTGTCAATATAACCTTTTGGTACTCATAATATGATTGTAATTATATTTCTGTATGTGATGTAAACATCAGACAAACACAATTAAAAACCAGAGGGCAACAGATCATGTGAAAAAAGGGAATTTTGTTTACTTACCGTAAATTCCTTTTCTTCTAGCTCCTATTGGGAGATCCAGACAATTGGGTGTATAGCTTCTGCCTCCGGAGGCCACACAAAGTATTACACTTTTAAAAAAGTGTAACCCCTCCCCTCTGCCTATACACCCTCCCGTGAACCACGGGCTCCTCAGTTTTGGTGCAAAAGCAGGAAGGAGAAAACATAAATTGGTCTAGGTAAATTCAATCCGAAGGATGTTCGGAGAACTGAAGACCATGAACCAAAAGAACAATTCAACATCAACAACATGTGTACACAAAAGAACAACCAGCCCGAAGGGCACAGGGGCGGGTGCTGGGTCTCCCAATAGGAGCTAGAAGAAAAGGAATTTACGGTAAGTAAACAAAATTCCCTTTTTCTTTGTCGCTCCATTGGGAGACCCAGACAATTGGGACGTCCAAGAGCAGTCCCTGGGTGGGTAAAAGAATACCTCAATAAAAAGAGCCGAAAACGGCTCCCTCTTACAGGTGGGTAACCGCCGCCTGGAGGACTCGCCTACCTAGACTGGCGTCTGCCGAAGCATAGGTATGCACTTGATAGTGCTTCGTGAAAGTATGCAGGCTAGACCACGTAGCTGCCTGACACACCTGCTGAACCGTCGCCCGGTGCCGCAATGCCCAGGACGCACCTACGGCTCTGGTAGAATGGGCTTTCAGCCCTGAAGGGAGCGGAAGCCCAGAAGTACGGTAGGCCTCGAGAATCGGTTCCTTGATCCACCGAGCCAAGGTTGACTTAGAAGCCTGAGAGCCCTTACGCTGGCCAGCGACAAGGACAAAGAGCGCGTCTGAACGGCGCAGGGGCGCCGTGCGAGACACGTAGAACCGGAGTGCTCTCACTAGATCCAAAGAGTGCAAATCCTTTTCACACTGGTGAATTGGATTAGGGCAAAAGGAAGGCAAGGAGATATCCTGATTTAGATGAAAAGGGGATACCACCTTAGGGAGAAATTCCGGGACAGGACGCAGAACCACCTTATCCTGGTGGAAAACCAGGAAGGGAGCTTTGCATGACAGCGCTGCAAGCTCAGACACTCTCCGAAGTGATGTGACTGCCACCAGGAAGGCCACCTTCTGCGAAAGACGACAGAGAGAGACATCCCGCAGCGGCTCAAAAGGCGGCTTTTGAAGAGCCGTCAGGACCCTGTTAAGATCCCAAGGTTCCAACGGACGTTTGTAAGGTGCGACCATGTGGCAAACCCCCTGCAGGAACGTGTGGACCTGCGGAAGCCTGGCTAGACGCTTTTGAAAAAACACGGAGAGCGCCGATACTTGGCCCTTGAGAGAGCCTAGGGACAAACCCTTGTCCATTCCAGATTGTAGGAATGAAAGGAATGTGGGTAAGGCAAACGGCCATGGAGGAAAACCGTTATCAGAGCACCAGGATAAGAAGATTTGCCAAGACCTGTAATAGATCTTGGCGGACGTTGGCTTCCTGGCTTGTCTCATGGTGGCAATAACATCCTGAGACAACCCTGAAGACGCTAGGAGCCAGGACTCAATGGCCACACAGTCAGGTTGAGGGCCACAGAATTCAGATGGAAAAACGGACCTTGTGACAGCAAGTCTGGGCGGTCTGGAAGTGCCCACGATTGACCCACCGTGAGATGCCACAGATCCAGATACCACGACCGCCTCGGCCAGTCTGGAGCGACGAGAATGGTGCGACGGCAGTCGGACCTGATCTTGCGTAGTACCCTGGGTAGCATCGCCAGAGGGGGAAACACATAAGGCAGTCGAAACTGCGACCAATCCTGTACTAAAGAGTCCGCTGCCAGAGCTCTGTGATCCTGAGACCGTGCCATGAAGGCCGGGACCTTGTTGTTGTGTCGTGACGCCATGAGATCGACGTCCGGCGTTCCCCAGCGGCGACAGATCTCTCGAAACACGTCTGGGTGAAGAGACCATTCCCCCGCGTCCATGCCCTGACGACTGAGAAAATCTGCTTCCCAGTTTTCTACGCCCGGGATGTGAACTGCGGAGATGGTGGAGCCTGTGACTTCCACCCATTGCAGAATCCGCCGGACTTCCTGGAAGGCTTGACGACTGCGAGTGCCGCCTTGGTGGTTGATGTAGGCGACGGCAGTGGCGTTGTTCGACTGGATTCGGATCTGCCTGCCCTCCAGCCACCGATGGAAAGCCAATAGGGCTAGATATACTGCCCTTATCTCCAGGATATTGATCTGAAGGGACGATTCTATTGGAGTCCAGGTTCCTTGAGCCCTGTGGTGGAGAAAAAACGCTCCCCAACCTGACAGACTCGCGTCCGTGGTGACCACGGCCCAGGTTGGAGGTAGGAAGGATTTTCCCCGAGACAGAGATGTGGGTAGAAGCCACCACTGAAGTGATGTTTTGGTTGCAAGGGAAAGAGACATTCTTGTCGAGGGAAGCCGAACTCTTGTCCCATTTGCGAAGAATGTCCAATTGGAGTGGCCGTAGATGGAATTGCGCGAACGGCACTGCCTCCATAGCTGCAACCATCTCCCCCAGGAAGTGCATGAGGCGCCTTAAGGGGTGTGACTGACTCCGAAGAAGTGATTGCACCCCCGCCTGCAGAGAAAGCTGTTTGTCCCGCGGTAGCTTGACTAACGCTGGCTGGGTCTGAAACTCCATCCCGAGGTAAGTCAGTGATTGGGTCGGCGTCAACTTGGATTTCGGGAAATTGATGATCCATCCGAACCGCTGGAGAGTCGCCAGAATGACGGTAAGACTTTGTTGACACGCCACCCGAGAAGGGGCTCTGACTAGGAGATCGTCCAAGTAGGGGATCACCGAGTGGCCCTGAGAGTGCAGGACCGCCACGACGGATGCCATGACTTTGGTGAAAACCCGTGGGGCTGTCGCCAGGCCGAAGGGCAATGCGACGAACTGGAGGTGTTTGTCCCCGATGGCGAAACGCAGGAAACTTTGATGTTCGGGTGCGATCGGCACATGGAGATAAGCATCCTTGATGTCGATCGATGCTAGGAAGTCTCCTTGTGACATCGAGGCGATGACCGAGCGGAGAGATTCCATCCGAAACCGTCTGGTTCTCACATGTCTGTTGAGCAGCTTGAGGTCCAGAACGGGACGGAATGACCCGTCCTTTTTTGGCACCACGAACAAGTTGGAGTAAAATCCGCGACCACGTTCCTGAATGGGAACGGGAATCACAACTCCTTCGCTCTTTAGAGCGTCCACTGCCTGAAAAAGTGCGTCGGCCTGTGCGGGGGGTGGGGAGGTTCTGAAGAAACGAGCCGTAGGTCGAGAGCTGAACTCTATCCTGTAACCATGAGACAGAATGTCTCTCACCCATCGGTCTTGAACGTGTGGCCACCAGGCGTCGCCAAAGCGGGAGACCCTGCCACCGACCGAGGATGTGGCTAGGTGAGGCCGAGAGTCATGAGGAGGCCGTCTTGGAGGCAGTGCCTCCTGCGGCCTTTTGGGGGCGTGACTTGGACCGCCACGCATAGGAGTTCCTCCGGCCTTTCTCCGGCCGGTTGGACGAAGAGGATTGGAGCTTGGCGGAGGGACGAAAGGACCGAAACCTCGATTGGATTTTTCTCTGCTGAGGTCTCTTAGGTTTGGACTGGGGTAAGGAGGAGTCCTTTCCCGAGGATTCCTTAATAATCTCATCCAACCGTTCGCCAAATAAACAGGTCGCCAGAAAAGGGCAAACCAGTTAAGAATCTTTTGGAAGCAGCGTCTGCTTTCCATTCGCGCAGCCACATGGCCCTGCGGACTTCCACGGAGTTAGCGGATGCTACAGCCGTACGGCTAGTGGAGTCCAGGACGGCGTTCATGGCGTAGGACGAAAATGCTGATGCCTGAGAGGTCAAGGAAGAAACATGCGGAGCAGAATTCCGCGTGACAGCATTAATCTCAGTCAGACAAGCCGAGATTGCTTGGAGAGCCCACACGGCCGCAAAGGCCGGGGCGAAAGACGCGCCCGTGGCCTCATAAATAGACTTCACCAAGAGCTCTATCTGTCTGTCAGTGGCATCCTTCAGGGATGAGCAATCGGCAACAGACACAACGGACCTAGCAGCCAATCTAGAGACTGGAGGATCCACCTTGGGTGAGTGTGCCCAGCCCTTTACGACTTCAGGTGGAAAGGGATAACGCGTGTCATTGTGCTGTTTAGCAAAGCGCTTGTCCGGGACCGCTCTGGGCTTCTGGACAGCGTCCCTGAAGTTAGAGTGATCAAAAAACATATTGCGCGTACGTTTGGGGAAACGAAATTGGTGTTTCTCCTGCTGAGAAGCCGACTCCTCTACAGGAGGAGGCGGGGGTGAGAGATCCAACACCTGGTTGATGGACGAGATAAGATCATTTACTAAGGCGTCCCCCTCAGGGGTATCAAGGTTAAGGGCGAAGTCAGGGTCAGAGCCCTGAGCTCCCACGTCCGCCTCGTCCTCCTGAGAGTCCTCAAGCTGGGATCCAGAGCAGCGTGAGGAGGCCGGGGAAGAATCCCAGCGAGGCCGCTTAGCCGGTCTGGGGCTGCGATCCGGGCAGGAGTCCTCCGCCTGGGACCCAGGGGCTATCCTGGGAGCGCGCTGCGGCGCGGACCGAGAAGGGCCAGGAGGAGACAAACTAACAGGGGCCGGGGCCTGTGAAGGGCCCGGTCTGGACTGCAATGCCTCCAGGAGCTTAGATGACCATTTGTCCATAGACTGTGCAATGGATTGAGACAGTGACTGAGAGAGTTTCTCAGCGAAAGAGGCCAATGACGGTGACTCTGTCCCTGCAGCCTGCTCAGGGGGAGCAGGGGGATCTACATGAGCCGAGGGACCCACAAGTGCCCTAGGCTCCGGCTGAGCAAGCGTGGCAGGAGTCGAGCATTGATCACAGTGAGGGTAGGTGGATCCCGCAGGCAACATAGCCCCACATGAGGTACAGGCCGCGAAGAAAATCTGTGCCTTAGTAGCTTTGCTCCTTGTGGACGACATGCCGTTGTCTCTTCGGAGAGTGACCACTGAGGGTATAGGGGAAAAGGGTATACAGCCTGTCCGAACAGAGATATATATATTATATATATATATATATATATATATATATATATATATATATATATATATATATATATATAGATATAGATATATATAGATATAGATATAGATATAGATATAGATATATAACTATTCCGACACCCTAGGGGAACCAGCACCGGGTGACCAGTGTGGCTTACCAACCGCTAACGAGCGGAGTGTGTCCTCCAGATTCCCTGTCGTGGATCCCCCGGAGCTGCAGAGCTTTGCTGCTGAGAAGCATCCACCGGCAGAATGCCAAAAATGGCCGCCGGAGCTCTCAGGGGAGGAGTGGAGCCGAGGGCGGCGCTAGCAAAGAGCGGGAATCTGGAGTCCCCACAGTGGTCAATGAGGGGGGGGAGGGAAACATGCAAGATGCTCCAGCCCTCAAAGCCGACGTCATGTCGGTAATCCCGCCCTTACCCCTGACAGGCAGGCTCGGGGGCGGGATTTTCCGTGACTAGGCCGCGGCGAAGCCGGGGACTAAATTTAAGGCCGCGCCCGACAAGCAGGCACGGTCGGCGAGGAAGTCCGCCGAAAGGACAACGGACTGAACTACCGCGGCTTCCGGGAAGAAGGTGCGACCCTCCCTGTATAGTCCCCGCATGGGGACACAGAGTACCTTCAAGTTGCAGGGCCCGGTCCCTGGGGGTGAAGAGGCTCCGGTCCGGCAGGTTCCACCAGGGGCTGCGGATGGAGCACGGTCCCAGCAAATGGATGACCGCTTAGGATCCCACTTCTCCCAGAGCCGCATAAGGGATGGTGAAGGAGACGGCATGTGGCTCCAGCCTCCGTACCCGCAATGGGTACCTCAACCTTAACAGCACCGCCGACATAGTGGGGTGAGAAGGGAGCATGCCGGGGACCCCATAGGGGTCCTCTTTTCTTCCATCCGACATAACTATGTATGAGAATGCATGAGTGGATGTGTGCCTCCTTCCACACAAAGCATAAAACTGAGGAGCCCGTGGTCCACGGGAGGGTGTATAGGCAGAGGGGAGGGGTTACACTTTTTTAAAAGTGTAATACTTTGTGTGGCCTCCGGAGGCAGAAGCTATACACCCAATTGTCTGGGTCTCCCAATGGAGCGACAAAGAAATATAATTTTGGTGTCATTCTCAAAACTTTTGGCCATGATTGAAACACAATGCATAACTAAAATAACTAAAATACCTGGTGCCCATTTTATGCTTTGTTATGTGGTTCCTTCAATTCTCAGAGTGCTCCTTATTAGTGATGAGCGAGTATGCTTGTTACTACTCGGTACTCGCACGAGTATCACTGTACTCAGGCTACTCGGCGGGGACCGAGTAATCTCGCAATACTCGTGCTCTACTCGTGGTCTTCATGTTGGCGCTCTTTTTAGAGCCAGCCCTTATGCAGGGATTGGCTGGCAGACCACTGCAATGCCACAGCCCTGTTGTGGAATTGTAGTGATTGGCCGGCCCTCACAGCATGACCGTGCCTTTAGCCCGACACTTCCCCGCTCGGCTACGGCCCCTCCCGCACTCCACTCCGCGTGTATATATATATGCACGCTTACACACACACGCACGTTTTTTTTTTTAATTTACAGTTTTATGGTTTCTACATGCTGCCGGTGGTCATTTCAGAATAATACTCGGGTCCCCCATAGGATAACATTGGGCTCGGTGCTCGGGCCGAGTACACGAGTATCTTGGGATGCTCCTTATGTATATAAAATGGATGACAGCTTCTATTAGGCAGAGTGTTCTCTGAAAGTCGACACACCCCCTCCTCTGGACTCATCCATTTACATGCAGGGGGAGTGTCTGCCTAGCAACAGTGTAAATACCAGATTTTCCATTTTATAGGATGCACCGGATCATAAGACGCACCCCAAATTTAGAGTAAAAAGTAAAGAAAAAAAAAATGTGGTAGTCTTTTAATCCGGTCGTGTCTTGCCGGAGAGGGGGCGGCAGTAATGGTGGAGCAGGTTCGGAGGAGACAAGGGCAGTGCTGCAGGGCGATGCTGCAGTCAGTGCAGCAGCTGTCCCAGATGCTTGCTGCAGACAGTGGCGCTATGAGGCAGGAGGAACATCCAGGAACTATTGGTGGCACGGACTTCAAAGAAATGGCGCCTGGAGTCGGCACGTGCGCAGATTGAGCTATCGGCTCAATCATAAGCAGAGTTCTAATCCGCGCACGTGCCACCTCCGGGTGCCATTTTCCTTAAGTCCGCTGCTGGGAGATCAAAGGGCTGGAGGCTGCGCGTGCACAGATGAGGTCCTGAGCAGAGAGCTCCATCTGGGCACGCAAGGACTCTGGGCGCCAATATTTGAAGCCCGCACCGCCAACATTCAGGATGGCGGCCGCTGCCTCACTGCCCGCAGCGCCAGAGCCCACAGCATTGCCCCTGCCTCCTGTGACCCCTCTCCAGCAAGCTACATTCGGCTTATAAGACGCATCCCTAATTTTCCTCCCAAATCTTTTGGAGGAAAAGTGCGTTTTATAATCCGAAATGAAGGGAATTTTGTTTACTTACCGTAAATTCCTTTTCTTCTAGCTCCTATTGGGAGACCCAGACAATTGGGTGTATAGCTTCTGCCTCCGGAGGCCACACAAAGTATTACACTTAAAAGTGTAAACCCCTCCCCTCTGCCTATACACCCCCCCCCGTGCATCACGGGCTCCTCAGTTTTGGTGCAAAAGCAGGAAGGAGGAAACTTATAAATTGGTCTAAGGTAAATTCAATCCGAAGGATGTTCGGAGAACTGAAAACCATGAACCCAGAACAATTCAACATGAACAACATGTGTACACAAAAGAACAACAGCCCGAAGGGAACAGGGGCGGGTGCTGGGTCTCCCAATAGGATCTAGAAGAAAAGGAATTTACGGTAAGTAAACAAAATTCCCTTCTTCTTTGTCGCTCCATTGGGAGACCCAGACAATTGGGACGTCCAAAAGCAGTCCCTGGGTGGGTAAAAGAATACCTCGGTAATAGAGCCGTAAAACGGCCCCTTCCTACAGGTGGGCTACCGCCGCCTGAAGGACTTGCCTACCTAGGCTGGCATCTGCCGAAGCGTAGGTATGCACCTGATAGTGTTTCGTGAAAGTGTGCAGACTCGACCAGGTAGCCGCCTGACACACATGCTGAGCCGTAGCCTGGTGCCGCAATGCCCAGGACGCACCCACGGCTCTGGTAGAATGGGCTTTCAGCCCTGAAGGAACCGGAAGCCCCGAAGAACGGTAAGCTTCAAGAATTGGTTCCTTGATCCACCGAGCCAAGGTTGACTTGGAAGCCTGCGACCCTTTACGCTGGCCAGCGACAAGGACAAAGAGCGCATCCGAGCGGCGCAGGGGCGCCGTACGAGAAATGTAGAGCCGGAGTGCTCTCACCAGATCTAACAAGTGCAAATCCTTTTCACATTGGTGAACTGGATGAGGACAAAAAGAAGGTAAGGAGATATCCTGATTGAGATGAAAAGGGGATACCACCTTAGGGAGAAATTCCGGAACCGGACGCAGAACCACCTTGTCCTGGTGAAACACCAGGAAGGGGGCTTTGCATGACAGTGCAGCTAGCTCAGACACTCTCCGAAGTGATGTGACTGCCACTAGGAAGACCACCTTCTGTGAAAGGCGTGAAAGAGAAATATCTCTCATTGGCTCGAAAGGTGGTTTCTGAAGAGCCGTTAGCACCTTGTTCAGATCCCAGGGTTCTAACGGGCGCTTGTAAGGAGGGACAATGTGGCAAACCCCCTGCAGGAACGTGCGTACCTGCGGAAGCCTGGCTAGACGCTTTTGAAAGAACACAGAGAGCGCCGAGACTTGTCCCTTAAGAGAGCCGAGAGACAAACCCTTTTCCATTCCGGATTGAAGGAAGGACAGAAAAGTGGGCAAGGCAAATGGCCAGGGAGTAAAACCCTGATCAGAGCACCAGGATAAGAAGATCCTCCACGTCCTGTGGTAGATCTTGGCGGACGTTGGTTTCCTGGCCTGTCTCATAGTGGCAATAACCTCTTGAGATAATCCTGAAGACGCTAGGATCCAGGACTCAATGGCCCCACAGTCAGGTTGAGGGCCGCAGAATTCAGATGGAAAAATGGCCCTTGAGACAGTAAGTCTGGACGGTCTGGTAGTGCCCACGGTTGACCCACCGTGAGATGCCACAGATCCGGGTACCACGACCTCCTCGGCCAGTCTGGGGCGATGAGGATGGCGCGGCGGCATTCGGATCTGATCTTGCGTAATACTCTGGGCAGCAGTGCCAGAGGAGGAAATACATAAGGCAGCCGAAACTGCGACCAATCCTGAACTAATGCGTCTGCCGCCAGAGCTCTGTGATCTTGAGACCGTGCCATGAATGCCGGGACCTTGTTGTTGTGCCGGGACGCCATTAGGTCGACGTCCGGCTTCCCCCAGCGGCAACAGATCTCTTGAAACATGTCCGGGTGAAGAGACCATTCCCCTGTGTCCATGCCCTGGCGACTGAGAAAGTCTGCTTCCCAGTTTTCTACGCCCGGGATGTGAACTGCGGAGATGGTGGAGGCTGTGGTTTCCACCCACAGCAGAATCCGCCGAACTTCCTGGAAGGCTTGCCGACTGCGTGTGCCGCCTTGGTGGTTGATGTATGCCACCGCCGTGGCGTTGTCCGACTGAATTCGGATCTGCCTGCCTTCCAGCCACGGCTGGAACGCCTTTAGGGCTAGATACACTGCCCTTATCTCCAGAACATTGATCTGAAGGGAGGACTCTGGCTGAGTCCAGGTACCCTGAGCCCTGTGGTGGAGGAACACCGCTCCCCACCCTGACAGACTCGCGTCCGTCGTGACCACAGCCCAGGATGGGGGTAGGAATGATTTCCCCTTCGACAAAGAAGTGGGAAGAAGCCACCACTGAAGGGAGGCCTTGGCTGCCCGAGAAAGAGAGACGTTCCTGTCGAGGGACGTCGACTTCCTGTCCCATTTGCGGAGAATGTCCCATTGAAGTGGACGCAGATGAAACTGCGCAAATGGAACTGCCTCCATTGCTGCCACCATCTTCCCTAGGAAGTGCATGAGGCGCCTCAAGGGGTGCGACTGGGCTCGAAGGAGAGATTGCACCCCTGTCCGTAGTGAACGCTGTTTGTCCAGCGGAAGTTTCACTATCGCTGAGAGAGTATGAAACTCCATCCCGAGATATGTCAGCGATTGGGTCGGTGTCAATTTTGACTTTGGGAAATTGATGATCCACCCGAATCTCTGGAGAGTCTCCAGAGCAATGTTCAGGCTGTGTTGGCATGCCACCCGAGAGGGGGCCTTGACAAGGAGATCGTCTAAGTAAGGGATCACCGAGTGTCCCTGAGAGTGTAGGACCGCCACCACGGATGCCATGACCTTGGTGAAAACCCGTGGGGCTGTCGCCAGGCCGAAAGGCAGTGCCACGAACTGAAGGTGTTCGTCCCCGATGGCGAAACGCAGGAAGCGCTGATGCTCTGGTGCAATCGGCACGTGGAGATAAGCATCCCTGATGTCGATTGATGCTAGGAAGTCTCCTTGGGACATCGAGGCAATGACGGAGCGGAGGGATTCCATCCGGAACCGCCTGGTTTTTACGTGTCTGTTGAGCAGTTTGAGGTCCAGAACGGGACGGAAAGATCCGTCCTTTTTTGGCACCACAAACAAGTTGGAGTAAAAACCGTGACCCCATTGCTGAAGGGGAACAGGGATCACCACTCCTTCTGCCTTCAGAGTGCTCACCGCCTGAAGAAGAGCATCGGCTCGCTCGGGGGGCGGAGATGTTCTGAAGAAACGAGTCTGAGGATGCGAGCGGAACTCTATCCTGTAACCGTGGGACAAAATGTCTCTCACCCATCGGTCTTGGACATGTGGCAACCAGGCGTCGCAAAAGCGGGAGAGCCTGCCACCGACCGAGGATGCGGTTTGGGGAGGCCGAAAGTCATGAGGAGGCCGCTTTGGGAGCGGTTCCTCCGGCGGTCTTTTTAGGACGTGACTTAGACCGCCATGAATCAGAGTTCCTCTGACCCTTCTGTGGCCTGTTGGACGAGGAGAATTGAGACCTGGCTGCGGGCCGAAAGGACCGAAACCTCGATTGTACCTTCCTTTGTTGAGGTCTGTTTGGTTTGGACTGGGGTAAGGACGAGTCCTTTCCCTTGGATTGTTTAATGATTTCATCCAATTGCTCGCCAAACAGGCGGTCGCCAGAAAATGGCAAACCGGTTAAGAACTTTTTGGAAGCAGAGTCTGCCTTCCATTCACGTAGCCACATGGCCCTGCGGACTGCCACCGAATTGGCGGATGCTACCGCCGTACGGCTCGCAGAGTCCAGGACAGCATTCATGGCGTAGGACGCAAATGCCGACGCCTGAGAGGTTAAGGACACAACCTGCGGAGTAGAGGCACGTGTGACTGCATTAATCTCAGACTGACAGGCTGAGATAGCTTGGAGTGCCCATACGGCTGCGAATGTCGGAGCAAAGGACGCGCCGATAGCTTCATAGATGGATTTCATCAGGAGCTCTAGCTGCCTGTCAGTGGCATCCTTGAGTGATGCACCGTCTGCCACTGCAACTATGGATCTAGCCGCCAGTCTAGAGATTGGAGGATCCACCTTGGGACACTGAGCCCAACCCTTGACTACGTCAGGGGGGGAAGGGATAACGTGTGTCATTAAGGCGCTTAGTAAAGCGCTTATCTGGATAAGCACGGTGTTTCTGGACTGTATCTCTGAAGTCGGAGTGGTCAAGAAACGCACTCCGTGTACGTTTGGGAAACCTAAAATGGAACTTCTCCTGCTGAGAAGCTGACTCCTCAATCTGAGGAGTTGGAGGAGAAAGATCCAACACCTGATTGATGGACGCTATAAGGTCGTTCACTATGGCATCCCCTTCAGGTGTATCAAGGTTGAGAGCGGCGTCAGAATCAGAGCCCTGATCTGCCACCGCCGTTTCATCATCCAGAGAGTCCTCATGCTGAGACCCTGAACACTGTGATGAAGTCGAGGGAAGCTCCCTGCGAGCCCGCTTAGCCGGTCTGGGACTGCGGTCCGTGTCGGAGTCCTCACCGTGGGACCTAAGAGTCGCCCCAGGAGCACTTTGCTGCGCCGACCGAGGGGGGTCTGAGTGAAAAGGTTCAACAGTGCCCGGGGCTTGTGTTACAGGTATGGACTGCAAAGCTTCTAGTATCTTAGCAGACCATTTATCCATAGACTCAGAAAGTTTGTCAGCGAATACTGCAAACTCTGTCCCTGTCACCTGGACAGTGGCAGCAGGTGGTTCCACCTGGGCCGAGGGCCCCACCAGTGGCAGAGGCTCCGGCTGAGTGAGTGTCACAGGGGCCGAGCATTGCACACAATGAGGGTAGGTGGAACCTGCAGGTAGCATAGCCGCACATGAGGTACAGGTTGCAAAGTAAGCCTGTGCCTTGGCACCCTTGCTTTTTGCGGACGACATGCTGTTGTCTCCTCTTAGAGCAATCAGAGAGGGTATATAGCCAAAGCAGTATTGCGGCCGTACAGCGTAAATGTATACAATATAAGCATATAAATATACACTTCAGCACCCAGGGGGGCAAGCACCTAGTAACAGGTGCTGCTTACCGACCGCCCTCAGCGTTTGTGTGATCACCAGATTCCCTGCCTGGGTCTCCCAGAGCTGTTGGAGCTCGTCTCTGAAGTTCCCCAGCGTCAGAAGTGCTGATAGGAATGGCTGCCAGCGTTCTGAGAGGAGGAGGGAGCCGTGGGCGTGCCTTAGAAAGTGCGGGAATCTGGTGCCCCACGGTGCTCAGTGAGGGGGGAGGAGGATACAAAGTATGCTCCAGCCCTCAGCGCTGACGTCCAGTGCAGCGTCCCGCCCTTACCCCTGACTGGCAGGCCTGGGGGCGGGAATATGCGGTACTAGGCCGCAAAAACCGGGGACTAAAGTTATAAGCGCGGCCGGCAAACAAGCGCGGTCAGCGCGGTAGTCCCGGCGCACTAACACAACCAGCAACTGCTGCAGCATCCATTAGACAGGCGCTCTATGCGCCGTCCCCAAGGGGACACAGAGTACCTCAGAGGAGCAGGGCCTGTCCCTGACGATACCCGGTCTCCTGTCCAGCAGATTCCCCCAGGGGCTGCGGAGGGAGCACGGTCCCAGTGCCTGGTGACCGGTTAGGATCCCACTTCACCCAGAGCCCCTAAGGGATGGGGAAGGAAAACGGCATGTGGCTCCTGCCTGTGTACCCGCAATGGGTACCTCAACCTTAACAGCACCGCCGACCAGAGTGGGGTGAGAAGGGAGCATGCCGGGGGCCCTGTTATGGGCCCTCTTTTCTTCCATCCGATAAAATCAGCAGCTGCTGCTGACTAAATTGTGGAGCTTGCGTGCATGTGTGCCTCCTTCAACACAAAGCATAAAAACTGAGGAGCCCGTGATGCACGGGGGGGTGTATAGGCAGAGGGGAGGGGTTTACACTTTTAAGTGTAATACTTTGTGTGGCCTCCGGAGGCAGAAGCTATACACCCAATTGTCTGGGTCTCCCAATGGAGCGACAAAGAAACACAGTAGTTTAGCCTGAGACATTCTGTCCCATGCACTTCAATAGACCAGGTCAAAGCAGGGCACATGTCTGAACATGGAGGAAGCTGGCAGCCACTAAATGTACGTAAGTGGAGAAAGCATGCTAGAAAGAATAAAAAGGAGGACACTGGATTTTATTTTGATGTTTTTTTATGAGATGGAAGGTCACCTTAACCCCTTCAGCCCCCGGGCACTTTCCGTTTTTGCGTTTTTGTTTTTTGCTCCCCTTCTTCCAAGAGGCGTAACTTTTTTATTTTTCCCTCAATCTTGCCATATGAGGGCTTGTTTTTTGCGGGACGAGTTGTACTTTTAAATGAAACCATAAGTTTTACCATATAGTGAACTGGAAAACGGCAAAAAAATTCCAAGTGCGGAACAATTGCAAAAAAAGTGGGATTGTACAATAGTTTTTGGGATATTTTATTCACCGTGTTCACTATATGGTAAAACTGATGTGTGGGTATGATGCCTCAGGTCGGTGCGAGTTTGTAGACACCAAACATGTATAGGTTTACTTGTATCTAAGGGGTTAAAAAAAATTCACAAGCTTGTCCAAAAAACGTGGCGCACGTTTTGCGCCATTTTCCAAAACCCGTAGCGTTCTCATTTTTCAGGATCTGAGGCTCAGTGATGGCTTATTTTTTGCGTCTCGACCTGACGTTCTTAACGGTACCATTTTTGCGCAGATGCTACGTTTTGATCGCCTGTTATTGCATTTTGCGCAAAAATTTGCGGCGACCAAAAAACGTAATTTTGGCGTTTGGAATTTTTTTGCCGCTACGCCGTTTACTGATCAGATTCATTGATTTTATATTTTGATAGATCGGGCATTTCTGAACGTGGCGATACCAAATATGTGTGTATTTTTTATTTTTTTAACCCTTTAATTTTCAATGGGGTGAAAGGGGGGTGATTTGAACTTTTAGGGTTTTTTATTTTTTTTTAATTTTTTAAAACTTTTTTTTTTACTTTTTTTTTTTTTATTTTACTAGTCCCCCTAGGGGGCTATTGCGATCAGCAATCCGATCGCTCTGCACTATCTGCAGATCTCAGCTACAGAGCTGAGAACTGCAGATTTGCTGCTTCACTTTCAATGCCGGCTGTATTCCGGCATTGAGAGGAAGTGACTCATGTTAGCTACAGGCGTCATCACATGACCCTGTGCTACCATGGCAACCGCCGAAAGTCACGTGATCATGTCACGTGACTTCCGGTGGGGGCGGGGTAAGTCACTGTCATGGCGGCGCCCATATACATATCGCTGCCAAGACTTTGGCAGCGAAATGTAAGGGGTTAATGGCCGCGGGTGGAAGCGATTCCACCCGCGGCTAGCAGGCACACATATCAGCTGTTGATAACAGCTGATATGTGTGCGTCTCGCCGCCGCCTGCCGGCGGCAGGGGGCGGGGCTTACCGGCACACGATCCATGACGTATCTAGTACGTCATGGGTCGTTAAGGGGTTAATATTTAGGTGCCGTCATACATAGCAATATTTTAATTGGTTCCCCATTAAAGGGAACCTGTC
Source organism: Anomaloglossus baeobatrachus (assembly GCF_048569485.1). NCBI lineage: Eukaryota > Metazoa > Chordata > Amphibia > Anura > Aromobatidae > Anomaloglossus > Anomaloglossus baeobatrachus. The sequence goes on along the minus strand of NC_134356.1, from coordinate 295,123,257 downwards.
ACCAGAATTTTCGCTACGAAACTAAAAGAATCCCCTTCTGCAGCTCTTGGGCTGCATTCTAGAAAGGTTCATCTTGCTACTGGCCCCCCTTTCAGACCTAAATAAACCCTTTATAAAATCTTACCTTTTGCTATGATAATGAGGTTTGCTGGCCACGGGGGCGGGCTGTATTGCGTCCGTTATTCCCCCTCCTGCCGCTGTTCGCCGTCCCCCAGTATTCATTTACATAGATGAGGCCGCCGCCCTCATGTTACTTGGTGCTCCTGAAGTCTCGTGCATGCCCAGTGGCACTATCACGGGACTGAGCACTGATCGCGAGCGCCGGTGATGTTATTGCGCAGGCGCGAGATTATGGACGGGTACTTGGATGATGCTGGTGATGGCGTCATCCTAGTAGCCGCCCATAATCTCGCGCCTGCGCAATAACATCACCGGCGCTTGCAATTTGAAAACAGTGCTGTCCAGCGATAGTGCCACTGCGCATGCGCGAGATTATAGGCGACTACTTGGATGACGCTGGTTATGACAATGTCATCACCTGCGTCATCCAAGTACTTGCCCATAATCTCGCACCTGTGCAATAACATCACCGTCATTTGCGATTTGAACATTGCTCAGTCCCGCGATAGTGCCACTGGGCATGCACGAGACTTCAGGAGCACTGCGTAACATGGGGGTGGCGGCCTCATCTATGTATATGAACACTGGGGGACGGTGAACAGCGGCAGGGGGAATAACTGACGAAATACAGCCCGCACCCGTGGCCAGCAAACCTCATTAGCATACCAAAAGGTACATTTTGTAAAGTGTTTATTTAGGTCTGAAAGGGGGGCCAGTAGAAAGATGAACCTTTCTACAATGCAGCCCAGGAGCTGCAGAAGGGGATTCTTTTAGTTTAATAGCGAAAATTCTGGTGACATGTTCCCTTTAAATGCAATCATTTGAAGTTGTTGCGTCTCAGGGTTCTGTGTATATAAAGGAGAAGGTCAGAAAGGAACCACCCCGCCGATCACTGTCATCTCTCCCTTGTACAGCTCCAGGGACCTCAGGGACAATGATGGCACCACTCCCTTTATTAGATGGAGAAATGTTTTGCTATGACATATTTAAAAGGAAAAGGATTTTTTTTTTCTATTAAAGCGGTGTAACTACTGACACCAACGTGTGCAAAAGGACAAGGGCATGGCTGTACATAATCTCATGCAGGGATGAAGATAAACCAGCCAAAAATGAGTGACGACTGCACCAACATGTGGGACTGTATACATGAACACTGTGCAACGTATACTAATAGGTTTAGGTAGAAAAAAGGAACTGGGCAGCAAGTAAATAAAATGTTTCCGCAATCCAAATGTTTTCAACTTCTCCAACCGCAGACCCTGAATAATGAAGGAGAGGCCAACGGATTTGTCCAAAATTGTCCACCTACCTTGTCTGCCTTTAGCTTTTTGAGGAAGGAGGGATTATCATAGCCTTTTGCTTGTCTTGCTTCTTGCAAATGGTTAATCATCCAGACGTTTTTTCTCTGTTTTGCTAAATCAAGCGGCGATTCTCCCTGTTGCAACAGAGATAAGGTATAAAACATTTTATGTGATAAATTGTAAACTACATAGAAATATGTTATGCCATACTTTCAAATAGTCTCATCAGTATTTACCCCCTACAATAATCTCACCAGTATTTCTTTCCCCCCCTACAATAGTCTCATCAGTATTTCTTCCCCCCCCTACAATAGTCTCATTAGTATTTCTTCCCCCCCTACAATAGTCTCATCAGTATTTCTTCCCCCCCTACAATAGTCTCATCAGTATTTCTTCCCCCCCTACAATAGTCTCATCAGTATTTCTTCCCTGCTACAATAATCTCACCAGTATTTTTTCCCCCCAACAATAATGTCACTAGTATTTCTTCCCTTCTCCAATAGTCTGATCAGTATTTCTTCTTCCCTACCAAAATGCCACCAGTATTTCTTCCCCCCTACAATAGTCGCGTCAGCATTTCTTCCCCCTACCAAAAGGTCACCAGTATTTGTTCCCCCTAAAATAATCTCACCAGTATTTCTTCCCCCTACCAAAAGGTCACCAGTATTTCTTCCCCCTATCAAAAGGTCACCAGTATTTCTTCCCTCCTACAATAATCTCGCCAGTATTTCTTCCCTTTTACAGTAGTCTCATCAGTACTCCCCCCCCCCCCACTAACAAAATGTCACCAGTATTTCTCCCCCCACCAAAATATCACCAGTATTTCTCCCCCCACCATAATCTCAATCTCATCAGTATTTGACCCCCTACCATAATCTCACCAGTATTTGACCCCCTACCATAATCTCACCAGTATTTGACCCCCTACCATAATCTAACCAGTATTTCTTCCCCCCTACCAATATCTCTAGTATTTAATGACTACTACATTACAACACTTAATTTTATAATTGTGTTTTGTTTTTGGTTTTTTTTTTTTACACCACACGGAATTAATGCAGAGATTATGTTGAAAACATCTTTGTGCACTGTATGCCAAGAGCCTGTTTGGAGACCACATAGATCTGTTACACTTTGGAAATTATGCAATGCCATAAAGAGGTAATTTAATTCTTCTACTTACCTTAATATTCTGTGCATCAACATTGGCACCAGCTTCAAGAAGCAAACTAATAACGGTTGTATTTCCAGCCAACACAGCCCAGTGTAATGCAGTGTTCTTATGGTACTTGTCTCCAAGATTTACAGACACATTAAACGTAAGGAGCAGTCTTGTGGGGTCCACACTATCAAAGTAGAAGAGTATTAAAAGTATCTGCACTTTCTCAAACACCTTTTGACATGTCATTGAGACAAGTGAGAAGTCTTGATTAGACTTTCTACTGAGCACAGCTTCTGTTTCGAAAGAAAAAAAAAAATGGGCCACGGAGTAGGGAATGCTTTAAGATAAAATAAGCAAGTCTTAACTGTAATTCCCCTGCCACTTCAGTGCTCTACACCAGTTTTTGTTCCCAATTGGTGACTTCCATCTACATCGTGTGACCGATGCAGTCAATCACTGGCCTCAAAAGGTCTTGTGCCATCTAGCCCACCCCAACACCACTGAGGCCAGCGATTGGTAGCAGTGGTCATATGTTGTAGTAGGGAAGCAGCAGCACTGGAGCAGTAGGGACTTTGAATAGAAAGTACTGGTTTATAAAACTGTAAACCTCTACCTAATCATGACTCCTTTTTTTCTTCTAAGCATCACTCTTATCAAGCTGTCTGATATAGTAGATCATCATTTAACCCCTTCACGACCATGGACGGATATATCCGTCATGGAGCGTGTCAACGTTAAGCCCCGCCCCCTGCCGCGGGCAGGCGGGGTGGATCGGCACACATATCAGCTGTTTTCAACAGCTGACATGTGTGCCTACATGTTACGAGTGGAATCGCATTCCACCCATAACATTAACCCCTTACATCTCGCTGCCAAAGTCTGGCAGGGAGATGTATATACGCGCGGTGAAGATTTTCACTTACCGCCGCCCCCACCGGAAGTCACGTGAGTGATCATGTGACTTTCAGTGGTTGCCATCGTAGCACAAGGTTATGTGATGACGCCTCCAGCTATGACGTTTCACTTTCGTTTTCCCTCGGCCCGGAGCAGAGGGAAACAGGAAGTGACTGTATCTGCTGTTTACAGCTGTATAGCTGTGATCAGCAGATAGATAAGAGCGATCGGATTGCTGATTGCAATAGCCCCCTAGGGGGACTAGTTAAAAAAAAAAAAAAAAAAAAAAAAAGATTTAAAAAAATACAAAAAAAATAAGAAAACCTAAACGTTAAAATCACCCCCCTTTCCCCCCATTGAAGATTAAAGGGTTAAAAAATAAATAAATATACACATATTTGGTATCGCCGCGTTCAGAAATGCCCGATCAAAGAAGGGAATTTTGTTTACTTACCGTAAATTCCTTTTCTTCTAGCTCCTATTGGGAGACCCAGACAATTGGGTGTATAGCTTCTGCCTCTGGAGGCCACACAAAGTAATTACACTTTAAAAAGTGTAACCCCTCCCCTCTGCTATACACCCTCCCGTGCATCACGGGCCCCTCAGTTTTGGTGCCAAAGCAGGAAGGAGGAAACTTATAAATTGGTCTAAGGTAAATTCAATCCGAAGGATGTTCGGAGAACTGAACCATTAACCAAAGAACAATTGAACATGAACAACATGTGTACACAAAAAAAAAAAAACAGCCCGAAGGGAACAGGGGCGGGTGCTGGGTCTCCCAATAGGAGCTAGAAGAAAAGGAATTTACGGTAAGTAAACAAAATTCCCTTCTTCTTTGTCGCTCCATTGGGAGACCCAGACAATTGGGATGTCCAAAAGCAATCCCTGGGTGGGTAACAGAATACCTCGATAAAAAGAGCCGGAACCGGCCCCCTCTTACAGGTGGGCAATTGCCGCCTGAAGGACTTGCCTACCTAGGCTAGCCTCTGCCGAAGCATAGGCATGCACCTGATAGTGTTTTGTGAAGGTGTGCAGACTCGACCAGGTAGCCGCCTGACACACCTGCTGAGCCATAGCCTGGTGCCGCAAAGCCCAGGACGCGCCTACGGCCCTGGTAGAATGGGCTTTAAGCCCTGAAGGAATCTGAAGCCCCGATGAACGGTAGGCTTCAAGAATCGGTTCCTTGATCCACCTAGCCAAGGTTGACTTGGAAGCCTGAGACCCCTTACGCTGGCCAGCGACAAGGACAAAGAGCGCATCCGAACGGCGCAGGGGCGCCGTGCGAGAAATGTAGATTCTGAGTGCTCTCACGAGGTCTAACAAGTGCAAATCCTTTTCACATTGGTGAACTGGATGAGGGCAAAAAGAAGGCAAGGAGATATCCTGATTGAGATGAAAAGAGGATACCACCTTGGGGAGAAATTCCGGGACCGGACGCAGGACCACCTTATCCTGGTGAAAGACCAGGAAGGGGACTTTGCATGACAGCGCTGCTAGCTCAGACACTCTCCTAAGTGAAGTGACTGCCACTAGGAAGGCCACTTTCTGTGAAAGGCGAGATAGAGAGATCTCCCGCATTGGCTCGAAAGGTGGCTTCTGGAGAGCCGTCAGCACCTTGTTAAGATCCCAGGGTTCTAGCGGACGCTTGTAAGGTGGGACTATGTGGCAAACTCCCTGCAGGAACGTGCGGACCTGCGAGAGTCTGGCTAGACGCTTTTGAAAAAACACTGAAAGCGCCGACACTTGTCCCTTGAGAGAGGCAAGAGACAAACCCTTGTCCAATCCTGATTGAAGAAAGGAAAGAAAAGTGGGCAATGCATACGGCCAGGGAGCAAAACCCCTATCCGAGCACCAGGCTAAGAAGATCTTCCAAGTCCTGTGGTAGATCTTGGCGGACGTTGATTTCCTGGCCTGTCTTATGGTGGCAATGACATCTTGAGATAAACCTGATGAGGCTAGGAGCCAAGACTCAATGGCCACACAGTCAGGTTGAGGGCCGCAGAATTCAGATGGAAAAATGGCCCTTGAGACAGCAAGTCTGGTCGGTCTGGGAGTGCCCACGGTTGCCCCACCGTGAGGTGCCACAGATCCGGGTACCACGACCTCCTCGGCCAGTCTGGAGCGACGAGGATGGCGCGCCTGCAGTCGGACCTGATCTTGCGTAACACTCTGGGCAGAAGTGCCAGAGGGGGAAATACATAGGGTAGTCGAAACTGCGACCAGTCCTGAACTAACGCATCTGCCGCCAGCGCCCTGTGATCCTGAGACCGTGCCATGAATGCCGGGACTTTGTTGTTGTGCCGAGACGCCATTAGATCGACGTCCGGCGTTCCCCAGCGGCAACAGATCTCTTGAAACAAGTGCGGGTGAAGAGACCATTCCCCTGCGTCCATGCCCTGGCGACTGAGAAAGTCTGCTTCCCAGTTTTCTACGCCCGGGATGTGAACTGCGGAGATGGTGGAGGCTGTGGCTTCCGCCCACAGCAGAATCCGCCGAACTTCTTGGAAGGCTTGACGACTGCGTGTGCCGCCCTGGTGGTTGATGTATGCAACCGCCGTGGCGTTGTCCGACTGTATTCGGATCTGCCTGCCCTCCAGCCACCGCTGGAACGCTTTTAGGGCTAGATACACTGCCCTTATCTCCAGAACGTTGATCTGCAGGGAGGACTCTGTCGGAGTCCAGGTTCCCTGAGCCCTGTGGTGGAGGAAGACCGCTCCCCACCCTGACAGGCTCGCGTCTGTCGTGACCACAGCCCAGGATGGGGGCAGGAAGGATTTTCCCTTCGACAAAGAAGTGGGAAGAAGCCACCACTGAAGGGAGGTTTTGGCTGCTCTTGACAGGGAAACGTTCCTGTCGAGGGACGTCGACCTCTTGTCCCATTTGCGGAGAATGTCCCACTGAAGTGGACGCAGATGAAACTGCGCAAAGGGAACTGCTTCCATTGCTGCCACCATCTTCCCTAGGAAGTGCATAAGGCGTCTCAAAGAGTGTGACTGACCCCGAAGAAGAGATTGGACCCCTGTCTGTAGTGAACGCTGTTTGTCCAGCGGAAGCTTCACTATCGCTGACAGGGTATGAAACTCCATCCCGAGGTAAGTCAGGGATTGGGTCGGTGTCAATTTTGACTTTGGGAAATTGATGATCCACCCGAACCTCTGGAGAGTCTCCAGGGCAATGGTCAGGCTGTGCTGGCAAGCCACCCAGGAGGGTGCCTTGACTAGGAGATCGTCTAAGTAAGGGATCACCGAGTGGCCCTGAGAGTGTAGGACCGCCACCACTGTTGCCATGATCTTGGTGAAGACCCGTGGGGCTGTCGCCAAGCCGAATGGCAGTGCCACGAACTGAAGGTGTTCGTCCCCAATGGCGAAACGCAAGAAACGTTGATGTTCGGGTGCGATCGGCACATGGAGATAAGCATCCTTGATGTCTATCGATGCTAGGAAGTCTCCTTGTGACATTGAGGCGATGACCGAGCGGAGAGATTCCATCCGAAAACTTCTGGTGCTGACATGCTTGTTGAGCAGTTTGAGGTCTAGAACGGGACGGAAAGATCCGTCCTTTTTTGGCACCACTAACAAGTTGGAGTAGAAGCCGTGACCATGTTCCTGAGGGGGAACGGGAATCACCACTCCTTCTGCCTTCAGCGCATTCACCGCCTGAAAGAGTGCAGCGGCTCGCTCTGGGGGCGGAGATGTTGTGAAGAAACGAGTTGGAGGACGTGAGCTGAACTCTATCCTGTAACCGTGAGACAGAATGTCTCTCACCCATCGGTCTTGGACATGTGGCCACCAGGCGTCGCAAAAGCGGGAGAGCCTGCCACCGACCGAGGATGCGGTTTGGGGAGGCCGAGAGTCATGAAGAGGCCGCCTTGGTGGCGGTGCCTCCGGCGGTCTTTTTAGGCCGTGCCTTAGACCGCCATGCAGAAGGGTTTCTCTGGCCCTTCTCCGACCTGTGTGACGTGGAGGAACGTGACTTGGCCGAGGGCCGAAAGGACTGAAACCTCGATTGAAACTTCCGCTGTTGAGGTTTGTTTTGTTTAGACTGGGGTAAGGACGAGTCCTTTCCCTTGGATTGTTTAATAATTTCGTCCAATTGCTCGCCAAACAAACGGTCGCCAGAAAATGGCAAACCGGTTAAGAATTTCTTGGAGGCAGAGTGCCTTCCATTCACGTAGCCACATGGCTCTGCGGACTGCCACCGAATTGGCGGATGCTACCGCTGAACGGCTCACCGAGTCCAGGACGGCGTTCATGGCGTAGGACGAAAAAGCCGACGCCTGAGAAGTCAGAGACACAACTGCGGAGTAGCGGTGCGTGTGACCGCCGTAATCTCAGACAGACAAGCTGAGATAGCTTGGAGCGCCCACACTGCCGCAAATGCCGGAGCAAAAGATGCTCCTATGGCTTCATAGATGGATTTCATCATGAGCTCTATTTGCCTGTCAGTGGCATCCTTGAGCGATGAGCCATCTGCTACTGAAACCACAGATCTGGCCGCCAGCCTAGAGACTGGAGGATCCACTTTTGGACACTGAGCCCAACCCTTCACTACTTCCGGGGGGAAGGGATAACGTGTGTCATTAAGGCGCTTAGTAAAACGCTTGTCCGGGTATGCTCTGTGCTTCTGGACAGCATCCCTGAAATTAGAGTGATCGACAAAGGCACTCCGTGTACGTTTGGGAAACCGAAACTGGTGTTTCTCCTGCTGTGAAGCCGCCTCCTCTACAGTTGGAGTTGGAGGAGAAATTTCTAGCACCTGGTTGATGGACGCTATAAGGTCATTTACTATGGCGTCCCCTTCAGGTGTATCTAGATTGAGAGCACCGTCAGGGTCTGAGCCCTGAGCTGCGCTTTCCTCTTCATCCTCTAGAGAGTCCTCATGCTGAGACCCTGAGCAGCGTGATGAAGTGGAGGAAGGTCCCCAGCGAGCCCGCTTCACCGGTCTGGGACTGCGGTCCGAGTCGGAGTCCTCACCGTGGGACCTATGTGTCACCTCAGGAGCAGATTGCTGCGCCAACTGAGGGGGACCTGGGGACGAATAACGCACAGTGCCCTGCATCTGTGTTGTTGGTCTGGACTGCAAGGCTTCTAGTATCTTAGCAGACCATTTGTCCATAGACTGAGCCATGGACTGTGAAAGCGACTCAGACAGTTTGTCAGCCAAAACTGCAAACTCTGTCCCTGTCACCTGGACAGTGGGAACCGGTGTCTCTACCTGAGCCGGGGGTCCCACCAGTGCGTGAGGCTCCGGCTGAGTGAGTGTCACAGGGGCCGAGCATTGCACACAATGAGGGTAGGTGGAACCTGCAGGAAGCATAGCCGCACATGAGGTACAGGTTGCAAAAAAAGCCTGTGCCCTGGTACCCTTGCTCTTTGCAGACGACATGTTGTTGTCCTCCAAGAGATCAGTAAGGGATCACCGTGAACACTGAGGGATATATATAGCCCCAAGTTACAGTACAGCCGAAACAGCCAATGTATATACAAAGGATATATATATATACAGTTCGGCACTCTGGGGAGTCCAGCACCGGCAGACCGGTGTGGCTTACCAACCGCTTGTGTGGCCACCAGATTCCCTGCCCCGGGTCTCCCTCAGCTGCAGCCAGAAGTTCTCCACCGCAGACTGTGCTGAAAAAATGGCTGACGGCGTTCTCTGAGGAGGAGAGAGGCGTGGGCGTAGTCACAAAAGTGCGGAAATCTGGTGCCCCAGCGTGAGTAGTGAGGGGGGCGGAGGACAGCTCAGTGTACTCCAGCCCTCACTGTCGGCGTCATACCGACCGTCCCGCCCTTTTCCCTGACTGGCAGGCCTGGGGGCGGGAGAATCCAATACTAGGCCGCAAAAGCCGGGGACTAAAGTTAAAACCGCGGCCGGCCGGCAGTGCACGGTCGGCGCGGTAGTCCCGGACCCATATCCCCGCCGCAGTCGCTGCAGCGTCCGGGCCCAAGGTGCTTTATGCGCCGTCCCAACAGGGACACAGAGTACCTGTGGATGCAGGGCCATGTCCCTGACGATACTCCGTCTCCTGTCCGGCAGATTCCCCCAGGGGCTGCGGAGGGAAACCGGTCCCAGTGTCTGGATGACCGGATAGGATCCCACTTCCCCAGAGCCCCTAAGGGATGGGGAAGGAAAACGGCATGTGGCTCCAGCCTGTGTACCCGCAATGGGTACCTCAACCTTAACAACACCGCCGACCTGAGTGGGGTGAGAAGGGAGCATGCGGGGGCCCCATAGGGGCCCTCTTTTCTTCCATCCGATAAAGTCAGCAGCTGCTGCTGACTAAAACGTGGAGCTTGCGTGAATGTGTGCCTCCTTCAACACAAAGCAAAAAACTGAGGGGCCCGTGATGCACGGGAGGGTGTATAGCAGAGGGGAGGGGTTACACTTTTTAAAGTGTAATTACTTTGTGTGGCCTCCAGAGGCAGAAGCTATACACCCAATTGTCTGGGTCTCCCAATGGAGCGACAAAGAAATATAAAATCAATTAATCTGATTGGTAAACGGCGTAGTGGCAAAAAAATTCCAAACGCCAAAATTACGTTTTTTTGTCGCCGCAAGTTTTACGCAAAATGCAATAACAGGCGATCAATACGTAGCATCTGCGCAAAAATTGTACCATTAGAAACATCAGCTCGAGACACAAAAAATAAGCCATCACTGAGCCATAGATCCCAAAAAATGAGAACTCTACGGGTTTCGGAAAATGGCGCAAAACGTACGCCACTTTTATTGGACAAGCTTGTGAATTTTCTTTAACCCCTTAGATACAAGTAAAGCTATACATGTTTGGTGTCTACAAACTCGCACCGACCTCAGGCATCACAACGACACATCAGTTTTACCATATAGTGAACACCGTGAATAAAACATCCCAAAAACTATTGTGCCATCACACTTTTTTTGCAGTTTTTCCACACTTGGAATTTTTTTGCTGTTTTCCAGTACACCATATGGTAAAACTTATGGTTTCATTTAAAAAGTACAACTTGTCCCGCAAAAAACAAGCCCTCATATGGCAAGATTGACGGAAAAATAAAAAAGTTACGGCTCTCGGAAGAAAGAGCAAAAAACAAAAACGCAGAAACGGAAAGTGGCCCGGGGCTGAAGGGGTTAAAGAGGTCCTTCAGTTGACAATTTGACAATACATTTCGAATGTTTGGTCGATGTAGCTGGTGCCCTTCATATGAAAGTTTTGGCTTTTCTAATCCTTCAGCTTTGCAAAATGAACAATGCAGTCTGTGACTTTTCTACGGGAAGCATTCTTAGAAGTCATAGAACACCAATGCCCATAGAGTAAAGGCCCCGTCACACACCGAGATAAATCTTTGGCAGATCTGTGGTTGCAGTGAAATCATGGACATAGTGTTCCATTTGTACACAGCCACAAACCTGGCACTGATTGTCCACAATTTCACTGCAACCACAGATCTTCCGCAGATTTATCTCTGTGTGACAGGGCCTTAAGTCACAGAATGGATGGACAAATTGCATATTTTGAACAAAACCCTTTAACTCATGACCACTGCTATTTTCGGCCCAAATGCCCAAAGAAAAATTTCAGTTTCTGAAAGGCTATATTGTAAAGTCGAGTCTTTTTTGTACAGTAATAGAGTAGAGTTCACCACCTTGGACCTACGTCTATTACCTCCAGTTGCAAATGACATTGATATGTTTTAAAAAACAAAAAAATAAAATTATATAAATATATGCCAGAAATCCTAATTTGGGGGAGATCTCAGGGCTTGGATTCTCACAGATTGGCAGCACACGAAAGCCCCTATATTTTTTTTCTTTAAAGTGAACCAGTGATGTCCGATAATGCTACTAACCTGCAGATAATAGGGTTAATCTCCAGGTTAGGAGCATTAAGAAGGTACCTGGCCACTGTACTGAAAGTGGGAAACCTGGGGGGAAACAAACTATTTTTCTCAAGAGCCATCTGCTTTCAGTCATCGCTCTCTATAGTGAAAGCAGTGGCTGTAAGGGTACTTTCACACTTGCGTTCTTCTCCTTCCATCACAATCCGCCCTTTTGGAAAACAGCGAAATCCGTTAACGGATTCCGTTGTTTCCCATAGACTTGTATGGATGACGGATTGTGCCAAAAGGACCTGCGTTGCTTCCGCTGGGCAACGCTGCGTTGCTTCCGCCCAGCAGGAAGAACGCAGCATGTAACGTTTTTTTTGAGCAGCGGAATCCTTAGGATTTCACTGCGCATGCGCTCTCTTGCTCCCTGCACCCGTAACCAAGGTAAATATCGGGTAAACAAGCAAAGTGCTTTGCCTAGTTATACCCTATATTTACCCTGGCTATGTGTGCAGGGAGCCCGACACTTCCCCGCTTGGCTCCGCCCCCTCCCGCACTCCACTCCGCATGTACACACACACACACACACACACACACACACACACACACACACACGTCCTCAGCGCCATGGCCCCGCTCGGCTCCACCCACCCCGCACTCCGCCCCCCGCACACATTCTCAGCAGCCGAGCGATCAGCTGATCGCCCGGCAACCGGCTGCTGGGAAGGATCAGCTGATCACCCGGCGACCGGCTGCTGGGAAGGATCAGCTGATCACCCGGCGACCGGCTGCTGGGAAGGATCAGCTGATCACCCGGCGACCGGCTGCTGGGAAGGATCAGCTGATCACCCGGCGACCGGCTGCTGGGAAGGATCAGCTGATCACCCGGCGACCGGCTGCTGGGAAGGATCAGCTGATCACCCGGCGACCGGCTGCTGGGAAGGATCAGCTGATCACCCGGCGACCGGCTGCTGGGAAGGATCAGCTGATCACTCACAATAGTCTGCCGCCGGTAAAACTGTAAAAAAAAAAGAAAAAAAAGAAAATGGATTCCGTTGTTTTGCAGCATCCGTTATGCCACTATATGCAACACATCCGTTGCATCCGTCACACAACGCAATGCAACGGATGCCGTTCAACGCAAGTGTGAAACTAGCCTTAGCATGTCATGGCACTTTGACTGACAGCCGACTGTAGTGTATCAGTGCAAAACCAGCTGTCCAAGTACCAGGGTGTGCTTACGGATGGCAATCTCAGGATAGTGAGTGATGACTGAAGTTGCGCTGACACACCTGTATGACTGAAAGCCTGCGTCTCCCAAGATCAATAAAGCTCATTTTCGATTGATTGTCACATAATCTGTACAGCGCCCAAGCACCTTCATAACTATGAGTCTGCAGATAAACCCTGTATCTACTTATCAGATACGATAGGTAGCTTTTAAACAGGATGCGGCATTATCTAGTAGAGGTAATATATTGTAGCTAACAATGTTTAAAAATAAACAAAAAAAATGATGTAGTTTCCTAATTTTTGCAATCCCTTTGACTTAAGTACAAGATTAAGCGGGGCTGTGAAACACTTTATTCTTGGACCTCTGAGTGATAAACAATTATTACTTTTTCCATGAAAAAGGGATTGGTGATGATTCGCACAGATTTTTCAGTATGACCATAGAATCTTCTGATTGTCCATTCTCATAGACCAATGTTAAAGCAGCTAAAACTAACATAGAAATCTTAATCTAAATATATATTTGGACTTTTGTTAGTAAGTGAAATAAAGCCGTAGAAATAAGAGCAGTTACCTGTGTGTCCTGTAAGCTGCCCACATTAATGGAGTCATGCCATTCTGATCCATCATATCTACATCCTGGATGAAAAAGGTGATAACATGTTAGTGAGGAGTAAATAATTCGGTATCCGGAATTTCTAATTAACTAGAACATTTTTTTTTGCGAAATGAGAAGTCTGATGTATTTATGAGAAGCCCGCTCACCACTATTTGACGGATTCTACTTATTACTGGGCATAGGGAACAATCTGTTAATCATCATGGGGGTAATACTGTACAGACTGAGACTGGCTGTCACTACTTCATAGTTTTAAGATTAGCAAGACAAAACAATCACTGATCTCGGGGAGACCAGCCAGAGAGAACACTGCCGGCAGCCAACAAAAGGTGCTCAACACAGTGAAATCCTAGGTGCATTGCTCCCTGGGAAGTATGCAAATCAAAGAAGGCCCGTCAAGCCTCTATTAGGAGTCTCAACACAGAAAATAGCCAGATGTCCCTCCGGGAAGGACCTAGCCAAGGAGTGGCTTTTTTTTAGAAGACCACCATAGCCACCATATTAAGTGGCCCTTTTAGTCAATATCCAACTCTTTGACAAGTTTAAAGATATGACAAGGGCCAGAATCCTACTCCACACTGATGAGGGGCAATACCCCGAAACAGCTGGCTGTGGATGGATACCTGGCCTTGGGATTTCCCTTGTCATATCTTTAAACTTGTCAAAGAGTTAGATATTGGCTAAAAGGACCACTTAATATGGTGGTTATGGTGGTCTAAAAAGAGCCACTCCTTGGCTGGGTCCTTCCCGGAGGGATATCTGGCTATTTTCTGTATTGAGACTCCTAATAGAGGCTCCACGGACCTTTTTTGATTTGCATAGTTTTAAGATTGAAAGACACAAGTCAATAGAGTTCAACCAAAAACATAACAGGTTGCCTTGATATAAAATAGGTCTGGTGACATTCTTTATATTTTGATCTAACATTTAACCCTTGTCTGGTGCCATGCGGTCAATGTGACCCCATGCAGATTGGTATAACTAGTGATTTTTTTTTTTATGGTACTAGACAAGAGTTAAAACCTATTTTCTTGAGTAGGTTTAGAATACAATAAGGCCCTGTAGACCATTTGCAACTGGTCTGCCGTTACTCCTCTTAAAAAAAAATTAGCTTTTATTTCCACAATCACAAAACTATATTGGAATAGAAGAGACAGACTTTTTAGATCATGATCAAAGACTTTGTAATGATAAATAGTGGTGATTCGTTTGTCTTGTAGGTTTGCTTTAATAGGACTTGGGTGCCCTCTGCTGGTCATGAGATGTAACATAACTGTTAAGCATGTAAAAAAAAGACACAAAAATGATATATCTTGTTCTACAGGAATTGGTATACCCCTCACTGGACAGTTAGAATCAACAGCTATTTCCAGCTTATCATCAGATATGTTTTTGTTCAAATTCAAACAATTTCAAATCCGATCCATTTTGTAAATAAAGAAGAAAAGTTTTAAATCAGAAATAAATGTTTCATATTTATTCCATCATCTGCATGTTAGGCTGCATTCACACTACGTTTTTTTTAACATGCGTCATGAACGTTTTTTTGCTGTAAAAGGGGATCCTGTTTTTAAAAAAAAAAACGCATGTGTTATTTTGCAAGATCCTGATAGGCAGGCATTGACATTTGTGATCGGGAGTGAGGGGAACTGAACGTAATAGACTGGGAGCCGGCATCTGACAGCTGGTAACCAAGGTAAACATCGGGTAACTAAGCGAAGTGCTTTGCTTGGATACATGATATTTACCTAGGTTACGAGGAGAGAGAGAGAGAGAGAGAGAGAGGGAAGAGAGGGAGGGGAGAGAGAGAGGGAGGGGAGGGGAGGGGAGAGAGAGAGAGGGAGAGGAGAGAGAGAGAGAGAGAGAGAGGGCGAGAGAGAGAGAGAGAGAGAGAGAGAGGGAGGAGAGAGAGGAGGGAGGAGAGAGAGAGAGAGAGAGAGAGGGAGGAGCGAGAGGGAGGAGCGAGAGGGAGGAGCGAGAGGGAGGAGCGAGAGAGAGGGAGGTGCGAGAGAGAGGAAGGTGCGAGAGAGAGGGAGGTGCGAGAGAGAGGGAGGTGCGAGAGAGAGGGAGGTGCGAGAGAGGAGGGAGGAGCGAGAGAGAGGGAGGAGCGAGAGAGAGGGAGGAGCGAGAGAGAGGGAGGAGCGAGAGAGAGGGAGGAGCGAGAGAGAGGGAGGAGCGAGAGAGAGGGAGGAGCGAGAGAGAGGGAGGAGCGAGAGAGAGGGAGGAGCGAGAGAGAGGGAGGAGCGAGAGAGAGGGAGGAGCGAGAGAGAGGGAGGAGCGAGAGAGAGGGAGGAGCGAGAGAGAGGGAGGAGCGAGAGAGAGGGAGGAGCGAGAGAGAGGGAGGAGCGAGAGAGAGGGAGGGGCGAGAGAGAGGGAGGGGCGAGAGGGAGGAGGCGAGAGAGAGGGAGGGGCGAGAGGGAGGGGCGAGAGGGAGGGGCGAGAGGGAGGGGCGAGAGGGAGGAGCGAGAGGGAGGAGCGAGAGGGAGGAGCGAGAGGGAGGAGCGAGAGGGAGGAGCGAGAGGGAGGAGCGAGAGGGAGGAGCGAGAGGGAGGAGCGAGAGGGAGGAGCGAGAGGGAGGAGCGAGAGGGAGGAGCGAGAGGGAGGAGCGAGAGGGAGGAGCGAGAGGGAGGAGCGAGAGGGAGGAGCGAGAGGGAGGAGCGAGAGGGAGGAGCGAGAGGGAGGAGCGAGAGGGAGGAGCGAGAGGGAGGAGCGAGGAGGGAGGAGCGAGAGGAAGGAGCGAGAGGAAGGAGCGAGAGGGAAGAGCGAGAGAGAGCGAGCGCGAGAGCGAGAGCGAGAGCGAGAGCGAGAGCGAGAGCGAGAGCGAGAGAGAGAGAGAGAGAGAGAGAGAGAGAGAGAGAGAGAGAGAGAGAGAGAGAGAGAGAGACACTGATCACGCCAGGCTGCTTTCTGGGCATGCTCAGTAGAGCAAGCAGGATCCTGTCTATCAGCATGCCAGCGTTCACATCCGTGCAGTATAGTCAGGATCCAGCAATTTGCAGTATTTGCACGCAGCTCAAAAACGCTTCAAGTAGCGTTTTTGAAAAAAAGTGAAAAAACTGCAAGTCACTGGATCCTCACTATAACGCACGAAAACGCAGGTAAACGCGAGTCCATTGCAAATGCATTGAAATGAAAACGCATTTGCACTGGATCCGTTTTTGCGTTAAAAAAAACGTTCATGAAGCAGGTTAAAAAAACGTAGTGTGAAAGCAGCCTAAAACAGACAGTGTGTTATAAATTATTCATCATACACATTTGATACTATGGCTCTAGATATAGTCACAAAATAATGTATATAATCTAGTTTAAACTGTACCTGTCCTTTTGCTATAAGATATGCCACAATTGAGGTATGCCCAAACTGGGCAGCTAGGTGAATACAGCTGCAGCCTTCTCCATCTATAAGTGAGGGGTCAGCGCCATATTTCATCAACTGGACAACCATGGAGAGATGGCCCTGCCTGAAAGACAAACAGGATATAGAAAAAGAGGAAACTAATGTCAACATTTAAAATAGAAAAAAAAACAAACAATAAAACTCCATTTTAAAATGGGTTTTCCCACGAACAAAGTACATTTTAATCAATAGATCTACAATTTGATGTGTAAAAAGAAAACAAAAGAGTATACAGACAAGACATCATGAGATCACAGCTGCTGCTTTCTGTGAGGTAAAACGTTTCCATACCTGTTTTTAATCAGTGTTTCTTAGGAAATGCCTCATGGGCAATGGCTTCCACTATACATCCTGCCTACAATTTAACAGGTTGTGCCTCAAACAAAGTGCATTGTAATCAACAGATCTTGGAATAGAAATAAGTTTCACAATTGGATGTAGAACTTATTTTTGTGTGGTAAAAAAAAAAAATATCTTTATGTGAGGTAAAATATTTCCTTGCCTGTTTAAAAACAGGACTTCTTCTAAATATCTTAAAGCTTGTTAAAACTAGCAGTATTTGGGTTTATCCACTCCCTTATGTTTCCTGCTTCAAATGCAGATGATGACTTTAGTATAGGTCATGGGAGAACAAGCTCTTAAATGCCCTGTTAAAATTAAGTGAAGCTCAGCTTTTTTTCCCCTCAGAGGAAAAAGGGCTCATGTGCAGTCACCTCTAAATTCCAACAAGGAATTTCAGAGTGCCGGTCTTGGGAACAGTTTCAGGGGCCAGAACTCCAGCAATCCAAAAGTTAAATAAAGCGATTACTTTACATGCGGGGAAGAAGCCGTTAAGGCAGAGGGGAGTACTACTCTCATTGACCTGCACATCTTTTTATAAAATTGCATTCCACCAAGAATGTAGACATGGCCGTATAATAGAGGAGGTGTCACTAGGTCAAAAGTGGTAGAATGAACACAGCACGTCCGGTAGATGATGGTGCACAAGTAGGATCTGTAATAGCAGAACACAGCGCTTCCGGTAGATGATGGTGCACAAGTAGGATCTGTAATAATAGCACGCGTCCATCCTGAAGCTTGATAAGATAATGCACAGCGCAGACTAATGAAGGTCTAAAAGACCGAAACCTTTCTGCCTGTTTAACTTTGGATTTTTAAATAAATGTCATTAATCTGCGTATGAGTGCCAAGTGCACTTCTTGCTAGGTCAATAGTAGCCAGGTCTTGCCTTTATTTTATTCCCGCTGCTCCACTGACTATTCAGTATTGTTTGGTTTTAATCCACCATATTGATTCAGGGGTCTGGGCCTTTTTATTCAGTGCTACTATTGATGGCGTTTACCAAGAGGGCAATGATCACAGGGTGATACTACAGTGCAGCCTGAAGACACGTCCCCAGAAAATACTGTAACACATGTCCTCTTAGTAAAGACCATAAAAATTACAAAAATTAGCACTGCATAAAAAAAAAAAAAAATTGTATGACCAATTTAACAAAACAAAACAAAAAAAAAATACAAAAAACCCAAAAACATATGAATACTCAGGGAAGCATTGTTAATAAAATAAGAGCAATAACTGGACACTAAGGGCTCATGCGCACACTGCGTCCTGACCAGTGCAGAAAAAAGCGCACCCGCTGGCAGACTTGACGCTGCGTTTTGACAAAAAGAATGCATCTAAACGCATGTATTTTGGATGCATTTTGCACGCATTTTGGATGCATTTTTGTCAGTGCGGTCCCCCGGCAATTCAGCTCTGCTACATGCCCGCTGACAGCAGACATAGACACAGCCGGGCGATGAGAATGAACTCGCATGAACTGCACCCGACTTCATTGTCATCCCGCGGCTCTGTCTCTGTGTGCTGTCATGAACTGAGATGAACCTCCGAGGTCAGTGCCAGGACACAGGAGTCCGCAGCAGTGACGTCAGAGCTTCACCCGATTTTACTAACATCGCGCGCGCGTCTCTCTCTGTGTCGCAGCCCGATTTGCGGTCACACGTGAAGGACTCACCTGTGACCGCAAATCCCCTGAGTGACTGAAGTGAGCAGCGCGATCAGCAGTGCAGTCACTCAGGTGACCCACGGCCACAGCTGGAGTCCTCCACCTGAGTGACGTCATCACTGATCGCACGGCTCACTTCAGTTGCTGCGTGGAGCTGACAGAGCGGTCGTGGTCTGTGGCCGCTCGCTGTCAGCTTCATGTAGCAGAGCTTAAAGCGTCGTGGGACCTCATGTGGATTACGTCGGACATGGAGGGGTATTTGGGGATTAATAAAGTGGTGAAAGAGGGCGTTTTTTTGTCTTACTTCAAATAAAGGATTTTTTGGATGTGTTTTGGATGTGTGTGTTTATTTTCTTTAACTTACAGGTTAATTTATGGTAGGTATCTCGGGGAGACGCCTGCCATGATTAACCTGGGACTTAGTGGCAGCTATGGCCCGCTTGCTATTAACTCCTTATTACCCAGATTGCCACCGCACCAGGGCAATTCGGGATGAGCCGGGTAGAGTCCCGGGACTGGTCGCATCTAATGGATGCGGCAATTCCGGGTGGCTGCTGGCTGATATTGTTAGGCTGGGGGGCTCCCCATAACGTGGAGCTACCCATCCTGAGAATACCAGCCTTCAGCCGTGTGGCTTTACCCTGGCTGGTATCAAAATTGGGGGGGGGGACCTCACTTTTTTTTTTTTTACTGCACGATATAGACACGCCCACCAGTGGCTGTGATTGGTTGCAGTGAGACAGCTTTCACTCAGTGTCTGACTGCAACCAATCATAGGCGCCGGTGGGCGGAGGAAGCAGGGAATACGAGATGGAATAATAAGCGGCCAGCAATTTCAAAAGAGGAGAAGCCGCCACAGTGTGAACGCTGTGCAGCGCCGCGCCGGTGATCGGTGAGAATGAGAGAGACCAACCAACAGACAGACAGAAGGACCTGCATTTGTTATGTCAAATAAGCATGCAGTGCAAACGCACTGCTTAGCATTTTGGTAGCGTTTTTCAACAACTCATTGATTTCAATGGGTATAGAACGCTGCCAAAACGCTCAAAAGAAGTGACATGCTGCTTTTTGAAACAGAGATTTTGTCAAATTTTTGACAATCAAAACGCTGCATTTAAAAAAGCATCGTGCGCACGATTTTGCATGATTCTCATAGACTTTGCTGGGGAAGCAGAACGCATGCATTTTGACAATGTGACGCTGCAGAAACGCAAAAAAAAAAAAACCGCAACGTGCGCACAAGCCCTTAATTTGGTGTCAGGTTCTCGAACTAGAAACTGAGCAGTGACAAAGACTGACAAATAGATAGGGTATGTGCCCACGTAGCAGATTTGGTTGCAGATATTTCTGGAAAGGAAAAACGCACAGGCAAAAACACGTGTTTTGATGCATTTGTTGATGCATTTTTTTGCATTGCTGTCAATGAAAAACAGTCAAAAAAACAGAAAGATTTGACACGCTGCAGATTATTTTCAGCACCAAATCTGCAAGGAGAAAATCCTGAACATGTGAACAACACTACAGGATTCTCATTCACTTTGCTGGCATCAGCATTTGCTTGCAATTTTGTGACAAATCTGCAAGCAAAAACGTATTTTAAAAAAAAAAAACAAAAAACAAAAAAAAGAGAATTTTGTTACTTACCGTGAATTCTTTTTCTTATAGTTCCGACATGGGAGACCCAAACCATGGGTGTATAGCTTCTGCCTCCGGAGGACACACAAAGTACTACACTCAAACGTGTAGCTCCTCCCTCCGGGCTATATACACCCCCTGGATGACAATCTACCCAGTTCAGTGCAAAAGCTGAAGGAGGACATCCACCCATAAGTAGAGATAGAGTTACGGTTATTCCGAGTTTCACTCTGACTACTAACAACAGCCGGTGAAACACACGGAACAAAAAAACTGCCAACAGGCAACAGGGAGGGTGCTGGGTCTCCCATGTCGGAACTATAAGAAGAAGGGAATTTTGTTACTTACCGTAAATTCCTTTTCTTCTAGCTCTTATTGGGAGACCCAGACGATTGGGGTATAGCTACTGCCCTCCGGAGGCCACACAAAGCACTACACTAAAAAGTGCAAGGCCCCTCCCCTTCTGGCTATACCCCCCCGTGGTGTCACGGGTTCTCCAGTTTTAGTGCCAAAGCAAGAAGGAGGAAAGCCAATAACTGGTTTAAACAAATTAACTCCGAGTAACATCGGAGAACTGAAAAACCGTTCAACATGAACAACATGTGTACCCGCAAACCACAAAAAAATCCCGAAGGACAACAGGGCGGGTGCTGGGTCTCCCAATAAGAGCTAGAAGAAAAGGAATTTACGGTAAGTAACAAAATTCCCTTCTTCTTCAGCGCTCTATTGGGAGACCCAGACGATTGGGACGTCCAAAAGCTGTCCCTGGGTGGGTAAATAAATACCTCATGTTAGAGCTGCAAGACAGCCCTCCCCTACGGGGAAATCACTGCCGCCTGCAGGACTCTTCTACCTAAGCTGGCATCCGCCGAAGCATAGGTATGCACCTGAGAATGTTTGGTGAAAATGTGCAGACTCAACCAGGTAGCTGCCTGGCACACCTGTTGAGCCGAAGCCTGGTGTCGTAGTGCCCAGGACGCACCCACGGCTCTGGTTGAATGGGCTTTCAGCCCTGAAAGAACCGGAAGCCCTGCAGAACGGTAGGCTTCCAGAATTGGTTCTGTGATCCATCGAGCCAGGGTGGCTTTAGAAGCCTGCAACCTCTTGCGCGTACCAGCGACAAGGACAAAAAAAGTGCATCGGAACGGCGTATGGGCGCCGTGCGGGAAATGTAGATTCTGATTGCTCTCACCAGATCTAGCAAACGTAAATCATTCTCATACCGGTGAACCGGATGAGTGCAAAAGGACGGTAAGGAGATATCCTGATTAAGATGAAACGAGGATACGACCTTAGGGCGAAACTCCGGAATGGGGCGCAGCACTACCTTGTCCTGGTGAAACACCAGGAAGGGAGCCTTGGATGACAGAGCTGCCAGCTCAGACACTCGCCGAAGCGATGTGATCGCAACGAGAAACGCCACCTTCTGTGACAGGCGAGAAAAAGAAACTTCCTTCAGAGGCTCGAAAGACGGCTTCTGGAGAGCAACTAGAACCCTGTTCAGATCCCATGGATCTAACGGCCGCTTGTACGGGGGTACGATATGACAAACCCCCTGCGGGAACGTGCACACCTTAGAAAGACGTGCTAGACGCTTCTGAAAAAACACGGATAGTGCTGAGACTTGCCCTTTGAGGGAGTCGAGCGACAAGCCCTTTTCTAACTCCTATTGTAGGAAGGAAAGAAAAGTAGGCAATGCAAATGGCCAGGGAGACACTCCCTGAGTAGAGCACCAGATTAAGAAAATCTTCCACGTTCTGTGGTAGATCTTAGCAGACGTGGGCTTCCTAGCCTGTCTCATGGTGGCAACGACCCCTTGGGATAATCCTGAAGACGCTAGGATCCAGGACACAAAGGCCACCCAGTCAGGTTCAGGGCCGCAGAATTCCGATGGAGAAAACGGCCCTTGGGACAGTAAGTCTGGTCGGTCTGGTAGTGACCACGGTCGGCCGACCGTGAGATGCCACAGATCCGGGTACCACGATCTCCTCGGCCAGTCTGGTGCGACGAGTATGACGCGGCTGCAATCGGATCTGATTTTTGCGCAGTACTCTGGGCAAGAGTGCCAGAGGTGGAAACACATATGTGAGCCGGAACTGCGACCAATCTTGCACTAAGGCGTCTGCCGCCAGAGCTCTGTGATCGCGCGATCGTGCCATAAATGCCGGGACCTTGTTGGTGTGCCGAGACGCCATTAGGTCGACGTCCGGCACCCCCCAGCGGCAACAGATTTCCTGAAACACGTCCGAGTGAAGGAACCATTCCCCCGCGTCCATACCCTGGCGACTGAGGAAGTCTGCTTCCCAGTTTTCTACGCCCGGGATGTGAACTGCGGATATGGTGGATGCTGTGTCCTCCACCCACATGAGGATTCGCCGGACTTCCTGGAAGGCTTGCTGACTGCGCGTCCCTTCTTGGTGGTTGATGTATGCCACCGCTGTGGAGATGTCCGACTGGATTCGGATCTGCTCTCTTTCTAGCCACTTCTGGAAGGCTAATAGGGTAAGATACCCTGCCCCGATTTC
This sequence comes from Anomaloglossus baeobatrachus, assembly GCF_048569485.1. Lineage (NCBI taxonomy): Eukaryota > Metazoa > Chordata > Amphibia > Anura > Aromobatidae > Anomaloglossus > Anomaloglossus baeobatrachus. Next base: position 295,100,558 of record NC_134356.1, on the reverse strand, counting down.
CAGAACATCGCTGAAGGGTGGACTTCTGCTGAGTCCACGTCCCCTGAGCCATGTGGCGGAGACAAACTGCTCCCCACCCTGACAGACTCGTATCTGTCGTGACCACTGCCCAGGATGGGGGCTATGACAATGAGGTGGGAATAAGCCACTATAGCAGAGAGTCCTCGGCCGTCTGGGAAAGGGAGACTTCCCTGTCCAGGGAGGTTGACTGCCCGTCCCATTGGCGGAGAATGTCCCATTGCCGTTGGCGCAGATGAAACTGCGCAAAGAGAACTGCCTCGATGGCTGCCACCATCTTCCTTAGGAAGTGCATGAGGCGCCTTAAGGGGTGCGACTGGCCTTGAAGGAGAGACTGCACCTCTGTCTGCAGTGAATGCTGCTTGTTCAGCGGAAGCTTCACTATTGCTGATAGAGTATGAAACTCCATGCCGAGATACGTTAGTGATTGAGTCGGAGACAGATTTGACCTTGCCAAATTGATGATCCACCCGAAAGTCTGGAGAGTCTCCAGCGTAACATTCAGGCTGCGTTGGCATGCCTCGAGGGAGGGTGCTTTGACGAGTAGATCGTCCAAGTACGGGATCACCGGGTGTCCCTGAAAGTGCAAGACTGCTACCACTGCTGCCATGACCTTGGTGAACACCCGTGGGGCTGTCGCCAGACTGAATGGCAGAGCTACGAACTGAAGATGTTCGTCTCCTATCACAAAACGTAGAAAACGTAGGTGCTCCGTAGCAATTGGCACGTGGAGATAGGCATCTTTGATGTCTGTTGAGGCAAGGAAGTCTCCTCGAGACATTGAGGTAATGACGGATCGGAGGGATCCCATCCGGAACCGCCTGGCGTTCGCATGCTCGTTGAGCAGTGTCAGGACCAGAACGGGACGGAAGGAACCGTCCTTTTTTGGAGTACAAACCCTCGCCCTCGTTCCTGAGGGGGGACAGGGATCACCACTCCTTCTGCTCTTAGAGCATCCACCGCCTGCAGCAGGGAAATGGAGTCGGAGGACGAGAACAGAACACTGTCCTGTGCACGTGAGCACAATGTCCGTCACCCACCGGTCTGTGACCTGTGGCAGCTAAATGTCGCCAAAGGCGGGGGAGTCTGCCATCAACCGCGGATGCGGAGAGAGAGAGAGAGCTGAGAGTCCTGAGGAGACCGCCTTGGTAGCGGTTCCTCCGACTGCCTTCCTTGGGCGTGATTGAGCCCGGCCGGAATCTGAGCCCGTCTGAGGTTTTGTAGCCCTTTTGCACGAGGACAATTGGGACCTACCGGAGCTTGGGAAGGACCGAAACCTCGACTGTACTTTTAGGACAGTATTAACAGGGTAAGTCGCAGTGCAGACATTGCGGGTTACGGACGCCTCTGCGGTACAGATGTCCCTGTGCTCAAGGCCAGCTGCGCAAGAACAGCTGAAAAGGTTAGGTTGCCTATACGGCTGTGGATGCCGGAGCAACCGACACGCCGATAGCTTCCTAGACAGATTTCAACCAGAGTCCATCTGTCTGTGACTGGCATCTTTAAGTGAAGCCCCATCCCCAGTGCAACTATGGCTCTAGATGCAAGCCTGGAGATTGGAGAATCCACCTTTGGACCCTGGGTCCAGCGCTGACCACGTCAGGGGAAAAGGGATAACGTGTATCCTAAAAACGTTTGGAGAAGACGCTTATCTGGTAAGCGTGGTGTTCCTGGACTGCTTCTCTGAAGTCAGCGTGGCCAGAAAAATACTCAATATCTGTGTGAGATACTGAAAAGGGACTTCTCCTGTTCGTCTCCTATCTCCACTGGGGGAGCTGAGGGAGAAAGATCCAACCTTCCATTGATGGACGGTATAGGATCATTCCGTATGGCGTTACCACCCGGTGTATCCGGATCGATAGCGATGTCAGTATCAAAGCCCTGAAGAGCTGCCTTTTGGTCAAGTAGATTGCCCATGGCCTGTCTGGACTGCAAGTCTCTATATTATGACTACTCCGTCCCTGTCCATGGACAGGGTTGACAGGTGGTTTCTTTGGCCACAACTAGTAGAGACCCCGGCAGACGAAGTGCTAGAGACCCCGGCAGACGACGTGCTACAGGGGAGCATGCACACAATGGGACGGTGTCATGAACAGCATCCCATGTAGTAAAAACAGCACTGAAAATCTGTGTTGCTTTTTTGCCGCTGCCGACTAGCTATCTAGAAGTATATAGCCAAGATTGGTGACCGTACAGTGCAATGTATAGCATACAGGCATAAAGTACAAATGACCACTGCAGCACAAGCAATACAAGCAGCATAGAAGCCTGTGCCCTGGCACCCCTGCTCTTCTGCTGCTGTATACTAGTCATCTAGGGGAATATAGCCAAGAGTGACCCTACAGTGCAATGTATAGCATACAAGCACAAGTACAAATGAACACTGCAGCACATGCAATACAAGCAGCATAGAAGCCTGTGCCCTGGCACCCCAGCTCTTCTGCTGCTGTAGACTAGTCATCTAGGGGAATATGGCCCAGAAGAGTGACCATACAGTGCAATGTATAGCATACAAGCACAAGTACAAATGCACACTGCAGCCCATGCAATACAAGCAGCATAGAAAAAAACCTGTGCCCCAGCACCCTTGGTTTTCTGCTGCCGTAGTCTAGCCATTCCAGGAGAATATAGCTAAGACTAGCGACTGTACAGTGCAATGTATAGCACATAAGCATAAACACAAATGAACACCTCAGTCGTGCAATACAAGCAGCCTAGAAAGCCTGTGTCTTAGTACACCTGCTTTCCTGCTGCTGATGTGTCGCTCCCCAAGCGGGCATATAGCGACCTATGCAGTTAAAAACAACACATGTACACACTGCAGTTATATGTGGACAGCACTATGTGTGCCGCTTACCGCCCGCCTATAAGCGGGTGTATGATCGCCACCGTCCTGCCTGGTTGCCGAAAGTCCGAGCTCGGACTGCAGTAATGGCTGCCGGCTTCTTCCCCAGCTCATGTGAGGAGGGGCGGGCCGTGGGCGTGCCCCCAAGGCAGAGCGGGAATCCGGCGTCCCACAGTGTGCAGTGAGAGGGCTGGAGCATGTAAAAAGGCTCCAGCCCTCGGCGCTGCTGATTGCTCAGCGCCTGTCCCCTTCCCTGAGTGACAGGGAGGGGGCGGGAACGAAGCGGCACTAGGCCGCAGAAGCCGGGGACTGGATTTATAAGCGCCGCCGCCGTAAAAGCGCGGTCGGCGCCCAGTCCCCGGCGAACTACAAGTCCCAGCCGCGCCGCCGCTCCCGGAGCGTCCGGCGCGGTAGTTCCCAAAACACAAAGTCACTCAGCAAAGCTGCAGTGACTGTAACCCATTACTGTCCCCGGCGCACTAGCACACCCAGCAAGTCTGGAGTGTGCTGTGCCTGTGTGTACGGGGACACAGAGTACCTGTAATGGTGCAGGGCCATGTCCCTGAACGGTACTCCAGCTCCGTATCCAGCAGGTTCAAATGGGTCTGTGGATGGAGCCCGGCGTCAGAGCTTTGAGGCCGGCAGGATCCCACTTCCACAGAGCCCCCCAGGGGGATGTGGAAGGAAAGCAGCATGTGGGCTCCAGCCTCCGTACCAGCAATAGGTACCTCAACCTTACAACACCATCAACGGGTGAGAAGGGAGCATGCTGGGGGCCCTATATGGGCCCTCTTTTCTTCCATCCGAAATAGTCAGCAGCTACTGCTGACTAAAATCTGTGGAGCTATGCATGGATGTCTGACCTCCTTCGCACAAAGCTTGAAAACTGGAGAACCCGTGACACCACGGGGGGGTATAGCCAGAAGGGGAGGGGCCTTGCACTTTTTAGTGTAGTGCTTTGTGTGGCCTCCGGAGGGCAGTAGCTATACCCCAATCGTCTGGGTCTCCCAATAGAGCGCTGAAGAAAAAGAATTTACGGTAAGTAAACAAAATTCTTTTTTTCTTTATCGTTCCTTATGGGAGACCCAACCCATGGGACGTTCCAAAGCAGTCCATGGGTGGGAATAAACCAACTGAGAAGTAGGCAAAACCTAACTTCACAAATGGGCGACAGCCGCCTGAAGAATGCGTCTGCCCAAGCTCGCATCTGCCGAAGCATGAGCATGCACTTGGTAGTGCTTCGAAAAAGTGTGCAGACTGGACCACGTGGCAGCCTGACAAACCTGCTGAGCCGTACCTGGTGCCTGAAAGCCCAGGAGGCACCGACAGCTCTGGTCGAGTGCGCCTTAATCCCTGGCGGGGGAGGCATCGGTGATAGCCGACCTGATCCAACGAGCTAGGGTCGGTTTAGAAGCAGCGAGACCCTTGCGCTGACCAGTGGTTAGCACAAAAAGTGAGGTGCACCGCCTAAAAACGGCGGTGCGTGACACATAGATTCGGAGCGCTCGCACCAAATCCAAGGTATGCAACGCCTTTTCAAAGCGATGCACAGGGGCCGGACAAAGAGAAGGCAATGAAATGTCCTGGTTAAGGTGGAAAGGAGACACCACCTTAGGGAGAAAGTCCGGAGACGGACGAAGAACCACCTTGTCTTGGTGAAACACCAAAAAGGGGGATTCCGAAGAGAGCGCAGCCAAATCAGAAACTCTCCTGAGAGACGTTATGGCTACTAGAAAAACAACCTTCTGTGAAAGTCGAAACAAGGGAACCTCCCTGAGAGGCTCAAAGGGGGGTTTCTGTAAGGCCGTGAGGACCAGATTAAGGTCCCAGGGATCCAAGGGCCGCCGGTAAGGAGGAATGATGTGAGATGCGCCCTGCATGAAGGTGCGCACCTGAGCCAGTCGGGCGATACGCCGCTGGAACAATACCGACAGAGCCGACACCTGTCCCTTGAGGGAATTGAGGGACAGCCCTAGCTGTAGACTGGACTGTAGAAAAGACAGGATGGTCGGCAAGGAGAACGGCCAAGGAGCATGGCCGGAAGAACGACACCAGGACAGGAAAATCCTCCAAGTCCTGTGGTAAATCTTGGCCGAGGAAGACTTCCGAGCCTGAGTCATGGTGGAGATGACCTCAGAGGGAATGCCTGAAGCCGTTAGGATCCAGGACTCAAGAGCCATGCCGTCAATCTGAGAGCCGCAGAATTCTGGCGGAAGAACGGACCTTGAGAGAGAAGGTCTGGGCGGTCCGGGAGATGCCACGGCACCTCTACGGACAGACGGAGCAGGTCTGGGTACCAAGCTCGCCTGGGCCAGTCCGGAGCAATGAGAATGACTCGACGGCCCTCCATTCTGATCTTGCGCAGAACCCTGGGCAAGAGCACTAGAGGGGGAAACACATAGGCCAGACGGAACTGAGACCAATCTTGAACCAGTGCGTCTGCTGCGAAGGCTTGAGGATCGTGGGAGCGAGCCACGTAAACCGGAACCTTGTTGTTGTGCCGGGATGCCATTAGGTCCACTTCCGGAGTGCCCCACTTGCGGCAGATTGATCTGAACACTGACGGGTGCAGGGCCCACTCGCCGCTGTCCACGGTTTGACGGCTGAGGTAGTCGGCCTCCCAGTTTTCCACGCCTGGGATGTGGACTGCAGACATAGTGGACTTAAGAGTCCTCCGTCCACTGGAGGATTCGTTGAACCTCCAACATCGCCAGACGGCTGTGAGTCCCGCCCTGGTGATTGATGTAGGCAACCGCTGTCGCGTTGTCCGACTGAACTCGAATGTGCTTGCCCGCCAACAGGTGGTGAAAGGCTAGGAGAGCTAGAAACACAGCTCTGATCTCCAGCACATTGATCGAGAGGGCTGATTCGGACGGAGTCCAAGTGCCCTGTGCTCGGTGATGGAGAAATACTGCTCCCCAACCGGAGAGGCTGGCATCCGTGGTGAGGATCACCCAGGACGGCGTCAGGAAAGAGCGTCCCTGAGACAGAGAGAGGGGCCGAAGCCACCACTGAAGGGAGCTCCTGGTCTGTGACGACAGAGCCACCTGCCTGTGCAAGGAAGAGATCCGCTTGTCCCAACAGCGGAGAATGTCCAGCTGCAGGGGACGCAGATGGAACTGAGCAAAGGGGACCGCTTCCATGGACGCCACCATCTGACCCAGCACCTGCATGAGGTGTCTGATGGAATGACGGCGGTGCCTCAGCAGAGAGCGCACCGCCAGACGAAGGGACTGCTGTTTGATTAAGGGCAACTTGACAAGTGCCGGCAGAGTCTCGAATTGCATCCCTAGGTACAAAAGCACCTGGGTCGGGGTCAGAGTGGACTTGGGCAGGTTGACAAGCCACCCGAACTGAACTAGCGTGGCGAGAGTGAGAGAGACACTCCGCTGGCAGTCTGCACTGGATGAGGCCTTGACTAGAAGGTCGTCCAGGTAAGGAATCACTGCCAACCCCTGGAGGTGCAGGACCGCAACCACTGCTGCCATGACCTTGGTGAATACTCGAGGGGCCGTGGCTAAGCCGAAGGGGAGAGCCACGAATTGGAAATGTTCCTCTCCGATCGCAAAGCGTAGCCAACGCTGGTGTGAAACCGCAATAGGCACATGCAGATAGGCATCTCTGATGTCGATGGATGCCAGAAAATCTCCTTGGGTCATTGAGGCAATGACCGATCTCAGAGATTCCATGCGAAAATGCCGCAACTGAACATGCTTGTTGAGAAGCTTGAGATCCAGGATGGGTCGGAAGGAACCGTCCTTTTTGGGGACTAGAAAGAGGTTTGAGTAGAAACCGCTGAACCGTTCCCGGGCGGGAACCGGAACAATTACACCGTTGGCCCGCAGGGATGCCACGGCCTGAGAAAAGGCGGCGGCTTTGGAGCAGGGGGGGGTGGATAGAAAAAATCTGTTTGGCGGGCTGGAAGCAAATTCTATCCTGTAGCCGTGGGAGAGGATATCCCGCACCCACTGATCGGAGACGTGTTGCAACCACACGTCGCCAAAGTGGGAGAGCCTGCCACCGACCAAGGACGTTGCTGGCGCGGCCGGATAGTCACGAGGAGGCCGCCTTAGTGGCAGCGGCTCCTCCGGTCTTTTGAGGACGCGGCTTCGCGCGCCAGTTGGATTTACGATCCTTGGCTGCGGTAGTGGACGAGGCCGAGGGCTTAGAGGATGACCAGTTAGAGGAACGAAAGGAACGAAACCTCGATTGGTTCCTGCCCTGGACAGGTTTCTTGGCTTTAGCTTGTGGCAAGGAAGTACTCTTCCCGCCAGTAGCTTCCTTAATTATGTCATCCAGCTGTTCCCCAAACAGCCGGGACCCAGTAAAAGGGAGACTCGCAAGATACTTCTTAGAGGAAGCGTCTGCTTTCCACTCTCAAAGCCACAAGATCCTTCGGATCGCGAGGGAGTTAGCGGAGGCCACCGCCGTGCGGTGAGAAGCCTCCAGGATGGCAGACATGGCGTAGGATGCAAAAGCCGAAGCTTGAGAAGTTAAGGCATCCGTCTCAGGAATAGACTGCCTGGAGAGGGAATGAATCTCCGCCAGAGAGGCAGAGATTGCCTTAAGAGCCCACACTGCCGCAAAAGACGGAGAGAACGAGGCTCCTGCCGCCTCATATACAGACTTGGCCAGAAGGTCAACCTGGCGGTCAGTGGGATCCTTAAGAGAAGTGCCATCAGCCACAGCTACGACTGTGCGGGCTGAGATCCTGGACACCGGAGGGTCTACCTTTGGGGACTGGGCCCAGTCCTTAACCACCTCCGGTGGAAAAGGAAAACGGTCATCTGAACTACGCTTCGGAAAACGTTTGTCAGGACAGGCTCTGGGCTTGTTAACAGTGGTGTGAAAGCTGGAGTGGTTAAAAAACATACTCCTAGGTTTCTTAGGAGAGGTAAACTGGTGTACCTCTATCAGAGAGGGTTGTTCCTCTGACTCTTGTGGGTTGAGGTTCAGTACGGAGTTAATGGACGCAATCAAGTCACTAACATCCGCATCACCCTCAGACAAGTCAATGGGGTACATAGAGGCAGCGTCTGAGCCCACAGTAAACGAATCCTCCTCGCCCTGTACCTCGGCTTGTGAATCAGAGCCGTGGGACGAGGAAGGAGAAGGATCCCTGCGTCTCCGTTTAGGGGGACGGGGTCCTAGGACATGCTCTGAGGGCTCTGCAGAGCTGGGAGCCGCAGAGACACCCTGAGAGGGGGGCTGATGCATAGACAGCAGTGTCCGGGACAGCTGCCCCATGGAGTCGGCAAAATACTTGGAAATAGCTTGTGAAAAGGAAGCTACCCAAGCCGGGGGTTCAGCCACCGGGGCCAGAGCAGCCGGAGGGACCCCTGAGGAGGCTCCAAGCTGAGACACAAACATGTTAGCACAGGCATCACAATGTGGGTATGTGCTTGGCTCTGGCAGAATGAGCTTACACGCAGTGCATATAGCGTACATGTTTGCAGCCTTGCTCCTAGTGACAGACATGCTGCTGAGGTGGAAGCTCTGCAGCCAGAATACACTCCTGTAGAATGCCTGAGAGTGTAATAAAAGTCCACAACCGAAGGTTGTGGCTTACCAGCCCGCTCTCTCTGTGTGCCCTCCGGATTCCACAGCTCCAAGCCCCTGTAAGCGTCAGCCTTCCTGACAGTATGCAGCTGCAGCATCCAGCGCCTTCCAGTGCAAGAACGCTGAGAAAATGGCGCTGGGAGAAGGAGGGGGGGCGTGTATAAGCCCAAGAGCGGGAAAAACGGAGGGCAGAGAGATACAGGGAGAGATACAGGGGAGGGAACATCTCCCCAGAGAGGAGTGCCCTCCCCTCTGCTGGTCGGGCGGTGGGCGGCGCTGTATGCAAAACATGCAGAGAAGCCGAAACCGAAACTAGGCCCAAACTGAAGCCGGGGCCTAGATTTTAAAATGCGGCCGACGAGCAGGCACCTTCGGCGCGGTTCTCAGGGAAAACCCCCAGAACCGGCCGGAATTAACAGTAACGCTAAAGCACATACTGTCCCCCAAATAAAAGTACCCGGGAACCCTGAAAAAACGTCTCAATACTTAGCTTTTGAGACGCAGGGCCATGTCCCTGAGTGGGGGTTAACGCTCCTTCCAGCAGGGACCAGACAGGGCTGCGGATGGAGACCGGCCTTCTGCAAGCAGAGAGGACCGTGGAGGCTCCCACTTCAAACAGAGCCTCGACAGAGGATGTGAAGGAGCGCGGCATGTGAAGGCTCCAGCCTTATAAAGTCAACCTTAACAGCACCCGACAGAGTGGGGTGTGAAGGGACATGCCGGGAGTCCAGACTGGACCCGCTTTTCTTCCAAATCTTTAAAAATTAAAATAAAAATGAAAAAAAAAATATCAGAGAATGCAAGTGTGTGATCCTCCTGAAACACAAAGCATTGAACTGGGTAGATTGTCATCCAGGGGGTGTATATAGCCCGGAGGGAGGAGCTACACGTTTGAGTGTAGTACTTTGTGTGTCATCCGGAGGCAGAAGCTATACACCCATGGTTTGGGTCTCCCATAAGGAACGATAAAGAAAAAAAAAACAGAACTAGTGCACACAGCCTTGGGGTTCACTTACTTACAGAGATATTGGCCTGTTTGGTTTTGTAGTGGCTACCATTATTTTGCACAATAGGAAATATATTCATATTGGTGCTTAGTATAGGATACAATTTGTCAGAAAAGGACATTTACAAGTCGGTTACAGATTGAACAAGTGAGAAAATGATAGTTGACAGTTTTTGATGTGCTAAACAAAGGTACAATATGGTAATTTAAGGCAGCATCTGCATGGATTTCCCATAGGTATTGCTACTAATTTAAAAAGCACACAGATTATTTTTTGGGGCCTGTGTATTTTTTTTTTTTTTTTTTTAAAAAGTACTCATACTACCACTTTTAAACTATGTGCACACACTGCAGATTTGTTTCTCCAGCGAAAAATGTACCCTCTGGCATAACAACGCATGCGTTTTTACCGCGTTTTGGTGCGTTTTTGTCCCTGCATTTTTTAAACATTATTAATGGTAAAACACAGATAAAAACGCAGGGACCTTTGGAAAGAAGGGAATTTTGTTTACTTACCGTAAATTCCTTTTCTTCTAGCTCCAATTGGGAGACCCAGACAATTGGGTGTATAGCTATGCCTCCGGAGGCCACACAAAGTATTACACTAAAAGTGTAAAGCCCCTCCCCTTCAGCCTATACACCCCCCGTGCTGCCACGGGCTCCTCAGTTTTGGTGCAAAAGCCCGAAGGAGGAAAAAATTATAAACTGGTTTAAAGTAAATTCAATCCGAAGGAATATCGGAGAACTGAAACCATTTAACATGAACAACATGTGTATACAAAAACAGGGGCGGGTGCTGGGTCTCCCAATTGGAGCTAGAAGAAAAGGAATTTACGGTAAGTAAACAAAATTCCCTTCTTCTTTGTCGCTCCTTATTGGGAGACCCAGACAATTGGGACGTCCAAAAGCAGTCCCTGGGTGGGTAAATAATACCTCATAATAGAGCCGTAACGGCTCCGTCCTAAAGTAGGGCAACTGCCGCCTGAAGGACTCGCCTACCTAGGCTGGCATCTGCCGAAGCATAGGTATGCACCTGATAGTGTTTTGTGAAAGTGTGCAGGCTCGACCAGGTAGCTGCCTGACACACCTGCTGAGCCGTAGCCTGGTGTCGCAAGGCCCAGGACGCTCCCACGGCCCTGGTAGAATGGGCCTTCAGCCCTGAGGGAACCGGAAGCTCCGAGGAACGGTAAGCTTCGAGAATTGGTTCCTTGATCCACCGAGCCAGGGTTGACTTGGAAGCTTGTGTCCCTTTACGCTGGCCAGCGACAAGGACAAAGAGTGCATCCGAGCGGCGCAGGGGCGCCGTACGAGAAATGTAGAGTCTGAGTGCTCTCACCAGATCTAACAAGTGCAAATCCTTTTCACATTGGTGAACTGGATGAGGACAAAACGAGGGTAAGGAGATGTCCTGATTGAGTTTCCTAGCCTGTCTCATAGTGGCAATAACCTCTTGAGATAATCCTGAAGACGCTAGGATCCAGGACTCAATGGCCACACAGTCAGGTTGAGGGCCGCAGAATTCAGATGGAAAAACGGCCCTTGAGACAGCAAATCTGGTCGGTTTGGCAGTGCCCACGGTTCGCCGACCGTGAGATGCCACAGATCCGGGTACCACGACCTCCTCGGCCAGTCTGGAGCGACGAGGATGACGCGGCGGCAGTCGGCCCTGATCTTGCGTAACACTCTGGGCAACAGTGCCAGAGGAGGAAACACATAAGGAAGCCGAAACTGCGACCAATCCTGAACTAAGGCGTCTGCCGCCAGAGCTCTGTGATCTTGAGATCGAGCCATGAATGTTGGGACCTTGTTGTTGTGCCGTGACGCCATTAGGTCGACGTCCGGCATCCCCCAGCGGCAACAGATCTCCTGAAACACGTCCGGGTGAAGGGACCATTCCCCTGCGTCCATGCCCTGGCGACTGAGAAAGTCTGCTTCCCAGTTTTCTACGCCCGGGATGTGAACTGCGGATATGGTGGATGCTGTGGCTTCCACCCACAGCAGAATCCGCCGGACTTCCTGGAAGGCTTGCCGACTGCGTGTCCCACCTTGGTGGTTGATGTAAGCCACCGCTGTGGAGTTGTCCGACTGAATTCGGATCTGCTTGCCTTCCAGCCACTGCTGGAACGCTTTTAGGGCAAGATACACTGCCCTGATCTCCAGGACATTGATCTGAAGTGAGGACTCTTGCTGAGTCCACGTACCCTGAGCCCTGTGGTGGAGAAAAACTGCTCCCCACCCTGACAGACTCGCGTCCGTCGTGACCACCACCCAGGATGGGGGTAGGAAGGATTTCCCCTTCGATAATGAGGTGGGAAGAAGCCACCACCGAAGGGAAGCTTTGGTTGCCTGAGAGAGGGAGACGTTCCTGTCTAGGGACGTCGGCATCCTGTCCCACTTGCGTAGGATGTCCCATTGAAGTGGACGCAGGTGAAACTGCGCGAAAGGGACTGCTTCCATTGCTGCCACCATCTTCCCCAGGAAGTGCATGAGGCGCCTCAAGGGGTGTGACCGACCTTGAAGGAGAGATTGCACCCCTGTCTGTAGTGAACGCTGTTTGTCCAGCGGAAGCTTCACTATCGCTGGAAGAGTATGAAACTCCATGCCAAGATATGTCAGCGATTGGACCGGTGTCAGATTTGACTTTGGAAAATTGATGATCCACCCGAAACTCTGGAGAATCTCCAGAGTAACGTTGATGCTGTGTTGGCATGCCTCTTGAGAGGGTGCCTTGACCAGCAGATCGTCTAAGTAAGGTATCACTGAGTGACCCTGAGAGTGGAGGACCGCAACTACTGTAGCCATGACCTTGGTGAAAACCCTTGGGGCTGTCGCCAGGCCGAACGGCAGTGCCGCGAACTGAAGGTGTTCGTCTCCTATGGCGACGCGCAAGAAGCGCTGATGCTCTGGAGCAATTGGTACGTGGAGATAAGCATCCTTGATATCGATCGATGCTAGGAAATCTCCTTGGGACATTGAGGCGATGACGGAGCGGAGGGATTCCATCCGGAACCGTCTGGTCCTTACGTGTTTGTTGAGCAGTTTTAGGTCCAAAACAGGACGGAAGGACCAGTCCTTCTTTGGAACCACAAACAGGTTGGAGTAGAAACCGTGACCCTGTTGCTGAAGAGGAACCGGGACCACCACTCCTTCTGCCTTCAGAATGCCCACCGCCTGCAGAAGAGCCTCGGCTCGCTCGGGAGGCGGAGATGTTCTGAAGAATCGAGTCGGAGGACGAGAGCTGAACTCTATCCTGTAACCGTGAGACAAAATGTCTCTCACCCAACGGTCTTTTACTTGTGGCAGCCAGGTGTCGCAAAAGCGGGAGAGCCTGCCACCGACCGAGGATGCGGTGTGAGGAGGCCGTAAGTCATGAGGAAGCCGCCTTAGTAGCGGCACCTCCGGCGGTCTTTTTAGGGCGTGATTTAGACTGCCATGCGTCGGAGTTCCTCTGATCCTTCTGCGGCCTTTTGGACGAGGAGAATTGGGACCTGCCCGCACCCCGAAAGGACCGAAACCTCGACTGTCCCCTCCTCTGTTGGGGTGTTTTTGGTTTGGCCTGGGGTAAGGATGTTTCCTTTCCCTTGGATTGTTTGATGATTTCATCCAATCTCTCACCAAACAAACGGTCGCCAGAAAATGGCAATCCAGTTAAGCACTTTTTGGATGCCGAATCTGCCTTCCATTCCCGCAGCCACAAGGCCCTGCGTATTGCCACCGAATTGTCGGCTGCAACCGCCGTACGGCTCGCAGAGTCCAGGACAGCATTAATAGCGTAGGACGCAAATGCCGACGTTTGAGAGGTTATGGACGCCACCTGCGGCGCAGACGTACGTGTGAGTGCGTCAATTTGCGCCTGACCAGCTGAGATAGCTTGGAGTGCCCATACGGCTGCGAATGCTGGAGCAAAAGACGCGCCGATAGCTTCATAGATGGATTTCAACCAGAGCTCCATCTGTCTGTCAGTGGCATCCTTGAGTGAAGCTCCATCTTCCACTGCAACTATGGATCTAGCCGCAAGTCTGGAGATTGGAGGATCCACCTTGGGACACTGAGTCCAGCCCTTGACCACGTCAGGGGGGAAAGGGTAACGTGTATCCTTAAGGCGCTTGGAAAAACGCTTATCTGGACAAGCTCGGTGTTTCTGGACTGCCTCTCTGAAGTCAGAGTGGTCCAGAAACATACTCTTTGTACGCTTGGGAAACCTGAAACGGAATTTCTCCTGCTGAGAGGCTGACTCCTCCACTGGGGGAGCTGAGGGAGAAATATCCAACATTTCATTGATGGACGCAATAAGATCATTCACTATGGCGTCCCCATCAGGAGTATCAAGGTTGAGAGCGGCTTCAGGATCAGAATCCTGATCAGCTACCTCCGCTTCATCATACAGAGAGTCCTCTCGCTGAGACCCTGAACATTGTGATGATGTCGAGGGGATATCATAGCGAGCTCGCTTAATCGGTCTGGGGCTGCGGTCCGTGTCAGAGACCTCACCCTGGGATCCATGAGACACCCCGGGAGGACATTGCTGTTCCAACTGAGGGGGACCAGGGGGCAATGATTCCACAGTGCCCCTGGCTTGAGATACCGGCCTGGACTGCAAGGCTTCTAATATCTTAGCCATAGTCTCAGAAAGTCTTTCAGTAAAAACTGCAAACTCCGTCCCTGTCACCTGGACAGTGTTAACAGGTGGTTCTCCCTGGGCCACCCTTAGCAGAGGCTCCGGCTGAGAAAGTGCCACAGGGGCCGAGCATTGCACACAATGAGGGTCAGTGGAACCTGCCGGCAGTATAGCCGTACATGCTGCACAGGCAGCATAGTAAGTCTGTGCTTTGGCACCCTTGCTATTTGTGGACGACATGCTGTTGTCTCCTCTGAGCAATACAGGAGGGTATATAGACAAAAATCAACAGTGCACCATACAGTGTAAAGTATAGTCTATAATCATATAATCTATAAGTACACTTCTGCACTAGTGGGGCCAGCACCACAGGTGCTGCTTACCGCCTGCGCAAAGCGGTTGTGTGGGCACCAGAAATCCTGCCTGGGTCTCCCTGAGCTTGTCTCTCCTCTCCAGCGTTAGCAAAGCTGAGAGGAATGGCTGCCGGCGTCCTGAGGAGAGGAGGGAGCCGTGGGCGTGACCCAGAAAAGTGCGGGAACTGGTGCCCCACTGTGCAGAGTGAGGGGGGTGGAGTATGCAAAGCATGCTCCAGCCCTCAGTGCTGCCGTCCTGTACAGCGTCCCGCCCTTCCCCTGATTGGCAGGGCTGGGGGCGGGAAGAAAACGAGACTAGGCCGCAAAAGCCGGGGACTCGAGTTATAAGCGCGGCCGCCGTATAAGCGCGGTCGGCGCGGAAGTCCCCGGCGCACTAACAGTCCCAGCCGCGCCGCAGTGAGAACCATGGCAGCGGCGGTCAGCGTGGCAGTCCCCCTATACGAACACACTCAGCGACGCTGAAGTGTGTAATGGCACAAACGCAGTCAGCGCTGCTGTCCCCGGTGCACTAGCACACCCAGCAATGCTGGAGTGTTGCTGTGCGCAGTCCCCACGGGGACACAGAGTACCTCAAAGTAGCAGGGCCATGTCCCTGAACGATACTCGGCTCCTATCCAGCATGGTCCTCAGGAGCTGTGGATGGAGCACGGTCTCCTGTGCCTGGAGACCGAAAGGATCCCACTTCACCCAGAGCCCTAATTGAGGGATGGGGAAGGAAAGCAGCATGTGGGCTCCAGCCTCTGCACCCGCAATGGATACCTCAACCTTAACAACACCACCGACAAGAGTGGGGTGAGAAGGGAGCATGCTGGGGGCCCTGTTATGGGCCCTCTTTTCTTCCATCCGACATAGTCAGCAGCTGCTGCTGACTAAGCTGTGGAGCTATGCGTGCATGTCTGACCTCCTTCGCACAAAGCATAAAAACTGAGGAGCCCGTGGCAGCACGGGGGGTGTATAGGCTGAAGGGGAGGGGCTTTACACTTTTAGTGTAATACTTTGTGTGGCCTCCGGAGGCATAGCTATACACCCAATTGTCTGGGTCTCCCAATAAGGAGCGACAAAGAAAGAAGTCACATGCTGCTTCTTTCTGCTGCAGAAAATCTTAGGCCTTAAGCCCTGTGCACACACTGCTTTTTTTGCTGTGTTTTTGATGCAGAATTGGTGCAGTTTGTGTTCATAAACTTCATGCAATCCTGCCCCAGCAAAGTCTGAGAAATCCAAAATGCTGTGCGCACGTTGCGGCTTTTTTTTTTTTTTTTTTACAGGTTTTGCTTCAGATTTTCTGCAGCAAAAAGCAGCAGCATGTGACTTCTTTTCCGCAGGTCCCTGCATTTTTCCCTATATTTTGCCACTAATGTTTAAAAAACGCAGGGCAAAACCACACCAAAACGCGGTAAAAAGGCATGCGTTTTTGGCTGCGTTTTTCTGCCAGAGGGTGCGTTTTTCGCTGGAGAAACAAATCTGCAGTGTGCACACATAGCCTTAGAAAGTAAAAGCAAATAGTGGTGTGGGGTGTGCGAAGCACAGCGCAGAAAGGATTTTGTCATCTGCAGAGCGATTTTGAGGACACAGATCTGCATGCTTCATCAAGTATTGTCTCACACAGGCAGATGGTGACCCCCGGCTGCTACAGAGATAACAGTAAAGCACAGGGAGCCACCATAAAGTCACAGAGTGTAAGGCTGGGTTCACACATAGCGACAGCGTCAACGACGTCGCTGTTATGTCACCATTTTCTGTGACGTAACAGTGACCTTGTATGTCGCTGTTATGATCGCTGCTTAGCTGTCAAACACAGCGACGCAGCAGCGATCATAACGTTGCTACATGTGCAGAGAGCAGGGAGCCGCGAACACTGCTTAGCGCTGGCTCCTTGCTCTCCTAGCTACAGTACACATCGGGTTAATTAACCCGATGTGTACTGCAGCTACATGTGCAGAGAGCCGGAGCCGGCAGCACAGGCAGCGAGAGAGTGGCGGAGGATGGTAACGAAGGTAAATATCGGGTAACCACCTTGGTTACACGATGTTTACCCTGGTTACAGCTTACCGCAGGCTGTCAGACGCCAGCTCCTGCTCTCTGCTCGCTTCATTTCGTCGATCTCTCGCTGTCACACACAGCGATCAGTGCGTCACAGCGGGAGAGCAACAATAAAATAATGAACCAGGGCTGTGTGTAACGAGCAGTGATCTCACAGCAGGGGCCAGATCGCTGCTCAGTGTCACACACAGCGAGATCGCTAATGAGGTCACAAAAACCGTGACTCAGCAGCGATCTAAGTAGTGATCTCGCTGTGTGTGAAGCACCCCTAAGAAAATCACAGTGCTATCAAGGAAAATGGAGGGTATAATAAAAAAAATAGTAACTCCAGCTCTATCTCTTAGTACAGTGGGTATGGACAGTATTCAGATCCCTTTAAATTTTTCACTCTTTCATTGCAGCCATTTGGTAAATTAAAAAAAAAGTTCATTTTTCTCTTTTTACTGCACACTCTGCACCCCATCTGGTCAGAAAAAAACCCCAGAAATATAGAGACTTTTGAAAATATTTTGAACAAGAAAAACTGATATATGACATGGTCATAAGTATTCAGATCCTTTGGGCAGTATTGAGTAGAAGCACCCTTTTGAGCTAGCACAGCCATGAGTCTTCTTGGGAATGATGCAATGAATTTTTCACACCTGGATTTGGGGATGCTCTGCCATTCTTCCTTGCAGATCCTCTCCAGTACCGTCAGGTTGGATGGTGAACGTTGGTGGACAGCCATTTTCAGGTCTCTCCAGAGATGCTCAATTGGGTTTAGGTCAGGGCTCTGGCTGGGCCGGTCCAGAATGGTCAGAGTTGTTCTGAAGCCACTCCTTTATTTTAGCTGTGCGCTTAGGGGTACTTCACACACAGCGAGATTGCTACTGAGATCGCTGCTGAGTCACGTTTTTTGTGACGCAGCAGTGACCTCATTAGCGATCTCGCTATGTGTGACACTGAGAAGCGATTTGGCCCCTGCTGTGAGATCGCTGCTCGTTACACACAGCCCTGGTTCTTTTTTTATTGTTGCTCTCCCGCTGATAAGCACACATCGCTGTGTGTGACAGCGAGAGAGCAACAATCCTGAATGTGCAGGGAGCAGGAGCCGGCGTCTGGTAGCTGCGGTAAGCTGTAACCAAGGTAAACATCGGGTAACCAAGGGAAGCCCTTTCCCTGGTTACCCGATATTTACCTTCGTTACCAGCCTCCGCAGCTCTCACGCTGCCAGTGCCGGCTCCTGCTCCCTGCACACGCTAAGCTAAGCGGTGTGCGCTGGTAACTAAGGTAAACATCGGGTAACCATACCCGATGTTTACCTTAGTTACCAGTGTCCGCAGCTTCCAGACGCCAGCTCTGTGCAAGCGCAGCGTCGCTTGCACATCGCTGCTGGCTGGGGGCTGGTCACTGGTGAGATCTGCCTGTTTGACAGCTCACCAGTGACCATGTAGCGACGCAGCTGGGATCCTGACCAGGTCAGATCGCTGGTGGGATCGCTGCTGCGTCGCTAAAGTCTGACGGTACCCTTAGACTCATTGTCTTGTTGGAAGGTGAACCTTTGGTCAAGTCTGAGCTCCAGAGCACTCAAAGAGGTTTTCTTCCAGGATATCTCTGTACTTGGCTACATTCATCTTTCCTTCAGTTGCAACCAGTCATCCTGTCCCTGAAGCTGACAAACACCCCTATAGCATGATGCTGCCACCACCATGTTTCACTGTTGGGATTGTATTGGGCAGGTGATAAGCAGTGGCTGGTTTTCTGCACACATACCGCTTAGAATTATCACCAAAAAGCTCAATCTGCATCTCATCAGACCAGAGAATCTTATTTCTCATAGTCTGGGAGTCCTTCATGTGTTTTTTGCAAACTCTATGCAGGCTTTCATATGTCTTTTTTTTTTTTAATTAAATGTTTTTATTAAAGTTTTACAAGTTACAACCAAATAAACATTGGAGGCTAGCCAGCCTGTACCCCCCTCCCAACCCTCCCCTCCCCAACAAACATTAAACAGTCTTGTAGAAAGGAGAGATCATGTCAAATCTGCAGCTCCAAACATTCCTAGACAAAAGTTCTTAAGTACCATTATTACATTTATCAATTAATCCAATTAGACTTTTGTTTTTCTTTAGGAGTTTTTGCTTTGTTTGGCATTGTACACCATTAAATGTCATTTTTGATGAAGAATCTAACCTGTTCCCATGCTACTCTCTTCTCCCCAAACCTCCGTCATCATTACAGATAAGTGCTGCAGAAATTTCTTGCCCTTTTCCCTTTGTTATCAATTTAGTGTAAGCCCAATCTAAACCTAATCCGTTCCCTCGAAGCCAACCCTGACCCATCTATCGTGCCCATATTTTTTCAAAATTTGATGACGCCATTTATTTTCCGGTATATACTTTTCTCCACGGCTTTCATATGTCGTGCACTGAGGAGAGGCTTCTGTCAGGCCACTCTGCCGTAAAGGCCCGACTGGTGGAGGGCTGCAGTAATAGTTGACTTTGTGGAACTTTCTCCCATCTCTCTACTGCATCTCTGGAGCTCAGTCACAGTGATCTTGAGGTGTTTCTTTACCTGTCTCACCAAGGCGCTTATCCCACAAATGCTCAGTTTGGCTGGATGACCAGGTCTAGGAAGACTTCTGGTGGTCCCAAACTTCTTCCATTTAAGGATGATGAAGGCCACTGTGCTCTTAGGAACCTTGAGTCTTGCAGAAATTCTTTTGTAACCTTGTCCAGATCTGTGCCTTGCCACACTTCTGCCTCTGAGCTCCTTGGTCAGTTCCTTTGACCTCATGATTCTCATTTGGTCTGACATGCACTGTGAGCTGTGAGGTCTTACATAGACAGGTGTGTGCCTTTCCAAATCAAGGCCTATCAGTTTAATTAAAACACAGCTGGACTACAATGAAGGAGAAGAACCATCTCAAGGAGGATCACAAGGAAACGGACAGCATGTGACTTAAATATGATTGTCTTAGCAAAGGGTCTGAATACTTATGACTGTGATAGTTGAGTTTTTTGTATTTAAAAAAAAATTTCTACATTTCTGTTTTTTTTCTTTCAAGATGGCATGCAGAGTGTACATTAATGAGAAAAAAATGAACTTTTTTGAATTTACCAAATGGCTGCAATGAAACAAAGAGTGAAAAATTTCAAGGGGTCTGAATACTTTCCGTACCCATTGTATAATAGCTTTCTGGGGATACAATAACATTTTTCATTGAAATTATTATTAAAAAGGAGTTTTCTAAGCCCCCGACCCCTCTCTTCATCTTGCAAGAAGGGGCATGAAACCTCTGCAGCAAAACAATGGCCTCAGCGGTTATCAATGAGTTACTACTGCGGCGAGTGATTGGTCGCAGCATTCATGTGTCATGTGTCCCCATGGCAGGGTCATGATGTACATCGCTTGTCTGCCCTAGTCATACAAAAAGGGGACTGCAGATATTAATCACTGGCTTCAACAGTGACAAGATGGTTATCACAGTGCATAGTGATTGCAGACCTCACGTGTATAACTTGTTGAGAAAAAGATGGCAAAAATGTCAACTAAAGGTAGTGAATGTAGTGGTGTTGAAATCCAGCCGATCTCAGCTTCTGCTGACTGTCGTTTCGCAGATGTCCTAGTGTATGTTGTCGCATGGCCACATTCACTATGACTAGTTGGGATTTAGCAGCTTAATATTGCATGGTTAAAATCATCATGTAGCGCTAACCTTCACTGTAACCTTACCTAGTTGCCCAATGAAGGGGAGTGGAGTTTAGATCACCTCCAAGTTGGTCCACAATAGCACCTTTAGATATGTAAAACCTGCAAATGAAGAAAGATTTGTATTAATACCAGGATGACTTGCACGGAGGGGTTATTCTATCAAGACAGGACACTTTCTTAGGCTATATGATGGCATCAGGATGTCACAGGTCTCCTTCCATTTATTGGAGTAGACAGCCTTTTGAGTACCTAATTCCACATTGGCAGTTTAAGGCTAAGGACACAAAAAAAATGTTACTCTATGGAGCTGCTCCCATGTGTGACTTTTTTCTCAGCCCTAATCAGACGAAGAAAACAATCTCCGCATGCTGCGGACGGAATCTGATTTGTTTTCATTCGCACCCATACAAGTCTATGGGTGAGAGAGAAACATCGCATTGCACTCGTATTACACTGGAGTGCAATGCCATATAGGCATCAGCTGATAATGGAAGAGACCGGGAGATTAGTCTCTCCCTCTCCTCCTCAGCGCCTGTCCTGTCCTCCGCGGCTGTGCTGCGATCGCTGCACAGTGGCATAAAATAGTCGGCTTACACTCCAGCAAAGCGGGAACACAGTGTCTTGCGATGCACTTGCATTAATGCTCGTGTGGCCCCAGCCTAATAGATGCCCTCAAGTGGAAATATGTGGCTTTTC
The DNA here is from genome assembly GCF_048569485.1 of Anomaloglossus baeobatrachus. Taxonomy (NCBI): domain Eukaryota; kingdom Metazoa; phylum Chordata; class Amphibia; order Anura; family Aromobatidae; genus Anomaloglossus; species Anomaloglossus baeobatrachus. The sequence continues at coordinate 295,079,709 of NC_134356.1, read as the reverse complement.
ATCAATGATAACATCGGTTCACTGAGGCGGTTTTGAGGAGGGGTTTTCCCAATATGTCAGCCTCTTAAAAAGTTTTTCTGCATGTACTATAAGCTTTTAATGCTAAAATTTATGCTTTTATGTTCCCAGTAGTAAACTCATCCTGGAACAGTATACAATAACAAATCAAACAGAAATGATGTTAAAGGATTATCAAATCACAATGTGATCTTATGTTAATGTACACATTTTTTCAGTTGTGTCAATATAACTTTTTAATTTACCATTTTGCACAGATTACTCTCCAAAAGGATATCCTACCAAGCCCTATTTACCTTCCACTTGCCATTGGACCCATCCAGCTGTTCTTCCAGAGCCCCCGATTGAACATTTGCAGTGCAGTCTCTCTCACTTGCTGTCTTACCAGTATAGATCGGCAATTCCTCTTCCTAAGTGTATTCTACCCTTTAGAATATACTGTATGTTCCTGGACATTCTATACTCTTGTTAAGCATCCAGCCTACATTATTTAATCTTCTGCCATCTACATAAATATAGCTGTGTTTTTACATAATTGTTAGCATGTTCCTAGCAAAGCTCAACAACTAATCTGCAATCCCGCACAATGTAAGGCAGAGATCAGTGATGAGACACTGCAAATACTTCTCAGTTGATGCATATGGCAGAAGATAATCCTCTGCCATATGCATCAACAAAGCAGCATATGCAATTTCACATAACTGATCTCTCAGTGGCAAGCAACTCACACATCTTAGCTCTACCCTGCCTACTAATTACAAGCTTCATTGTAAAGAAGTGCAGGAGAGGTTAGATTTTCTAGAAACCAGTGAACAATGATATAGTGATGTAACTGGCAGTAGATAAAGAAGGGAATTTTGTTTACTTACCGTAAATTCCTTTTCTTCTAGCTCCAATTGGGAGACCCAGACAATTGGGTGTATAGCTATTGCCTCTGGAGGCCACACAAAGTATTACACTTAAAAGTGTAAGGCCCCTCCCCTTCTGGCTATACACCCCCAGTGGGATCACTGGCTCACCAGTTTTAGTGCCAAAGCAAGAAGGAGGAAAGCCAATAACTGGTTTAAAGACCAATTCAATCCGAGGAAACATCGGAGAACTGAACCATACCACATGAACAACATGTGTACCCGAAAAAACAGAAAAACCCCGAGAAAACAGGGCGGGTGCTGGGTCTCCCAATTGGAGCTAGAAGAAAAGGAATTTACGGTAAGTAAACAAAATTCCCTTCTTCTTTGTCGCTCCATTGGGAGACCCAGACAATTGGGATGTCCAAAAGCAATCCCTGGGTGGGTAAAAGAATACCTCATGATAGGGCCGTCAAACGGCCCTCTCCTACAGGTGGCCAACCGCCGCCTGAATGACTTATCTACCTAGGCTGGCGTCTGCCGAAGCGTAGGTATGCATCTGATAATGCTTGGTAAAAGTAAGTAGACTCGACCAGGTGGGTGCCTGACACACCTGCTGAGCCGTAGCCTGGTGCCGTAATGCCCAGGATGCACCCACGGCTCTGGTAGAATGGGCCTTCGGCCTTGAGAGAACCAGAAGCCCAGTAGAACTGTAGGTTTCAAGAATTGGTTCCTCGAGCCCCCGAGCAAGGGTGGATCTGGAAGCTTGCGACTGTTTACGCCGACCAGCGACAAGGACAAAGAGTGCATCCGGGTGGCGCAGGAGCGCCATGCGGGAAGTAGAACCTGAGTGCTCTCACCAGAACCAACAGATGCAAATCTTTCTGAAATTGATGGACTGGACGAGGACACAAAGAAGGTGAGGTGATATCCTGATTGATATGAAAATGGGATACCACCTTAGGGAGAAATTCCGGAACCGGACGCAGAACTACCCTGTCCTGGTGAAGGACCAGGAAGGGAGTTTGTATGAGAGCGTTGCTAGCTCGGAAACTCTCCTAAGAGACGAGACCGTTACTAGAAGGCCACTTTCCGTGAAAAACGGGAAGGGAGACATCCTTCAAAGGCTCGAAAGGCGGCATCTGGAGAGCAATTAGAACCTTGTTCAGATCTCAGGGCTCTAACGGCCGCTTGTACGGAGTGCTGAGAAGACAAACTCCCCGTAGGAACGTGCGTACCTGAGGAAGTCGTCGTTTCTGAAAAAATACAGATAGCGCTGAGACTTGTCCCTAAAGGGAACTGAGCGACAACCCATTTTCCTACCTAGATTGCAGGAAGGAAGGAAACATAGACGATGCAACCGGCCAGGGAGAAACACCCTGCGCCGAGCACCGAGATAAGAACATCTTCCACGTCCTGTGGTCAATCTTGGCGGACGTTGTATGCTAGCCTGTCTCATGGTGGCAACCACGTCCTGAGGTAATCCTGACGACACTAGGTTCCAGGACTCAATGCCACACCATCCGGTTGAGGGCCGTAGAATTCAAATGGAAGAATGGCCCTTGAGACAGCCAGTCTGATTGGTCTGGTAGTGCCCCCGGTTAGCCTACCGTGAGGCACCACAGAACCGAGTACCACAACATCCTCGGCCAATTTGTAGCGACGAGGATGGCGCGGCCGCAGTCGGTCTTGATCTAGCGCAGTACTCTGGGCAACAATGCCAGAGGTGGCACCTAAGGTAGCTGGAACTGCGACCAATGCTGAACTAAGGCGTTTGCCGCCAGAGCTCGATGATTGTGAAACCGTGCCATGAAGCTGGCACATTGTTGTTGTGCCGTGACGCCATTAGATCGACGTCCGGCCTCTGTCAGCGGCGCCAGATCTCCTGAAACCCGTCCGGGTGAGGAGACCATACTCTTTCGGCCACACCTCAGCGACTTAGGAAGTCAGCTTCCTAGTTTCCACACTTGGGATGTGAATTGTGGATATGGTGGATGCCGTGTCTTCCACCCACATCAGAACCTGCCGGACTTCCTGGAAGGCTTGCCGGTTGCGCGTTCTTCCTTGGTGGTTGATGTATGCCACCGCTGTGGAGCTGTCCGACTGAAGTCGGATATGCTTGCTTTCCAGCCGCTGTTGGAAAGATTGTAGGGCAAGATACACTGCTCTGTGTTCAAGAACATTGATCTGAAGAGTGGACTCTTGCTGAGTCCACGTACCCTGAGCGCTGTAGTGGAGAAAAACTGCTCCCCACCCTAATAGACTCGCGTCTGTCGTAACTATCGCCCAGGACGGGGATAGGAAGGACCTTCTTTTTGACCAAGAGGTGAGAAGAAGCCACCACCGTAGAGATTCCTTGGCCGCCTGAGAAAGAACGACGACTCTGTTGAGGGACGTCGACTCCTCGTCCCATTGGCGGAGAATGTCCCATTGTAGTGGACGCAGTAAAACTGCGCGAAAGGAACTGCCTCCATTGCTACCATCTTACGTAGGAAGTGCATGAGGCGTCTCAATGTGTGCGACTGGTTCTTAAAGAAGAGCTTGCAGCCCGTAGTGAATGCTGTTTGTCTAGCGGCAGCTTCACTATCGCTGAGAGAGTAAGAAACTCTATGCCTAGATATGTTATCGATAGGGTCGGGGTCGGATCTGACTTTAAAAAGTTGATGATCCACCCAAAACTCTAGAGAGTCTCCAGCGCAACGTTCGGGCAGTGTTGGCATGTTTCCTAAGAGAGTGCCTTGACAAGTAGATCGTCTAAATACGGGACCACAGAGTGACCCTGAGAGTGCAGGACTGTGACTACTGCTGCCCTGACCTTGGCGAAGACCAGTTGGACTGTCGCTAGCCGGAAGGTAGAGCTACGAACAGAGGGTGTTCGTCTCCTATAACGAAGCGTAGAAACGCTAGTGCTCTGGATCAATCGGCACGTGTGGATAAGCATCCTTGATGCCTAATGATGCTAGGAAATATCCTTGGGACCTTGAGGCGATGACATGGCGGAGGGATTCCATCCGGAACCGCCTGGTGTCCACGAGCTTGCTGAGCATTTTTAGATCCTGAACGGGACGGAACGGCCCGTTGTTATAGGTACCGCAAAGAATTTGGGGTAAAAACCGTGACCTTGTTCCTGAAGAGGAACGGGGGTCATCACTCTTTCTGCCTATAGAGTGCACCCTGTTTGCAGAAGAGCAGCGGCCCGGCCGGGAGGTGGAGAAATTCTGAAGAATCGAGTTGGAGGACGAGAAGTGAGCTCTATCCTGTACCCGTGAGACAGAATGTCTCACACTCAATGGTCATTGACCTATGGCAGCTAAATATCGCCAAGGCGGGAGAGCCTGCTACCGACCGAGGCCGCAAGTCATGAGGAAGCCGCCTTGGAAGCGGGTTTTCAGACTGTCGCTTTTTTGGGCGAGACTGAGCCCGCTAAGAATCTTAGCTCCTCTGATCCTTTTGAGTCCACATTGGACGAGGAAAAATGGGACCTGCCCGAGCCTCGAAAAGGCCGAAAACCCCGACTGCCTCTTGCTCTGTTGGGGTTTGTTGTGTCCGGGCTGAGGAAAGGATGAATCCTTACCCCTGGACTGTTTAATGGTTACATCCAACGCTCACCAAACAGTCGGTCAGCAGAAAAAGGCAACTGGTTAGGCAACCTGTTTTGGAAGCAGAATCTGCCTTCCATTCACTTAACGAGCAGACCAGGCTCTGCTTAAAAACACGGAGTAGCGGAGGCTACCGCCGCACGGTTCGCAGAGTCCAGGACAACCTGAATCGCGTAAGAAACAAATGCAGACATTTGAGAGGTTAAGGATGCCACCTGCGGCACAGATGTACGTGTAACCGTGTCAATCTGTGTAAGACAAGCTGAAATAGCTTGGAGTGCCCCAAGGGAGAGAATGCCGGAGCCAACGGTGCGCCGACAGCCTCATAGATGGCTTTCGACCAGAGATCCATCTGTCTGTCAGTGGCATCTTTGAGTTTGCAGTTCCATCTCCCACTGCAACTATGGATCTAGCTACAAGCCTGGAGATTGGAGGATGCCGCTCGGGACATTGGGTCCAGTCCTTGACCAAGTCAGGGGACAGGGATAACGTGTATCCTAAGCCGTTTGGAGAAGCGCATATCTGGATAAGCGTGGTGTTCCTGGACTGCCTCTCTGAAGGCAGAGTGGTCCAGAAAAATACGTGAAGCTGACTCCTCCACTGGAGGAGCTGTGAGAAATAACCCACATTCTATAGATGGACGCTATAAGATTATTTACTATGGCGTCACAATCAGGTGTATCCAGATTGAGAGCGGTCTCAGGATCAGAATCCTGAGCCGCCACTTCCGCCTCATTACACAGCGAGTCCTTCTGTTAGGACCCTGATGAAACCGAGGCCGCTCATAGCGAGCCCACTTAGGCTGTCTGGGACTGACGTCCGTGCAGAGCCGTGACTCTGGGATGCGTGTGACATTCCCGGAGCTGTTAGTTATTCACACTGAGGGGGGCCATGGATCAATGATTCAACAGTGCCCATATTGTGAGAGACATGTCCGGACTGCTAGGCTTCTAGTATCATAGCCATAGTCTCAGAAAAACTGTCAGTAAATACTGCAGACACCGTCCTCATCCCCTGGCCATTAGTGCATACAATGGGAGTCTATGTACGTGCCGGCCGTATAGCCATACATGCTGTACCAGCTGTATAGAAAAACATGTGGTTCTGCACCTTTGTTTTACACAGAGAATATGCTGATAACTCCTCCGCATAATCCAGGAGGGTATATACAACGTGCGACCAAACAGTGCAATGTATATAGTACAAGCATATCTATAAGTGCACTTCTGCACTAGTGGGGTTAGCACCACAGGTGCTGCTTAACGCCTGTTACAGCGATTGTGTGACTATCAGAATGCCAGGGTCTTCCACACTTGTCTCTGTATCGTACAGAAACTGACACTAATGGCTGCCGGTGTCCTTGTAGAGAAGGAAGCCGTGGGCGTGCCTGAGAAAGTGCGGGAATCCGGATCCACAGTGCACACAGTGAGAGGGGTGGAGTATGCAAAACATACTCCAGCTCTCAGCTCTGCTCTATGCAGCGTCACGCCCCTACCCTGACTGTCAGGGCTGTGGGCGGTAACGAAGGGAGACTAGGCCCAGAAGCCGGGGACTCGAGTTAACAGCGCGGCCGCCGTAAAAGCGCGGGCCGCGCTGAAGTCCCCGGCGCACCACAAGTGCCAGCCGCGCCGCAGTTCCAGCGGCCGGCGCGACCGATTCATAGAAGTGGCCAGCGTCCCGCCCCTCTCCTGACTGGCAGGTCTGGGGGCGGGAACGAACGGAAGCAGGCCGCAAAAGCCGGGGACTCTAGTTATCAGCGCGGCCGCCGTAAAAGCGCGGGCCGCGCTGAAGTCCCCGGCGCACCACAAGTGCCAGCCGCGCCGCTGCCAGCGGCCGGCGCGACCGATTCCTGGAAGTGGCCAGCGTCCCGCCCCTCTCCTGACTGGCAGGTCTGGGGGCGGGAACGAACGGAAGCAGGCCGCAAAAGCCGGGGACTCTAGTTATCAGCGCGGCCGCCGTAAAAGCGCAGGCCGCGCTGAAGTCCCCGGCGCACTACAAGTGCCAGCCGCGCCGCAGTCCCAGCGGCCGGCGCGACCAATTCCCATAAGTGAGCCTGCTTCAGCAAAGCTGAATGAGGCCATGGCACAGGCGCCGCAGCGCTGATGTCCCCCGGCGCACTACAACACCCAGCATGCTGCGGTGTGAGCGCCAAATGCACGGGGACACAGAGTACCTTGAGGAAGCAGGGCCATGTCCCTGATGTACTCCGCTCCATCCAGCATCTTCTCCAGGGGCTGTAGATGGAGCACGGTCTCAGTGCCTGGAGACCGGTAAATCCCACTTCACCCAGAGCCCTGTAAAAAGGGATGGGGAAGGAATCAGCATGTGGGCTCCTGCCGCCGTACCCGCAATGGGTACCTCAACCTTACAAACACCTCCGACATACAGTGGGGTGAGAAGGGAGCATGCTGGGGACACTATATGTGTCCTCTTTTCTTCCATCCGACATAGTCAGCAGCTGCTGCTGACTAAAAAGTGGAGCTATGCGTGGATGTGTTGCCTCCTTCGCACAAAGCACAAAACTGGTGAGCCAGTGATCCCACTGGGGGTGTATAGCCAGAAGGGGAGGGGCCTTACACTTTTAAGTGTAATACTTTGTGTGGCCTCCAGAGGCAATAGCTATACACCCAATTGTCTGGGTCTCCCAATGGAGCGACAAAGAAATTGAGTATAACAAACACCTCGTTGCTTATCCTTCACTATGATCACATGCATTTGATAATGACATCTGTACAAGTATACTACCTGTATAACACTTGTTACAGACTGGAGGAATATATTGGGCGGTTTTGAAGCCTGTTGACAGTAGGCTTCTCCTGTTTTTATGACATGATAGATTTTTCTGCACATTATCCATGTGACAAAGATGCTACGCTTATGAAGCTCTACTTACTTCACCAGATCTATCCTATTGTTGATGGCAGCCCAGTGAAGCAGAGTAACATTCTCTTTGTCAGGCTGTCGGACATCATAGCCTGCGTCCACCAGCTCTCTGCAACGCTCGTATATTCCATATCTGAAAAGAAGAAAAGGGGGAGGGGGAAATCAGAAAAAATTAATAGTGCATTTATAAGTAATACTTTACTATTTACACGGCCCATGTAATGTAGTGTAGTTTTGTGCCCTTTAGTGTTAATTGTATTTAAAGGGGGTTTTCAGGCTTCTAATATTGCCAATCTATTCTTCAGACGCTCGGCACCTCCACAGATCAGCTGTTGTCAGTAACAGATTCTTCAGGATGTAGAGAATTTAGATGGAACAGCCGCGTTCACTGTGAAGTGGTCATACTCAATGAGACCTGAGCTGCAGTATTGAGAAAGACATTATACAGTGGATGAAGCTACGAAGTTTGGCTCCGTCCACTTTTTACATCCGCCTGTCAGAGGAGCTAAAGACATATGGTCCATGGAGGTGCTGGACCCCTATAGTTAATATCATACCAAGTCAGCAATTTCAAAAGCCTGGAAAACCCCTTTAAGTGTCCTACATTTGCCCAGTCATAGAAGGAGTAAAAACACATCACTTTACAATGTGCAACAAAAAATAGACTCATTTTATGAGGCAAGTCTATTTGGGTCCTATAAGCTGCGGCCACCACTGCTGAGCTCTTATATACATCATTCTAGAATACTGTACATAAGAGCCCAGGCCGCTGTATAATGTAAAAATCACTTTCATTATACTCACCTAGGGGGCCGTCCGGTCCGTTGGGTGTTGCTGATTTCCGATCTGGCACCTCCTCTCTGCCGCGATTGCCGTCCTCCTTCTACCAAGCCCAGTGTGAATGACGTGGCCTACATCATCCACACAGACCGGCATTGCACTCCTGCGCAGGCGCACTTTGATCTGCCCTGCTGAGGGTAGATCAAAGTATTATAGTGCGCCTACGGTCTTTACCCTTTCCTCACACCTGCACATTACAGTACTTTGATCTTCCCACAGCACGGCAGATCAAAGTGCGCCTGTGCAGGAGTGCAATGGCGGTCATAGAACACGTCATCCACACTGGGCTGGGTAGAAGGAGGACTGTGATTACCATAGAGAAGGCGCTAGACCGAGAGCAGTGACACCCATCGGACTGGACTGCCCCCTAGGTGAGTATAATACAAGGTATTCTTTAGGTTCTACAGAGCGGCCTGGGCTCTTATATAAAGCACTCTAGAATGCTCTATAGAAGCTGGTAGTGGCCACAGCTTATAGGGTCAAATCTGGTGCCAGTGTCCCTTTAACAAGCGCCGCCATTCTATCCCATGAAGAAAGAAGAAAATACTTACAGACCCAATAAAGGGCAATTAGATCTATTAGTATCAGTGATGGATCCTGTAAATCGGAAGCCATGATATCACTAGAAGCAGTGCCCAAGGTTTTAATTGAAACCAATCAAAACGTGAAGTTTGACCAAGTTGTCTTCTTTTTACTTACTGTGTGGCTTTGACGATATCCCATGTACTATAGTCATCCATGTGGCTTTTACGTCCCATGGATTCAGTGCTGTAACCATGATTGTAGTGACCCGGAGTCTTGATTTCCTGAAAGAGAAAGTTACTGTTTTTAGAGTATTCGAAAATTGTCAAAGGGAATCTGTTTCCGGGTCTTTCCTGCCCCATCAGAGAGCAGAATTAAGTCATACTTAGGTGCCGTTGCTTTGCAGAAACACGGTATTAGTAAAAAATCTATTTGTAATCCCAAGGATCTTCATTTCCGCAGTGCAGCTGGCTAAAACGTAAGGCTGCTTTCACACATCCGGTTTTTGCAGTGCGGCACAATACGGAGCTTTGTGGGAAAACCGCATCCGTTTTTTTTGCCGCCGGGTGCGTTTTTTCCTCATAGAATTTTATTAGCGCCGGATTGTGCCGCATGGCCTTGCGTCCGCTTTTTGCAGAATGCGGCATATTTAGCCGATGCGGTGGCCGGATGAAACATTGAAGCGAACGTTTTTGTCTGCGGCGAAAAAACGCTTCGCGCTGGACGCCGTATGCGTTTTTTCCACTGCGCATGCTCAGTATCAAGCCGAATCCGGCAAAAAAACGGATGGGCCGCATGGAAAAACGTATGCAACGGATCTGTTTTTCCGCCGCATCCTCTGCATAGGTTTTTGAGCCGGATTGAGCCGCACTGCAAAAAAACGGATGTGTGAAAGCAGCCCAACAGTTTCCCTTCTGGTGTATGCCTGGAAGAACTCTTTCCGCAAACCACCGGGCAGCAGCAGCGGTATTCCATGCACACAACACCTCTAGCGGAGTTCTAACACCGCTCAGACATTTATCAGATGATAGTACCTTATGTTGTGTTATTTTGTGTGTGCTTCTGTCCCTCTCCAAAGCTTCTCAGTATAGTGCAGAGACCCTGATTCCAGCTCTGGGTGCTTTACTGGGCTTCTAGCTGAAGTTTTGATAAATCACTGTTTTATCTGCTGCATCTCTGCTTCTACTCTCAGGGATAAGCTTCTGCCATGTAGTGTTCATATTCATGAGCTCTGGCTATTTCTGCCCACCACCACCGATTGCCAGCTTTTCGGCTTATGCACAGTAATGGTGCAGGTAGGGTTACACAGATCTCATTGAGAAAACTTAAGCTGGGGTCACACTAAACGACAGCGACAACGACGTCGCAGTTACGTCACCTTTATCTGTGACGTAGCAGCGACCTTGTAAGTCGCTGTTATGATCGCTGCTTAGCTGTCAAACACAGCAGCCGAAGCAGCAATCATAATGACACGCGTCGCTGTGCTGCAACATGTGCAGAGAGCAGGGAGCCGCGCACACTGAGCGCTGGCTCCTTGCTCTCCTAGCTACAGTACACATCGGGTTAATTACACAATGTGTACTGCAGCTACATGTGCAGAGAGCAGGGAGCCGCGCACACTGAGCGCTGGCTCCCTGCTCTCCTAGCTACAGTACACATCGGGTTAATTACACAATGTGTACTGCAGCTACATGTGCAGAGAGCAGGGAGCCGCACACACTGCTTAGCGCTGGCTCCTTGCTCTCCTAGCTACAGTACACATCGGGTTAATTACACGATGTGTACTGCAGCTACATGTGCAGAGAGCAGGGAGCCGCGCACACTGAGCGCTGGCTCCTTGCTCTCCTAGCTACAGTACACATCGGGTTAATTACACGATGTGTACTGCAGCTACATGTGCAGAGAGCAGGAGCCGGCAGCACAGGCAGCGTGAGAGCTGCGGAGGCTGGTAACGAAGGTAAATATCGGGTAACCACCTTGGTTACCCGATGTTTACCTTGGTTACAGCTTACAGCAGGCTGCCAGATGCCAGCTCCTGCTGCCTGCTCGCTTCATTTCGTCGCTCTCTCGCTGTCACACATAGCGATCTGTGCGTCAGAGCGGGAGAGCGACGACCAAAAAATGAAGCTGGACATTCAGCAACGAGCGGCGACCTCACAGCAGGGGCCAGCTCGTTGCTGGATGTCACACACAGCGACGGGACGTCGCTGCAACGTCACAGAAAATGGTGACGTAGCAGCGACGTCGTTGTCGCTGTGTGTGACATCACCTTAACAGAGCCGCAGCAGATAAAACTACAACAAGGAGGAAATGACTCAGCTGTAATCAGGATCTCTGTCCCCATTTTCTGCTGCCCTCAGGTTACGAGCCATAAACCTGGCGACAGCTTCCCTTTAATTAGAATGTTTCTGCTGTAAAGGTTTAGAAAACACAAACTTAAAAGAAATGTGCATTAAAACAACAAAACCCATTATATCCTTTCTACATGGTTTAATTTTATGAAATAAACATATATGACACATCCTCTTTACACAAGTCAAAGTCCAGTATCGGAGATTACAGTTAGGCTGTGGTATGCAGAAGAGGAAACTCCTTTCTATGATAAAGTTAAATATTTCCAATACCAATGTTCTACATGTTGAAAGCCATTAATGCCATTCCATATCTGCTCTCAAAATATGTAACCCACTGGCCCCGATTTATCAAAAGATATTTTATCAGAATTTTGGGATCACGTTTTTTGAAAAGTCACAAAACTTTTTGGATATTGGGAATTAACCGGATTGCCTGGGGTAGTGCACTGGAGAAAACTGGAGCAGCACAAGAGAGTTCCTGGAGATGGGAGTTTCAGATTATAGAGGATAAGTTTACATTAGAATCTGTAGCAGATGGGTAACCAGTGCAAAGACTGGAACATGGTGGCGGCAAAGTAAGGAAAGGTCAAATTGTAGAGAAGTCTTGAGGTGCAGGTGACATGAGCAGGCAAGTAATCGGATAAAGGGAGTGAAGAAGTGGTCTGAGTCATATATAACCCCAAAAATGCCTGTATTCATGGGCCATAGAGTATACATGAGGTCCCAAATTTGTAATAAAGTCAAAATGAAGTGTTCTGCCCATGCCTGATTTTCACAACACAACACATATTGTATATTAGAAGCTGGGTGGTACAGTGAACATACAACTTGTTACCTTAGTGTTAGACATTTATTTAAGAAAGAGTCAACTTGATGGACCAAATGTCTTTTTCAACTGATGCAACTATAGAGTTAAATTGTAGTTTATGAACCAGAGAAACAGATGAAAGGTTGGCACACAGGATCTGATTAAATGGGGAATGAAAAACATAAAGCACTTACTAAGCTTACGAATAACCGTATTAACCTCAGATATTCCTACGAAGTGGGTCAGTTACATTTGATGAATATCAACAACAATCAATTCATTTTTTCCTCATTAAGAACAGTATTATGGGGCCATGCTATTCATTATGCAGGCCCAGATGTGGTCCTTTTAACGGGGGTGGTTTCACTTTATATTAGCTAGAAAAGCAGAATACCACTTTAGGTTATGTAGATACATTTGCAGTATTAGGCCTCGGTTCCACTTGCGGTTTGCACGGACGAGTGCAATCCGATAAAACATCATATTGCACTCGCACCAGTGCAAAACTATGGGGCAGTGTCCATCTGCGATTGATTTCTCATACCATATTGGCCTGAGCAATGAATCGCAGCATGCTGCATTTGGCAGCGAGTCTCAGCTCACACAACCCCATACAAGTCTATGGGTGCGTATGAAACTTCGCACTGCACTCACGTCATCCGACCGGAGTGCAATGTACGCAGAGACAGGCCGCGGAGGAGATGGGGATAAAGTGCTCCCTCCCTCTTCTCCGCAGCTATGATACGATCGCAAGATCGCACCATAGTCACATGACCCTTGGCTCACGCTCGCAGCAGAGGGTCATTAGCATATCACTTCCGATGCTCTTGCATTGGAAACTATGTACAGGTGCAACCGAGGCTTTACTTCTAGAGACTTTGCCAAAATGACTGATTTTAGGTGGCCAACCTCCTTAGACGTTACCTAAATCTGAAATTGCCATCTCTGTGTGTGGTTCTCGCATAACTCCCAAGAATGCCCACTGTCTTGGGGTTATAGTTCACTCAGGGTTTCCCTTCACTCCCTACATCCGATCACTCTCTTGCTCATGACACCTTCACCTAAAAAAAAATCTATAGAAATCAACCTTTCCTTACTTGAATGCAAAAACGTTTAGGCCTTGTGCACACGCTGTGGTTTTTTTCACAATCTGCATGCCTCTCCCGAAGCCAGCAAGGTCTATGAGATTTCTGAAGTGCTGCGCCAACGCTTTTTCCTTGCAGATTTTGATGCAGAAAAAAATCTGCAGTATCTCAATTATTGTTCCAGATTTGCAGCGTGCCTTTACCAATTGACTTCAATGTTGTGATGTAGAAAAGCTGCAAATCCGCAGGTGTGTTCACATAGTGAGTTTTTTGTGCAGTTTTGCAGCGTTTTGAACACAAAAAACGCATGGCTAGAACAGGATGTGATGTCATCAGGAGGAAAACAATAGAAAATTAAACAGAACGATTGAATCAGAAAATAACATCATGAAAGCTTTTTTTTCTGTTTTTATTAACCTAGCTTTATTGACAGTCTTTTTTCCTTGTTGCATGCAAAAAAAACGCATTCGCAAAAATCGCAGGTAAATTTTAGTGCATTTTTCTGCCACAGGTGCAGAAATGATGCAAGAATTTTCTGCACTACATCTGCAGCGTGTGCACATAGCCTTACCGTTTCTCTGATTCATTCTCGCATGAACTACTGCAACTCTCTACTAATCTGTCAATCTCTTACTAAAGTCCCCCCTCTCCAATCTATCATGAAATTAGCAGCCAAGATCATATTTCTGTAAAGCCGCTGCACTGATGTTTCCACCTTGTGCCAGTCATTGCACTGGTTACCCATCCACTACAGAACCCAATAGAAAAAAATTATCACTCATATATACCAAACTCTCCACTGTTCTGCATCGCCCTACATCTCTATCTACCACCCTACCTGCCCTCTCCATTTTGCTAATGACCTACGACTAACATCCTGTATAATCAAAGCCTCCCGGCTCCTGTCTCTAGGACCTCTCTTGTGCTGCACCAGTTTTCTGGCATGCACTACCCCATATAATCTGGTTAAGTCGCAGGATCTACAAAAGTTTCAATGGTACCCTAAAAAAAAAACACATTATCTCAGACTGGCCTCTCTCTTCACCTTACTAATGTAACAAGCTATTGCATATTCTTTGTTCCATAGGTGACCGGTTCATGCAGCGGTATTTACTGATATGTAAATCCCTTATTTATTATACTGTTGTGAAATTATGTCAGTGACCCCTGTCTCCTGCAGCCACTCAGTGCCACAGCTTTCTCTATTCTGTCCTTTGTAGCGCCAGTGTCCCTGCACTGCTCGCTATCCTTCCTGCAGGGATGCCATCTCACCGCGGCGGCCGGCCCACATCATGCCACCTGGCTTCCACGTGGGTATTCCCTGCTTTCTCCTCCCAGGGCCTGTGCGCGCCCCAGGTCCCCCTTGTCCACTGTTCCTTCCCTAGCCAGTGTACATTCCTGCTGGTACCATGTACCTGTCCGTCCTGGCCATGATATCAGCCTCAGCCATCCCGGTGGTTCCTGTCTATAGTAGTGACTGTGCCTGTCCACCCTGGTCGTGCTACCTGCGTCAGCCCTCCTGTTGGTACCTGTCTACTCTAGACTCTACTTGTTTGCATCTATCCTTGCCCTGGGGGGTCAGCTGCCACAGTCCTGGTCACTGCCCTAGGAGTGGTACCTGCCGTCTGCCTCGCAGTGGGCACGTAGTCAAGTCTCTCCCACTAAAAGGGTAAGGAAAGGGTCCCCCTGTGGTCCATTGGGTCTACTCCTGCTCACCCCTTTACCATCTCCAGCAGCGAGCATTACAGTCTTTCAGTATTCTGTCAAAGTGGTCTCCACTCTGAAAAAATGGCTGACATTAATGGAATGGTGTCGGTAGGTAATTTAGCAGTTACGAAGAATTGGTCTAGTAGTCGCCAACCTCTTTAAGCCGAGCCCAACAGGAAGTGCACAGTATATCCTTTACAAATACACAGACTAACTGATTATGATCTACAGGGTAAAAATCAGTGAGGAAATAAAGATTAATCAGGCAGCTGCCACATACAGCTCTGGCAAAAATTAAGAGACCACTGCAAAATTTTCAGTTTTTCAGATTTTTCAGTACAGAGCACCCGAGCATGGTAGTGATCGCTCCTCACTACTGATCAGTGCTGGCTTCTGCCTATCATTATATGATCTGTACCGCCACCTGCCTGTGGTCTATGATTGATAGGTCACTATATTTTCAGTGATCAGCCTTCTGTGGCCAAAATTTTGCATAGTCATTGCAGGGGGTGATGCATGTGCACATTGATTCTCAGCTTAATTACTGAGAGTCCTCAGTGGTTGATCCCTTTTAATGGCTAATTGAAAAGATGGTAATAATAGCAAGCTTTTGAGACTACTCAGGTCTCTTCATCAGGCTCAGTATAACACAAAATCTGAAGAGTCACATATTTATACACAACAGGACATAGAATAGTGCAGTAAATAAGACAAATTATGTGAAGCAGAACTATCAGTATGGAAAGGGGACAAACAGTTGTGGCAGTAAATATTGGAGTAGTTCATAGATAAGGAGTGTGAAAGTTTTATTGTCCTCTGAGGTCTGGTCCAGAGTTGTGATGCCCCCATATGGTCTGAGGAGCACATTTCTTGATGTAAGAAGACATACTGTAAATCCATGTGACACATTCATTCCTGCTCTGAATGTGTCAAAGGTCGTCATAAGTTTGTATTTCCAGACTCTTGTGTCTCTCTGGGATTTGAAGTTTCCTTTCAATATCAGCAATTTCATGTCCATAATGCTGTGGTCTGGGTTACAAAAATGTTTGGTCACAGGTACCATAGATCTATCCTTTTTTCTCTAATTGTATGGCGATGAGAATTCATCCTCGTTCTGAGCTTTTGTCCCGTCTGCTCTACATACTTCAAATCCCAGACTGACAGGAGAGTCTGGGAATACAAACTTATGACGACCTTTGACACATTCAGAGCAGGAATGAATGTGTCACATGGATTTAGGTCTTCGTACATCACTTAAGAAATGTGCCACTCAGACCATCTGGGGGCCTCAATCAGAGGACAATAAAACTTTCACACTCCTTATCTATCTGCTGAAATATTTACTGCCACAACTGTTTGTCCCCTTCCCTTACTGATAGTTCTGCTAACTTGTCTTATTTACTGATTTATTCTATATCCTGTTGTGTATAAATATGTAACTCTTCAGATTTTGTGTTATACCATGCCTGATGAAGAGACCTGAGTAGTCTGGAAAGTTTGCTATTACCACCTTTTCAGTTAGGCTGGGGCCACACAGGGATTTAATGTGATCCTTGCATGACACTCGGCTCACGCTGGCAGCACAGCAGGAACAGAGTGTCATGCAAGTGTCACTGCGACTGAGGTCCAATCATGTGATCGAACCTCAGCTGCGGGGGGCGGGCCGGCACTGAGGAGGGGAGGGAGGGATTTATTTCCTTCTCTCCTCTGTTGCCGGCTATTGCCATTCTCGCCCTGCACTCACGGTACACCGCTGTACTGCGAGTGCAGTGCGATTCTTCTCTCGCCCCATAGACTTGAATGGGTGCAAGAGAAACAAGACTAGCATTACAGTTGCAGCATGCTGCGATTGTTTTCTCGGTCTCATTAGGGCTGAGAAAATAATCATTCATGGAAGCTGGGACACAGGCTAATATTGGTCCGAGTGGAATGCGATAAAACATTGCATTCCACTCGCTCCGATTTTCATGCCGTGTGGCTTAGGCCTTAGCCATTAAAAGGTATCAACCACTGAGGACTCTCAGTTCTTTTACACATTTTTTTCTACCTACTGGCTAACACGGTACAAAGATATATTTTTCCAGCTCAATGACCTAATTTGAAAGTTTCTGTGCACTGCCCAGCCCTCGGCAATGAGAGCCGATGTGAGATATTGGACAGCGGAGGCAAGGTCCCTTAAAAAGCAGCAACTTGTCATAGATTGAGGCAGAACATTTGCCCCTCAATAGAAGACCAAGTGCAACATCTAGCCACTGCTGCACTTGCACCTCATTAAATCTTCCATGGCTCAATATAGAAAAATGTTAAAAAAACATTTCTGCAAAAAAAAAAAAAAATTATTAGTATCATTAATAGGCTTCAATACGCCATTACAGTTGTGTTTATTTAAGAGTCCACGTGCTGTTCATGTTTCCATCATACAGAAGCAACAAAGCCCTCTAACTATTGATGAGAATTATTAGCTTTTCTCTTATGGACCTTCATTACATCTCTTTGTAACTAAATTAGGTTGCCTTTATTCTGGTGATTGGAAGAATAGGACCCTACTTGGGAGAGAGAAAATTTAGAGCCCACTCACTCTGCTAAGTGGAGGGGTTTCCCCAATACTGCCAATGATATGTTACTTTTAGGCTATGTGCGCACTAGAAAATTGACTTTTCTTAAGCACCCTCTGGCAGAATACAGCAAAAAACGCGGTATAAACGCGGTAAAACCGCACCCACAATTTTGCCGCTTTTTTTTACCATTATCTATAGCAAAAACCGCAGGTACCTGCAGAAAAGAAGTGACATGCTCATTCTTTTTGCTGCAGAAATTCTGCAGCAAAACCTGTAGGGGAAAAAAAAACGTAGTGTGCGCACACCATTTTTTTTTTTTACCATAGGTTTTGCTGGGGAATGACTGCAGAAAGGTTATGAACAATCAATTCATGCAGCAAAACCGTGACAAAAAACGCAGCGTGCGCACAGGGCCTTAGATGGGCCAATAATTGGGAAATGACTGGCAATCACCTGGCGGACAAGAAAAATCGTTCACTGTAAACAGGACATGCGCTGTCTATGAGCACAGAACTATAGTATTCACACTAGTTAGACGTTCTGTGCATGTGGACTGTGGTGGGCTGGACTGAACGGGTTATTAATTGGCGATCAGATTACATCTAGTAGATCAGCAGTCATTTAGCCGCATAAGGGGGAGATCACGTCCAGTAATTTATACAGAACTAAATCTACATTGTATTGCAATGCACACATCCACGGAGACAGTGCGCAGCGCTTCAGCAACGGGCAGAATCTAGGCTTGCTTAATCACCAGCACTGCACTGTTCTTCAATGCTGAATATCACACGTCTACTCCCACTGGCTTACCTGCATTTCAGTATGAATGATCATTTGTGCCATCATTACTCCCTCCCCCATATAGTTTCCATTTCCAGTGACTGGCAGATGCCTGTAGGCACCAGGGGATGTGCTAATGACAAATGATGGCTGGATGTCAGCATATAAGATTAGATGAAAGAGGGAGCAATTATCATTCCCTCACTGGACACATTAACACTGGGCACGGAGCGTGGGCGATCACCGCCCGGTGGAAAGGCCCCTTTAGCCCATTCTACCGCTATTTTCCTTCTGTATTTCATCTGGAATAAATATTGAGGAGTTTTCATCCATATTATAGTGTTCTGCGCATCCATTTGCAATTTATTATTATAATCTCAATGTCTTTTTTTAGATATCTGGATGACTTTTTTTTACATTAAAAATAAGAAAAGCCAATCCTTTTCCCATACACGTTTTACAATGTACTGGTGAAATACAGATGCAGTAGAGGCTGTCTGGATTGCCTCCATTGCTTTTTTCTTTTGTGCACCCTTCCAACCTTTGACTGTATGGAGAGCTATTTTAGGCCCTGTGCGCACACTGCGTTTTTTGCGGCGGTTTTTGCTGCAGAAAAGTTCATAACCTTCCTATAGTCCTTCCCCAGCAAAACCTATGAGAAAAACAAAATGCTGTGCGCACTGTGTGCATTTTTTTTACCTACAGGTTTTTGCTGCAGAATTTCTGCAGCAAAAAAGTAGCATGTCACTTTTTTGGCATAGATAATGGTAAAAAACTGCAAGGATCAACCCACGGAAAAAACGCAGCAAACTGCGGCAAAAACTCGGGTGCGGTATTCTGCCAGAGGGTGCGGATTTTTCTTAAGAAAAAGTCATTTACCAGTGCGCACAGGGCCTTAATAGGACAGACCCCATTGTAAGTCTACTACTAGGTGGGTATAGGACGTGCCTACTACAGAGATTTTATATGCCCAAACTTTGCTCCTGATAGAGATTTTATATATATAGGGTTTCCTGAAATAACTTTAGTGCACAGGCTTGTCAAGGTGAAAAAGTGAAAAATAGCCCCCTGAGCACTTGTCAGCCATCACCGCTCCAGCGATGATTTCATGGCCTCCAGGTCTTTATTGATAGGCTATAGTCATGATGACATCGAAACCACCATGCTTGCGACCACTGCAGTCAATCAAGGAGCTCAGCAAGCTTGTGCTTACTAGCAAGGAATCACATCTGAACCTAGTGACTAGCTGCAGTGGTCACAATGTCACTCAAAACACCGAGGCAGTGGCAGAAAGTCATTGCTGAAGCAGTGGAGGATCAGTAAAGACGAGTTGGATATTTTTTTAAACTCAGCAAGCATATGAAGGAAAAAAAGGATTTCTGAAAACTAAGGCTGCTTTCACACCTCCGGTTTCTGCAACGCGGCACAATCCGGCACTTTGCAGGAAAATCGCAACCGGTTTTTTTTGCTGCCGGTTGCGTTTTTTCTGCATAGACTTTAATTAGTGCCGCATTGTGCCGCAAGGCCTTGCGTTCCATCTGGTTTTTGCCGCATGCGGCAGATTTAGCCGATGCGGCGGCCGGATGGAACGTTGCCTGGCACGTTTTTTCGTGTGGCAAAAAAAAACGCATTGCGCAGCATTCGGCCAATGCGGCACATTTTTCAATGCATGCCTATGGCGGCCGGATGCGGCAATAACCGCATCCGGCCGCCGCATGCGGTTTTTGCCACCGTGCATGCTCAGTAGCATGCCGCAAGCGGCAAAAACCGGACTGGCCGCAAGGGAAAAACTTATGCAAAGGATGCGGTGTGTTCACCGCATCCGTTGCATAGCTTGCACAGCCGGATTGAGCCACAGAGCTCAAGCCGGATGTGTGAAAGCAGCCTAAAGGGAATCTGTCACCCTACTGTAGTTTTCTGAAGAAAAAAAAAAATGGAGAAAATCAGATTGCACTCTCATCTTTCTTCAGATGCTCCAGGCAGGACTGCATGGCTAGGGGCAGGGCGCACTGACAGGGGCTGTTTGTGTGCCCTGCGTGCTTGCCATGCAGTCCTGCCTGGAGCATCTGAAGAAAGATGTGTCTTACGGATGGTGAGTGCAATCTGATTTTCTACACTTGTTCATGAATGTCATATGACTTTTTTTCTTTGTGTTGCACCACATCCTCTATTTTTGTTACGATTTGTTTTCTGTGATATGGAGTGCTTTGATGATGCCAGCGTTTTTTCTTCGTTACTTTGGGCTATTGTGGCTTTTTAGTTATTAATATGGGCATACAGGTAGCATAAAGGTGAAATTAGCCATACATGTATGCCTTCTGGATGATGGGCAGTTTAGGAAAAATCCAATTTTTTTTTTCTTCTATCTTCCGGGCTACTGCCAGCAAAATAAGCCTGCCTCCAGTCTTCATTATCCTCAATTTCTCCTCCTCTTCTCAAATATGCATCTGTTATGTCAGTAGCGCAGCCAGATATCCCTTACCTGTGTATTCTGCATGCCGTCTCTACCCTGTATTGTTTCGCCCTTCCGTGGGCACAGGCTTGAGTTTTGATGTGTGCAGGAGTCGGGGAGTCACTGCTACACAGTGCAGGGGAGAGACAACAGACAATACACAGGAGCGGGATTTCTGCCCTCACTCCTGACATCACAGGCACTAAAAAGAAGGAGGAGGACAAATTAGAGGTAATGAAGACTGGAGGCAGGCTTATCTTCCAGGCAGCACACGCCCCAAAGCATGGAAGATAGAAGAAAAAAAAAAGTGGATTTTTCCAAAACGGACCATTATCCAAAAGGCATACAGGTCTGGCTATTTTCACCTTTAGGCCGGGGCCACACAGGGGACTACGTCAATACTCGCATGACACTCTGTTCACGCTGGCAGCACAGCAGGAGCCGAGTGTCCCTGCGACTGAGGTCCGATCTTGCGATCAGACCACAGCTGCGGGGGACGGGCCAGCACGGATGAGAGGAGGGCTGGCGCTGTGGAGGGGTGGGCAGGCGCTGCAGAGGGGAGGGAGGGATTTATCTCCCTATGGCCGGGGCCACACGGGGGACTACTGCAATCCTCACATGACACTCTGCTCACGCTGGCAGCACAGCGGGAGCCAAGTGTCATGCGAGTGTCCCTGCGACTGAGGTCCGATCATGCGATCAGACCACAGCTGCGGGGGACGGGCCGGCACTGAGGAGGGGCGGGCAAGCACTGCAAAGGGGCGGGCCGGCACGGAGGAGGAGAGGGAGGGATTTATCTACCTCTCTCCTCCACAGCCGGCTATTGCCACTCTTGCACTGCACTCGCGGTACATCTTTCTCTCGCCCCATAGACTTAAAGGGAACCAATCATCAGGATTTTCGTGTATAAGCTGCAGCCAGTGCAGTACTGGCACTATCATGCACAGTGTGTACATACCATTGGGGTGCAGCTCGGGTGTTTAGGCAGTGAAATTCATCTTTATAAAGTTTGAAATTTCGTGCACTTTTTGATTGACGTGTGCACCTCTCTGTTAATGTCCGGGCGGGTTATGCAGGAGTTCCCCGCCCCCCCACCAGCCTGTTCCTCCCTCTCTCCTGATGTCCGGGCGGGTTATGCACGTGTTCCCCGCCCCCCCGCGCCGCCTGTTCCTCCCTCCCTCCCTCTGGCTGTATGTAAATATCTAATCTTCAGAAACATGGCGCCGGAGTGGGCCTCTGCGCATAGCGCTTATCTCCGGCGCCATGTTTCTGAAGCCCGCATCAGACAGCTTGGTGTTAGAGGGCGGCGCATGCGCCCTCGCTCCTTCAGATCCCGTTGTGACCACAGGAGCGAGCGCGATCACAACAGGACTGCAGAACAGCTGATCGGAGGACGCGATTACCTGCTGCTCCTGTATCGTGCCGCCCCAGGACACCGGGCCAACACACCAGCCGGTGTGACATCGCTGTGGCGCCGCCCTCTCAGACACCAAGTTGTGTAATGCGGGGGCTTCAGAAACATGGCGCCGGAGATAAGCGCTGTGCGCAGAGGCCCACTCCGGCGCCATGTTTCTGAAGATTAGATATTTACATACAGCCAGAGGGAGGGAGGGAGGGAGGGAGGAACAGGCGGCGCGGGGGGGCGGGGAACACGTGCATAACCAGCCCGGAGAGAGGGAGGAACAGGCTGGTGGGGGGGCGGGGAACTCCTGCATAACCCGCCCGGACATTATCTGCAGAGGTGCACACGTCAATCAAAAAGTGCACGAAATTTCAAACTTTATAAAGTTGTATTTCACTGACTAAACACCCGAGCTGCCCACTAATGGTATGTACACACTGTGCATGATAGTGCCAGTACTGCACTGGCTGCAGCTTATACACGAAAATCCTGATGATTGGTTCCCTTTAAATGGGTGCAAGAGAAAGAGTCTCACATTACAGTCGCAGCATGCTGCGATTGTTTTCTCGGTCCGATTGGGGCCGAGAAAATAAATAATCGCTCATGGGTGCTGGGACATAGGTTAATATTGGTCCGGGTGGAATGCGATGTTTTATCGCATTCCACTCGGTCTGATTTTCATGCAGTGTGTCTTAGGCCTTATGCCACCTGTATGCCCACATCAGTAACTAAAAAACAATGCAAAAGGGTGACAGATTCCCTTTAAAGGATATTATGAGATCACTATCCTTCCTGGCTGTTATACCATGCAGTGTCACGGCATCCTGGAAAGTCATTGATAAAGCCAATAATGCTTTATAAATAACTTATCACAGAAGATGGCAAAGTACATCTTAAGTGAACACACAGGACATGCATTTTAGGATGACAGGTGGTGTGATCAGAGCCGTAGCAGCGTCACATTGCCATGCAATACGATGGAAGTCTGTACCTAACAAGGCCAACAGCACAGTCTTTTTGAAATTGGTACTTGTCTTGTTTCAAGGGGGACTTGAATATCTGTCTGTTGGGGGCTTTAAAAGGTGGATATGGGATGTCTGATAAGTGGGAGCACCAACGATCACAAGAACGAGGGTCCTGTGCCCCCTTTTATCCTCAGTGGTACTTTCAATGGAGCCACATGGTAGTGAATGCTCTCTGCTATTCATTCAATGCCTGAAACCACTGCCGGACAAGAGAAAGAATAGCTGGACCACTGGAGTGGTGGGATGGAGTGGCAGGGGAAGTGGTTGGTGAGTAGTCTTTTTTAGCATTTACACAACCGTTAAGAATTTAATTATGTCAAGGTCATCCCTTTAAGCTACTAAGTCATACACCCAACAATATGACTGCAGTTTTGGCCTTATCCACACGTCCATTTAAAAGACGCACATGTTGCGTAATACGTTTTGTCCGTGTGTGTGTGCGTGCGTGGGTGTGCGTGTCATTAGTGTTTTTCTGGTATGGTTAAAGGATAACTCAAATTACAAAGCTTCTCCTGTACTTTGCCATATTAAACTCCCACAGAGCATGGATGTAATCGTGTGCTGCATGTGTTTATCACGGACCCATTGACTTGTATGAGTCCATGTGTCCGAGCTGGCGATTAAGAGTTAATATGTCTCCTCGTGGATCATACAGACAGGGAGGTGTGACAATCACCATTGATATTAAGGCGAATGCTTGTGAATGTGTCTCCAGTACATGTGTAGACAGACACCACACATACTGGAGACATAGACATGTGAAGAAGGCCTTAGGCCCTGTGCGCACTAGAAAATGGAATTATCTTAAGCAAATTCCACACCCTCTGAAAGATTACCACACCTACGGCAAAAAAAACCGCAGCAAACTGCACCCGAAAACCGCATGTGATTTTACTGCGGTTTTTCCACAGGTTGGTACCTGTGTTTTTATACCTTCAATGTAATAAAGCATGTTGAAAAAAACAAAAATAAATATATATGTGTTGTCATTTCCTTCTAGATAGATAGATAGCCTTGAGAAAGTATTCAGCCCCCTTGAATTTTTCAACCTTCTCCCCCATTTCAGGCTTCAAACATAAAGATAAAAATTTTAATGTTATGGTGAAGAATCAACAACAAGTGGGACACAATTGTGAAGTTCAACAAAATGTATTGCTTATTTTAAACTTTTGCAAAAAAAGAATACACTGAAAATGGGGGTGTGCAATATTATTCATCCCCTTTACTTTCAGTGCAGCAAACTCACTCCAATATTCATTGAGGATCTCTGAATGATCCAATGTTGTCCTAAATGAGTGATGATGATAAATATACCGTATTTTTCGCTTTATAACACGCACCTGATTATAAGACGCACCCCCAAATTTGGTGAAGGAAAAGAGAATTTTTTTTTATGTTAAATGGGGTCCATCTTATAATGCCAGTGTCCGTCTAACAAATCATATAGGGTATATGTGCCTCATAGCCCCCCATCCTAAAATTAGCCCCCTTAATCTGGATATGGTCCCCTTATATTGGCACACGTTCTCCTGTGCTGCCTATGGCCCCCTATGGATTGCACACGTTCCCTGTGCTGCCTATGGATTGCACACGTTCCCCTGTGCTGCCTATGGCCCCCTATGGATTGCACACGTTCCCTGTGCTGCCTATGGCCCCCTATGGATTGCATACGTTCCCCCTGTGCTGCCTGTGGCCCCCTATGGATTGCACACGTTCCCTGTGCTGCCTATGGCCCCCTATGGATTGCATACGTTCCCCCTGTGCTGCCTGTGGCCCCCTATGGATTGCACACGTTCCCCTGTGCTGCCTATGGCCCCCTATGGATTGCACACGTTCCCCTGTGCTGCCTGTGGCCCCCTATGGATTGCACACGTTCCCCTGTGCTGCCTGTGGCCCCCTATGGATTGCACACGTTCCCGTGCTGCCTGTGGCCCCCTATGGATTGCACACGTTCCCCTGTGCTGCCTGTGGCCCCCTATGGATTGCACACGTTCCCCTGTGCTGCCTATGGCCCCCTATGGATTGCACACATTCCCGTGCTGCCTATGGCCCCCTATGGATTGCACACGTTCCCGTGCTGCCTATGGCCCCCTATGGATTGCACACATTCCCGTGCTGCCTATGGCCCCCTATGGATTGTACACACTCCCGTGCTGCCTATGGCCCCCTATGGATTGCACACATTCCCGTGCTGCCTATGGATTGCACACATTCCCGTGCTGCCCATGGCCCCCTATGGATTGCATATGTTGCCCTGTGCTGCCTATGGCCCCCTATGGATTGCATACGTTCCCCTGTTAGATATCGCCCCCATGCTGCTGCCCATAGTAAAATAAAATAAAACACTCTTTCCTTACCTCCTCCAGCGCTGATCTCCCTCCTGTCTCCCTCCGTGCTTCTGTTCCTCCACTTCCTGGTGCCGATCATGTGATCGGCACAGCAGACTGATCTCATCTCTGCGTGCCTGTCTGATCACAGTGGAATCAGGGACACCGGGGAGAAACGCTGGAGGTAAGTAAGCTTTTTTATTTTAGGATGAGCAGCAGCATGGGGGCCATAGCTAACCGAGGGGGGGCATGTGCCATCACAGTGGGACGCAGGCTCATATAATATGCACCGCTCCCCCAGCCCGTCACTGCGGTGCGGTTTCAGCACCACGGTGATGGACAGCGGCTGTTCATATTATACAACGCCTTATATATACATTATATAACGCCCGCAGCGTTCACCTGCCCCCAGCAGCGCTCCAGAGCGGACTCTGCAGTGTATACATTTGGGGGAACAAAAGTGCGTCTTAGAAAGCGAAAAATACGGTAATCCACCTGTGTGTACTGTAATCAAGTCTCTGTATAAATGCACCTGCTCTGTAATAGTTTCAGTGTTCTGTTTAACCCCTTCAGTCCCGGGGCACTTTCCGTTTTTGCGTTTTTGTTTTTTGCTCCCCTTCTTTCGAGAGCTGTAACTTTTTTATTTTTCCGTCAATCTTCCCATATGAGGGCTTGTTTTTTGCGGGACAAGTTGCACTTTTAAATGAAACCATAAGTTTTACCATATGGTGTACTGGAAAACAGCAAAAAAATTCCAAGTGTGGAAAAACTGCAAAAAAAGTGTGATGGCACAATAGTTTTTGGGATGTTTTATTCACGGTGTTCACTATATGGTAAAACTGATGTGTCGGTGCGAGTTTGTAGACACCAAACATGTATAGGTTTACTTGTATCTAAGGGGTTAAAAAAAATCACAAGCTTGTCCAATAAAAGTGGCGCACGTTTTGCGCCATTTTCCGAAACATGTAGCGTTCTCATTTTTTGGGATCTATGGCTCAGTGACGGCTTATTTTTTGCGTCTCGAGGTGTCGTATGGTACCATTTTTGCGTAGATGCTACGTATTGATCGCCTGTAATTGCATTTTGCGTAAAACTTGCGGCGACCAAAAAACGTAATTTTGGCGTTGGGAATTTTTTTGCCGCTACGCCGTTTACCAATCAGATTAATTGATTTTATATTTTGATAGATTGGACATTTCTGAACCCTTTAATTTTCAATGGTGGGAAAAGGGGGTGATTTGAACTTTTAGGTTTTTTGTTGTTTTTTTTATTTTTTAAAACTTTTTTTTTTTATTTTACTAGTCCCCCTAGGGGGCTATAGCGATCAGTAATCCGATCGCTCTTATCTATCTGCTAATCACAGCTATACAGCTGTAAACAGCAGATTCAGTCACTTTCTGTTTCTCTCTGCTCGCGGCCGAGGGAAAACGAAAATGAAACTTCATAGCTGCAGGCGTCATCACATGACCCTGTGCTACGATGGCAACCACCGAAAGTCACGTGATCACGCACGTGACTTCCGGTGGGGGCGGCGGTAAGTAAAAACCATGGCCGCGCGCATATAGATCTTGCTGCCAGACTTTGGCAGCGAGATTTAAGGGGTTAAATGTTGCGAGTGGAAGCGATTCCACTCGCAACATGCAGGCACACATGTCAGCTGTTGAAAACAGCTGATATGTGTGCCGACCGCCGCCTGCCCGCGGTAGGGGGCGGGGATTAACGGGACACGTTCCATGACGGATATATCCGTCCATGGTCGTGAAGGGGTTAAAGCACAGAGAGCATCATGAAGACCAAGGAACACAACAGGCAGGTCCGTGATACTATTGTGGAGAAGTTTAAAGCCAGATTTTGTTACAAAAAGATTTCCACAACTTTAAACATCCCAAGAAGCACTGTGCAAGCGATCATATTGAAATGGAAGGAGTATCATAACACTGCAAATCTACCAAGACCCGGCCGTCCCTCAAAAATTTCGAGAAGACTGATCAGAGATGCAGCCAAGAGGCCCATGATCACTCTGCATGAACTTCAGAGATCTATAACTGAGGTGGGAGAGTCTGTCCATAGGACAACAATCAGTCGTACACTGGACAAATCTGGCCTTTATGGAAGAGTGGCAAGAAGAAAGCCATTTCTCAAAGATATCCATAAAAAGTGTTGTTTAAGGTTTGCCACAAGCCACCTGGGAGACACACCAAACATGTGGAAGAAGGTGCTCTGGTCAGATGAAACCAAAATCTAACTTTTTGGGCACAATGCCAAACGATATGTTTGGCGTAAAAGCAACACAGCTCATCACCCTGAACACACCATCCCCACTGTCAAACATGGTGGTGGCAGCATCATGGTTTGAGTCTGCTTTGCTTTAGCAGGGACAGGGAAGATGGTTAAAATTGATGGGAAGATGGATGGAGCCAAATACAGGACCATTCTTGAAGAAAACCTGTTGGAGTCTGGAAAAGACCTGAGACTGGGATGGAGATTTGTCTTCCAACAAGACAATGATCACAAACATTAAGCAAAATCTACATTGGAATGGTTCACAAATAAAAGTATCCAGGTGTTAGAATGGCCAAGTCAAAGTCCAGACCTGAATCCAATGGAGAATCTGTGGAAAGAGCTGAAAACTGCTGTTCACAAACGCTCTCCATCCAAGCTCACTCAGCTCCAGCTATTTGCAAAGGAAGAACGGACAAGAATTTCAGTCTCTCGATGTGCAAAACTGATAGAGACATACCCCAAGCAACTTGCAGCTGTAATCGCAGCAAAAGGTGGCTACAAAGTATTAACTTAAAGGGGCTGAATAATATTGCACGCCCCAATTTTCAGTTATTTATTTTTAAAAAAAGTTTAAAATAAGCAATAAATTTCTTTCAACGTCACAATTGTGTCCCACTTGTTGATTCTTCACTATAAAATTTTAATTTTTTATCTTTATGTTTGAAGCCTGAAATGTGGGAAAAAGTTGAACAATTCAAGGGGGTTGAATACTTTCACAAGGCACTTTAGATAAATAGATATTACAGCTTTTATTTCTGATGTATGCGTTTGCCCACCAACAGTATTTCTCATACAGCAGTGACCCTGCAGGACCTTGTATCTGAGCTCTCGCAGGGTCACTGCCGGTCGGTGACATCACTCTATTAGGCTATGTGTGCACGTCTGCGTGTTGCATGCTTTTACGTTGCGTTTTGCACCGCAGCGTAAAAGCATGCCTTTGCGTCCCCAGCACAATCTATTAAGATTGTGCAAATTCCATGTGCACATTGCGTTTTAGAATGCAGGGTTTCGGCTGCTGAAATATTTAACCAAAGCGCTGCGTTCTAAAAAGCAACATGTCACTTCTTTTGTGCGTTCCAGATGCTTTCCCCCCTCTGTCCATGGCAGAGCAAGCATCCAGAACGCATGAATTCTGCATGCACAATGCTTTCAAAACGCAGCTTTTCGGCTGCGTTTTGAAACGCACATGCAGTGACTTAAACGCTGCAGAATAGAACGCAGACTTGCGCACATACCCTTACCGCTTTTGAGGCCCTGAAGTTCTCGTGAGCAGTAATGTGATGACATCTCCGACCGTGAGAAATGACCTGGGGTTACCCCTGCAGCCTAGTTCACAGAATGAGGCTGCATTGAGTACTAGCTCTCAGACGCTGCTAGATCAGTATTCAAGCGTCATGGGACCTCGTGTGGATTAAGCCGGACCTGGAGGGGTATTTGGGGATTTTAATAAAGTGGTGAAAGAGCGGGATTTTTTGTGTTTTATTTCAAATAAAGGATTTTTCGGTGTGCGTGTTTATTTACTGTCACTGACAGATTAGTCATGGCGTTTCTAGACGCTGCCAATACTAATCTTGGACTTAGTGGCAGCTATGGGCTGCCATTAACTCCTTATTATCCCGATTGCCACCACATCACGGCAATCGAGATGAGCAGGGTAGAGTCCTGGGACTGTGGCATCTAATGGATGCGGCAGTTCTGGGCGGCTGCTGGGAATACCTGAGAATACCAGCCTTCAGCTGTGTGGCTTTATCTTGGCTGGTATCAAAATTGGGGGGACCGCACGCCGTCTTTTAAAAATTACTTATTTATTTTACTGCACGATAAAGACCCGCCCACCGGTGACTGATTGGTTGCAGTGAGACAGCTGTAACTCAGCGTGGGGGCATGTCTGCCTGCAACCAATCACAGCCACCGATGAGCAGGGAAGGCGTGAATATGTTATGAGCCTAATGAGCGGCTGGCTCTGGAAGATGAAAGAGCCACTGCGGCGCAGTGTGACAGCCGCCCGGTGATCGGTAAGTATGAAGTGCTTGCTCCTACCCCTTTGCGCCCGATTCTAGTCCCCATAGACTTTATATGGGGAGCAGTATCTGGCCAAATACCAGCCCTCCAAACGTACATTTCTGATGTGTGTGTGTGTGATATGATATGATATGTGTTTACTCTCTGCTCAATTTCCTCTTCCTCTCCTAGTGACAT
Organism: Anomaloglossus baeobatrachus; assembly: GCF_048569485.1. Taxonomy (NCBI): domain Eukaryota; kingdom Metazoa; phylum Chordata; class Amphibia; order Anura; family Aromobatidae; genus Anomaloglossus; species Anomaloglossus baeobatrachus. The sequence goes on along the minus strand of NC_134356.1, from coordinate 295,050,019 downwards.
CACTTCCTTGCAAAACGCAGGGTAGTGATGATCACTATGTCCCGAAAAATGTGAAATATCGTGGGAATAACGCACATAATTTGCTACCTGCGGTATTTCATGATTACATTACAGTCAATGGGGTAAAATACCGCAGGTACCTGCGGAAAAAAAGTGACATGCACATTTTCCGCAGCAAAAATTCCGCAGCAAAACCTGTTGGTGAAAAAAAAGGTAGCATAGGTTTTGCTGGGGAAGGACTGCAGCAAGATAATGAACATTTTCTGCAGCAATTCATGCAAAACCGCGGTAAAAACCGCAGCGTGCGCACAGGGCCTTAACCAGTAAACATCATGGTGTAATACACTGTACAAGGCACCTCCTGACGGACGTAATGAGGTTTCCCACACCTAGCGGTGGTTACACATCTTCTCAGTACTGGCACAGCGCACACCTGGTGATTACTGACCTCCTCAGTCCACTATAGGCTCACATCCGCATTGTATGGTACTATGCCCACCGCCTTCCTCAATGGGCACACAGCAGTGTACCAATGAGGTGACCAAATCCGGCCAACATGCAGACCCCAGCAGGAGAGCACTGACAAAGGCAGCCAGATAAGGCGCTGAAGAGCAGTACCATCTGGATATTAGAGGGGTGGTCCACTACTGTGCTATTCATACTCCATCAGCATGAGCTGGGTGAGGGGCTGACACCCACCACCCCCATCAGTTATTACTTCTGGCTGAAAGTATTGGACAACCCCTTTGAAAATGAATCCCGCTCACAGGTGCAGTTCACGATCCATGAACCCAACTTGGCCCCCATTATTGGCACAGCCGTTCCAAATAGTGAGCCGCTGGGGTCCCACAGGGCCAGTCTGGGCCATACTTGTGTGGCAGCCCTAGGCACCAATCAGATCGCAGCTTTCATTTTCCATGTGACTGATGAGAGCTGGCCTCTGATTGGCTGAGCTGGGTATTTAGCCATGGCTCCCTAGTCGGTCGGAGGGGACAGTTAGGAAGGGCCGGTATCACCCCGCAGGACATGCCGCCACAAGCTGCTCCTGTGCGGTATAGTGCCAGGCGGAGCGGGGCCTCTACTCCGGGTACAATCAGCCGCTGCCAGGCCGGGTACAGGCATCACACCGCCGGCCAGCGGTCAGCACAGCCGAGGACAGCTTGTCACCGGGTCCTAACGAGCACAGGCCGCGATCTTCTCCCTGCACCTCCCTGAGCATCCCCGGTACAGAGGGCACACCTCCCCGGTCTGTGCCCCTCTGCCACAGCCCACACCCCGCCCTGCTCGCCCAGTACCCCCGGCGCCGGCCACCCGCACCGCAGGCACAGGACGCACTCACCTCTGGGTGCAGGATCGGGACGCAGCCAGCGTCTTTCTCATATTCCTCCATAGTGTCAGCCATCTTGGTGTTAAATCCCCCGCTGCATGCTGGGTAATGAGCAGCCGGGGAGGGGGAGGCTGTTGTCCTGACACTACACAGGACGGAGTTCAGCACCACATGCACTGCTGCCGAGCAGAAAGGCAGTCACCAAGGGCCCCTCACCCTCCTGTACAGGGGGCTGTCACCAGGAGCCCCCCAGCCTGCTGGGGCAGGGGCTGTCACCAGGAGCCCCCCAGCCTGCTGGGGCAGGGGCTGTCACCAGGAGCCCCCCAGCCTGCTGGGGCAGGGGCTGTCACCAGGAGCCCCCCAGCCTGCTGGGGCAGGGGCTGTCACCAGGAGCCCCCCAGTCTGCTGGGGCAGGGGCTGTCACCAGGAGCCCTCAGCCTGCTGGGGCATGGGCTGTCACCAGGAGCCCCCCAGTCTGCTGGGGCAGGGGCTGTCACCAGGAGCCCTCAGCCTGCTGGGTCAGGGGCTGTCACCAGGAGCCCCCCAGCCTGCTGGGGCAGGGGCTGTCACCAGGAGCCCCCCAGCCTGCTGGGGCATGGGCTGTCACCAGGAGTCCCCCAGCCTGCTGGGGCATGGGCTGTCACCAGGAGTCCCCCAGCCTGCTGGGGCATGGGCTGTCACCAGGAGTCCCCCAGCCTGCTGGGGCATGGGCTGTCACCAGGAGTCCCCCAGCCTGCTGGGGCATGGGCTGTCACCAGGAGTCCCCCAGCCTGCTGGGGCATGGGCTGTCACCAGGAGTCCCCCAGCCTGCTGGGGCATGGGCTGTCACCAGGAGCCCCCCAGCCTGCTGGGGCAGGAGCTGACCCCAGGAGCCCCCCAGCCTGCTGCGGCTGTCACCAGGAGCTAGCTCCCCAGCCTGCTGGGGCAGGGGCTGTCACCAGGAGCTCCCCAGCCTGCTGGGGCTGTCATCAGGAGCCACCCAGCCTGCTGGGGCAGGAGCTGACCCCAGGAGCCCCCCAGCCTGCTGGGGCATGGGCTGTCACCAGGAGCCCCTCAGCCTGCTGGGGCTGTCACCAGGAGCCCCCCCAGCCTGCTGGGGCAGGAGCTGACCCCAGGAGCCCCCCAGCCTGCTGGGGCTGTCACCAGGAGCTCCCCAGCCTGCTGGGGCTGTCACCAGGAGCCCCCCAGCCTGCTGGGGCACGGGCTGTCACCAGGAGCCCCCCAGCCTGCTGGGGCACGGGCTGTCACCAGGAGCCCCCCAGCCTGCTGGGGCACGGGCTGTCACCAGGAGCCCCCCAGCCTGCTGGGGCACGGGCTGTCACCAGGAGCCCCCCAGCCTGCTGGGGCACGGGCTGTCACCAGGAGCCCCCCAGCCTGCTGGGGCTGTCACCAGGAGCCCCCCAGCCTGCTGGGGCTGTCTCCAGGAGCCCCCCAGCCTGCTGGGGCAGGAGCTGACCCCAGGCGCCCCCCAGCCTGCTGGGGCTGTCACCAGGAGCCCCCCAGCCTGCTGGGGCAGGGGCTGTCACCAGAAGCCCCCCAGCCTGCTGGGGCAGGAGCTGACCCCAGGAGCCCCCCAGCCTGCTGCGGCTGTCACCAGGAGCTAGCTCCCCTGCCTGCTGGGGCAGGGGCTGTCACCAGGAGCTCCCCAGCCTGCTGGGGCTGTCATCAGGAGCCACCCAGCCTGCTGGGGCAGGAGCTGACCCCAGGAGCCCCCCAGCCTGCTGGGGCATGGGCTGTCACCAGGAGCCCCTCAGCCTGCTGGGGCTGTCACCAGGAGCCCCCCCAGCCTGCTGGGGCAGGAGCTGACCCCAGGAGCCCCCCAGCCTGCTGGGGCTGTCACCAGGAGCTCCCCAGCCTGCTGGGGCTGTCACCAGGAGCCCCCCAGCCTGCTGGGGCACGGGCTGTCACCAGGAGCCCCCCAGCCTGCTGGGGCACGGGCTGTCACCAGGAGCCCCCCAGCCTGCTGGGGCTGTCACCAGGAGCCCCCCAGCCTGCTGGGGCTGTCACCAGGAGCCCCCCAGCCTGCTGGGGCAGGAGCTGACCCCAGGAGCCCCCCAGCCTGCTGGGGCATGGGCTGTCACCAGGAGCCCCCCAGCCTGCTGGGGCAGGAGCTGACCCCAGGAGCCCCCCAGCCTGCTGGGGCATGGGCTGTCACCAGGAGCCCCCCAGCCTGCTGGGGCAGGAGCTGACCCCAGGAGCCCCCCAGCCTGCTGGGGCTGTCACCAGGAGCCCCCCAGCCTGCTGGGGCTGTCACCAGGAGCCCCTTAGCCTGCTGGGGCAGGGGCTGTCACCAGGAGCCCCCCACCCTGCTGGGCAGGTGCTGTCACCAGGAGCCCCTCAGCCTGCTAGATGGGCTGTCACCAGGACCACCTCACCATGCTGTGCAGGGGCAGACCCCAGGAGCACCTGAGGCTTACTGCAGTACCCCCGTAAGACTGGAGTTACAGTAGCGTATGGCATTGGATGTGATATCTTGCAATCAGATCACAGCTGTGGATTACTCTCTCCATCTCCTCCATTGTCAGCCTCTGCGTATTTCGCACTACACTCAGATCACATCCTAGTGCAGTCTGAAGTGTTACTTGGATGGATGCAAGTGATCCGAGACTCGCAGACAACTGCATTATGCTGCGATTTTCTCACATTGCACTCATGTGAGTCATACGCTTGTGTGAGCGTACCCTAAGGGGCCCTTCACATTCGTTTTTACCTACGTTCAGTGGTCTCATTGGTGCTTCTGTCCGAACACCCCTGCAAAATGGGTTTTGGACGCATGCACAGACAGGGCCATTGACTATAATGGAGCAGACTGAGTCAGCGTGTGCTCTGTCCTGCACCATTTTCGGGCATATATGCTTTCTGCAGGCGGACACCCAGACGTAGCAGCATTAACGTTCTAGTCAATGGCCCTGTCGGCATATATGTCCAAACCTGTTCTGCGTGGGTGTTCGGACGTAAGCTCCAGCGGGACCACTGAGCGTAGGTAAAAACGAAATGTGAAAGCAGCCTAACAGTAGTAACCACAGTACTGATCACAGGACCCTCATAAGAGTAGTAACACAGTTCTGTTACTATATTACCGATCACAGTTCCCTCATAACAGTAATACCCACAGTGCTGCCACTATAGTACTGATCACAGTGGCTCTGTAAGAGTTATTACAGTACCCCAATAACAAAACTGATAACAGTGCTGCCAATACAGTAGTGACCAAAGTGGCCTGATAGTAGTTCTGACTACAGTACCTAAATAAGAGTACTGAGCACAGTACACTAAAATAGTGACAGTAATGTAATGACCCTATATAACTTGTATCCACAAATGACAGAATAAACAGCTTGTGCGCACTAAAGAAAGGATTTTTCTCAAGAAATTTCTTGAGTCCGAAAGATTAGCGCACTTGCGGTCAAAAACGCACCAATAACGCACCGAAAACCGCATGCGTTTTTAACGCATTTTTGTGCCGTTTTGATGCGTTTTTGATGTGTTTTTTTCCGCGGGTTGGTCCCTGTGGTTTTTTTCTATTATCTATGGTAAAAAACGCAGGTACCTGCAGAAAAGAAGTGACATGCTCATTATTTTTCTCAAGAAATTCTGCAGAAAGAATGTGCTTGAGAAAAAAACGCAGTGTGCGCACAGGTATTTATTTTTTTTTTTTCATAGGTTTTGCTGGGGAATGTCTGCAGAAAGGTTACAACCGTTTTCTGCAAACATTTCTGCAGCAAAAACGCAAAAAAAACCGTTGTTAAAAACGCAGTGTCCGCACAGGGTCTTGGCAGTGTTAGCCCACTGCACCTTCCTAATAATGCTAGTATTAGAGTCATGACCACAATTGCCACATAACAGTTTCATCATCAGTCCCCATAACAATGCTGGTATTTGTAATGTATGTGCACACAATGGCTCTATTCATCAAGATCAGCGATTTTCTTGTGGTCTTGATGAGTAGATGTGGTGGCGTCAGATGCTCACGATTCATGAAGAGGTGCACACCTCTTCATGAATCTGGAGAGCCTGACGTGCCTCCGTGCATCACTCCAGAAATCTTACTCCAGTCTATTACAGGAGTAAGATTTCTGATGTAGGGAATGCAGCAGCTCATTTTGAATTAGATGTGCTGTGGCATCATGCCCCCATCCTGCCCACTTTAGCGGAGATGGTTAAAAACGTGAAAGCTCCAAAAGTCTCAACATTTTTTGCTCAACTTCAAAAATGTAGCAACTTTTTAAAGCAATTTACACCAGAATTCTGACAACATAACTTTGACTCTATCAATGTCCGTTTCAGGCAAGTATGTTCCATAACCCATATGAAAACGTGCTAAATAAACTCTGAAGATTCTGAATATATGGACAGCAATGTAAAAACGACTTGCTGTGGAAATGTTATCTTTGGAGCTTTTTTAACCACTTACGGTTTTCAAAGATCTGAAGCGGTTAAAAGATATGATCCCAACCATTCTTCAGGTAGCTTCTGCTTAGAAGCCACTTACTAGTTTAATACACGTTGGAAACAAAAGGCAAAGATGTTTTAAAGAACGACCAAAAGATGCCAAAAATTATGCTTCTAGACAACATACGCTGGTGAGCCCTGAAGCATTTTCCTCCTGAAAGACGTATCTAGTTTGCATATTTCTACAGTAGAGAATGTCATGTCCATATACCCATATGGGCAACAGTAAGGCTGTGTGCACACGTGTGCTTTTTTCATACTTTTACGCTGCGTTCTGCACCGCAGCGTAAAAGCATACATCCTGCGTCCACAGCACAATCTGTGAAGATTGTGCATAATCCATGCGCACGTTGTGTTTTATAACGCAGCGATTTGCATGCTATAATATGTTGCCAAAACGCTAGGTTCTAAAAAGCAACATGTCACTTCTTTTGTGCGTTCCGGATACTTTCCCCACTCTGTCTATGGCAGAGCAAGCATCCAGAACGCATGAATTCCGCATGCACAATGCTTTCAAAACGCAGCTTTTCGGCTGCATTTTGAAACGCACATGCAGTGACTTAAACGCTGCGGAATAGAACGCAGACATGTGCACATATCCTTAGCCTATGTGCACACTGTATCTTATGGATGAAGGCAGATCCTCATAGCTTTTGAAGCAGATGACGCTTCTGGAAAACGTCATGCGTGTTTAGAAGTGGTTAAAAGAAGTTTTAGAAGACTGAACGTATGCACTGGGAGTTGTTTTGACATTGCAATGCAGATGTTTATTATTTTTAACGTTTTATTGAGTGCAAACGCTGTGTGCACATACACAGACCCTATGGTTAAGTTCCACAATTGGTTTTTGGTGAGTTGTAGCCTCTGTGTATTTTTGCTGCATCAAAAACACATCTTAGGCTGCTTTCACACATCCGTTTTTTGCAGAGCGCCACAATCCGGCTCAAAAACCTATGCAACGGATGCGGTGAACAAAGCGGATCTGTTGCATAAGTTTTTCCATGCGGCCCGTCCGTTTATTGACGGATGCGGCTTGAGACTGAGCATCTCAGCCGGATGTGGTTTTTTGCCGCAGGACGCCGCGTCCGGCGTCCATAGGCTTGTATTGTAAATCGCGCCGGATCCGGCGCCATGCGTTTTTTTCGCCGCACAAAAAAACATGCCAGGCAACGTTCCATCCGGCCGCCGCATGGGCTAAATATGCCGCATCCGGCAAAAAACGGACGCAACGCAAGGCCATGCGGCACAATACGGCGCTAATGCAATTCTATGCAGGGAAAAAACGCAAAAAAAAACAGTTCCATTTTTCCTGCAAAGTTTTTTTTTTTTTTGTGCCGCTCAGCAAAAACCGGATGTGTGAAAGCAGCCTTACAGTTACAGCAAAGTGGATGGGATTTATAGGAATCTCCTGCCCTCTGTGCTTCTTTTTTTATTCCGCATTAAGTGACCTGCAGTATGTGTTTCAAATCTTCAACATGTCAATTTTTCTTGTGGGCACGCTGAGTTTTCTGTGCTGATTTTCTCTATAACTGAGTTTTTTGTGCAGATTTTCCCTATTAAATTGCCTTCGATGTGCAAAATCAAAAGATACAAAACATGCACATAGCTGTATCAATAAAGTTTTATCAGCCATATGCTAGGAAGTATCAAAAGCAAAGCAGCTTTATTTAAAACATGACCTACCAAGAAGAGACAAAAACCGCAGCGTCAAAAATATGATAAAATGTATGTAAAAACCGAACACAAAAACTCATGTAAGAAAACGCAAGTTATAATAGGTGAGTAATTCTGCAACATCAAAAACTCTCCAAAAGCTCATCATGGGAATGTAGTCTTAGGCCGGCATCACACGCTACTATATATCGGGCGATATGTCGTCGGGGTCACGGATTCCGTAACGCACATCCGGCATCATTAGAGATATCGTAGCATGTGACAGCTACAAACGACTGTGAATGAGCAAAAATACCTTATCGTTGCTCGTTGACACGTCGTTCATTTTCATAAAGTCGTTCCTCCTTCTGTGTGCCGTTTGTTCGTCGTTCCCGAGGCAGCACACATCGCTCCGTGTGACACTCCGGGAACAACGAACACAGCTAACCTGCGTCCCGCCGGCAATGCAGAAGGAAGGAGGTGGGCGGGATGTTACGTCCCGCTCATCTCCGCCCCTCCGCTTCTATTTTGCGGCCGCTGTGATGCCGAACGTCCCTCCCCCTTCAGAAAGGGGATATTCGCCGCCCACAGCGAGTTTGTGCGGGAGGTAAGTACATGTGACCAGGGTAAACGACTTTGTGCGCCACGGGCAACAAATTGCCCGGGACGCACAAACGATGGGGGCGGATGCGATCGCTCATACGATCGCACGATATATCATCCTGTGTGACGCCGGCCTTAGGCCAGAGGCACACCTGCGTATGACTCGCACTCAGCTCCATGTTAGACAATGTTGTAGCTCAGATCTGCGTGTTTTTCCTCAGCCGTAATCAAACTGAGGAAAAAATCGCAGCATGCAGCGATTGTCTGCAAAAGCCGTGTCACTCGCACCTATTCAAGTGAATGGGTGCGAGAGAAATATTCGACTGCACTCAAATGTTATCTAAGTACAGATCGATGTACGCACGAGTTGACAATGGAGGAGATGGGGGGGATTAACCCCTTTCTCTCCTTTGCAGCTGTGACCCGATCGCAAGATCGGATCACAGTTGCATTACACTTGGCTCACGCTCGCAGCAGAGCCTGAGCTGGGGGTCCTTAGCATATCGCATGCATTGCTCTCGCATCGGATGCCATATGCTAATGTGACTACAGTCTTAGACCCGCAACACATCCGTTTAATTTGTACATGTGCGGTACGTATTTGCACGTACCGGAGACACGTACACACGGAGACCCATGTTATTCAATGCTAGATGGCACACACACGTAAAATCACACGGAACGTGTGTCCATGTGATAAGTACGTGTGCGCTTTTCTGCACGGACGACATGTCCGTTTTTGGCCGGCAGCCTGCAGGCACGGACCTGCTAAAGTCTATGGGTCCGTGCCTGCACGGACCGCACACGGAGTATGTCCGTGTTCAGCACGTTTCGTGCGTGTGCGTTTTTACACTAGCGATCTTATTTATTTATTTTTTTAAATTAAATTCAGTATACTTACCTTTTTTTCTGCTGTTCTCAGTCATACTTACATTGGCGCTCGTTTTTTTTTCTTCCCCCGGCTCATACCGCTCCCCGATCACCAGCGCGGCGAGGAACAGCTGTGCAGAGAATACGCGGCAACAATTACTTTGAATATGCCAGCCGCTCATTAATCAATCTCGAATTCCCTGCTTTTCCCACCCACAGACGCCTGTGATTGGTTGCAGTCAGACACACACCCCCCATGCTGAGTGATAGCTGTCTCACTGCACCCAATCACAGCAGCCGGTGGGCGTGTCATAACTGTGTAGTAAAATAAATAAATTAATTAAAAAAAACGGCGTGCGGTCCCCCCCAATTTTAATACCAGCCAGATAAAGCCATATGGCTGAAGGCTGGTATTCTCAGGATGGGGAGCCCCATGTTATGGGGAGCCCCCCAGCCTAACAATATCAGTCAGCAGCCGCCCAGAATTGCCGCATACATTATATGCGACAGTTCTGGGACTGTACCCGGCTCTTTCCGATTTGCCCTGGTGTGTTGGCAAATCGGGGTAATAAGGAGTTTTTGGCAGCCCATAGCTGCCAATAAGTCCTAGATTAATCATGTCAGGCGTCTCCCCGAGATACCTTCCATGAGTAATCTGTAAATTACAGTAAATAAACACACACCAGAAAAAATCCTTTATTAGAAAAAAAACACTAACAAATTGCCTTGTTCACCAATTTTATAAGCCCGAAAAAGCCCTCCATGTCCGGCGTAATCCAGGATGGTCCAGCGTTGCTTCCAGCTGTGCTGCAGCACCTTCATTCTATCTGTTTCTTTCCCATTCTCCGTCTCTCTACCCCTCTGTATATATCTCTCTGTCTCTCTCTCTCTCTTTGTCTGTCTTTCTCTTTCCCTGTCTGTCTCTGTCTCTTTCTTCGTCTGTCTCAATCTCTTTCCCTGTCTGTCTATCTATCTCTTTCCCTGTCTATCTATCTCTGTCTCTTTCCCTTTCTTTCCCTGTCTGTCTGTTTCCCTGTGTCTGTCTCTGTCTCTTTCCCTGTCAGTCTGTCTCTTTGTCTGTGTCTGTCTCTTTGTGTCTGTCTCTTACCCTGTCTATGTCTGTTTCTTACTCTGTCTGTGTCTGCCTGTTTCCCTGTCTGTGTCTGTCTCTTTCCCTGGCTGCATTGTGACACGCCAACATTCCATATAAGGGAGTGGCTGCGCATTCTTCTGAAGTTCTGGCTGCACTGTGGCTCCCAGCTCCATTCGCTTTGTTTGTTTTAATGTTTTGTTTATTGAAACAAAATAAAAAATACACAAACATCAGAAATCACAGACTTGACTAATACAATCATATTTGCATCAGACGCTTCCCATTTTAACTCTATAACTCAGATTACGTATGTGTTGTCTGAGCCTTCCAAATAATAAACTTAACCATCTGGTATTGGGAAAGCCCTAATTAACTTAGTATTCTGGTTTCTGTATTAATATGCAACAGTTTTTAACAACAAGTATCATAGAAACTAGAGGTAGAAACTAGAGGTAGAAACTAGAGGTAGGGGGGGAGCCAGAATCTAGGAGAGCGAGTTTTTGTCGCATGAAATTCAGTTACAGGATTAGAGTTAGAGGGTTCAAGAGACGAAAGGAAAGGGGAAAGAGATAGAAAGGAGAGAAGAAAGGAGAAGATTTTGGTCTTAGATCCATTCAATTCGTGGTAAGGATGTTTAGACAGCTGTCATTCATCTCATTGGTGAGGGGATGGGTGACTTACAATCCCCTATGCTACCGTCTGCGAAGTCACTATTGAAAATTGCGGTTTAGACTTATAGGCCTGCCAAGCCTTCCAGACCTGAAGGAAAGAGAGCATATTTTGACGCGAAAGGGCTGAGAGTTCTTCAACGTGATATAATTGATCGATCTTCAGCAAAAGCTGTGTGAGAGTGGGAATTTTCGTTGTGCGCCACAATTGGGCTATGAGAAGTTTACAAGCTGAGCCTACAAATGACGCCAGTTTTGAAGTAGCTTTGTCTTTAGGCCACATTGGGAAGTTCAGAAGCATTTGTCCAGGTTCCAGAACCCCCTGTTTGCCTGTGAGGTCAAATATTAACTGTGAAGCCATCCACCAGAAGGTCTGGACAATCGGACAAGACCACCAAACATGTAAATATGTTCCCTTGTCCCTCTCGCATCGCCAGCATTGATCTGAGTTGGAAGAGCTCCATGCACTAGACGAGGTGGGGACAATGTACCATCTCGCAATCACTTTAAATGAGTTCTCTTGAACTCTCACACAACACGACGGGCCATGTGAGGCATTGTAAATTTGGCTCGTTTGTAAATCGGTAAATATAGTACTCAGGTCCCTTTCCCATCTTAGTATATATGCTCTCTTTACCACCAGATTTTTTGTAAGCAGGGTCTGGTACAAGTTAGAAAGAATTCTCCTGGGAGTCCGGGTTTGCATGCAAAAAGATTCAAATGTAGTTAAAGGTCTGTCGAGATGAGTGTGAGGTAGTAATGGATGAATCACATGTTTTAACTTGGTATGATGAAGAAATGTGAGCTTAGAAAGGCCTGGGTTCATACCCATCTCCTGTTCAGAAATCAAAGAGCCGTCCACCAAGAGATCAGCTAACGGAACATTCACATTGGTCAGAAATGTGGATTTCGTGGACGCGGCTTGGTTTACATCAGCATCTAATATGTCAGAAACTTGGGTTAAAGGGGAGAGAGGCGGGGCCAGTATCTCTCTGTTTTCCTTCCATTTGTGCAAAAGAGTTCTCGTAAGCTCATTTGTGACGGATCTTTTATCCCTCTGGTTAGCAGGGGAAAGTAGCATAGCTCGTAGAGGAGTGGGGGCTAGGTATTCTTCTATGGATATCCACAATTTAGTCGGTGGGTGTCTGATCCAGTCTACCGTTCTAGACAGGACGGCGGCTTGGTAGTATAACGATATATTGGGTAATCCCATGCCCCCCCTGTCCCTTGGGAGGTTCAATGTTTGAAAGTTGATTCTCGGTTTATGTTTGTTCCAGACGTAGTTGGAAATTAAAGAGTTACACTGAGAGAGAAAAGCTGCGGGAATTGGTATAGGTAGCATTTGAAAAAGGTAAATAAACTTTGGAAGTATAATGCTTTTAATTAAATTTTTCCGACCCATCCACGAAAGGAAGGGAGCCTTCCACGAGGCTATTTGTGTGGTAAGTTTAGGAAGAAGGGGCTTGTAGTTGAGATCAAATAGGGACTTGAAGGTTTTCCCTAACTTAATGCCTAAGTATGTTATATGACTATTTGGCCACCGAAAAGGGAACGTGTTTTGGAGAGATTTAGTAACTTTACTGGCGATATTAATGCTTAATGCTTCTGATTTGGATAGGTTAATTTTGAAGTTAGACTATCGGCCATATTCCTCTAATAATTTCATAAAGGCAGGGAAACCCCTCTCCGGCCTGGACATTACCACCAACAAGTCATCGGCAAAGGCGGCGGACTTGTGGTGAACTCCCTGTAGATTAAACCCCTCAATGTCCCGGTCCTGTTGAATGGAGGTTAGCAATGGCTCCATGGCCAAGACAAAGAGTAGGGGGGATAAGGGGCAACCCTGCCTTGTGCCATTTTTAATGTCAAAAGGGTCGGTGAGGGTATTTATTTTAATCCTGGCCGTGGGGGATGTGTACATCTGTAGGATTGCGCGTATGGTATCTGGGGGAAAGTGGAAGGCCTCCAGCGTCTCCTGCAAGAAGGTCCAGTCCACCCTGTCAAACGCCTTCTCGGCGTCCGTTCCCAGCAGCACTAGAGGCAGCCTATGAGTCCTGGCCCTGGCGTATTGCATTAGGTTTATTACTCTTAGTGCGTTATCCTTCCCCTCTCTACCTCTGACAAAACCTGATTGTTCTGGGGAGATGAGATCCGGGAGGATATCTGCCACTCGATTGGCAATTAAACTAGCATATATCTTTAGGTCCACATTCAAGAGTGAGATGGGCCTATAGTTTCCACAACACTCTGGATCTTTCCCATCTTTGTGTATTAATGATATATGTGCCTCTAGTGCTTGCTTGGGTATAGGGTCGCCATGTAGAAGAGCGTTGCATGAAGCTAAGAGATGATCCCCCAAAATATCAAAGAATTTCTTATAATATATAATGGGGAGGCCATCTGGACCTGGAGCCTTCCCCACGGGGCTCCTGGACAGGATGGACTGAACCTCAGCTCGGGAGAACGGTTTTTTAAGGACGCCTGCTGTGTTTTAGAGAGTTTCGGGAGATTTAATTTAGTTAAGTAGTTTTGTATACCACATTTCCTCTTGTCTCTCTCCGATGCCGACTCTTCTGGTCGAATTTGATATAAATTTTTGTAAAAACGAAGGAATTCATTCGAGATTTGAGAATAGTCTTGCGTACAGTGACCCTGTGATGTTTTAATTGCATGTATGAACGTACGAGCCTGTCTTTTTTTTATCATGGACATCATAAGCTTAGAAGCTTTATCCCCATGGAGGAACATACGATTCCTCCAACTGAGATAAAACTTAGCCGATTGCTTATTAAGTATATCCCTGAGTTCCACACGCTTCGCAGTCAATTGTTCTAATTTCTGTTGGGAAAGGGACTTCTTATGCTGAGCCTCCAACGTGGCAATCTGAGCATACAGAGTCTGCAAGAACAATTTCCTCTGCTTGTTGAGATGTGAGGAGATGGAAATCAGTTCTCCCCTAATGACCGACTTATGCGCTTCCCACAACATTGGGGCCGCAATATCTGGTGTCTTGTTCTCTGCAAAATAATTACGGAGACAGTCAGATATGCGTTTCTTATTTTCTTCCGAGGAGAGAATTGATTCATTCAATCTCCACGTACGATGTAGCCAGTACGGCCTCAGGAGTGAGAAACTAACTGAAACATAAGCATGGTCAGAGTAGGGTGTTGATTGGATCTCTGAGTCATTGACAATTGGGTAGTAAATGCCTAGGTAGAAAAATGTAGTCTAGTCTGTGGTATGATTTATGAGGATTAGAGAAGAATGTGAAGTCTTTGGTTGTGGGGTGTTGATAGCGCCAGATATCTATCAAAGAGAGGGAATGAAGAGAGCATTTAATCCGAGATAGGTCCCTTAAAGAGAGGTGACTTTTTTTTGCAGTGGAATCTAGCTTGGGCTCCATAGCCACATTAAAGTCACCGCACAGTATTGGAGTACCTTCTGAAAAAATGCGGAATTTTTTGAGCGTGGACATCAACCATCGAATCTGTTTGACATTTGGGGCATACACATTCCCTAGGGTTACCATAGAGCCGGCCAACACACCCTTGACAAAAATAAATCGGCCCTCTGGGTCAGTAGCGACATCTTGAGCTAGGAAGGGTATATCTTTAGCGAGGGCTATGGAAACCCCCCTAGATCCCCCTGCGTGGGGAGGGGGCGTGGAACCAAGTGTTGTAGTGTGCTTTGTTAAAGCTTGGGATTTTGCCTTCACGGAAATGCGTTTCTTGGAAGAATATCATGTCTGCGTGCCTCTTTTTTAGGCTATGTAAAGTCTGTGACCTTTGTACGGGGGAATTTAATCCATGTGCATTAAGGCTTATTGCCGTAAATACCTTATGATGTGATGCCATGATGATACAAACGGGAGGACATTCTGTTCTTTTTCCATCGGGATGAATGGACCAGACCTAAGACCAGTGGGAGAGTAGAAAAGATAGAGAGACTAGGGAGTAGAGAGAGGTTCAAAAGAGAGCAGGGTATTAGTATCAACATATTCAACTATGTGAAATTCAAACAGAAAAGAGTGTGCATCAAGAGGGAGCAAAAAGTGCAAAACCCCTGTAATAACTTCGTGTTTTAAGCTAGCATAAACAGTTATATACTTCAATAGGCCCAATCAAAGACCCCTTCAGGGGGGCTCGCCTTCAGAGTTCATCTGGAGTTTCTTCGCCGCTTTGCGCCTGGATCTATGGGTCTTTGGGGTGAGGCTATGCCATGGTGCCGGATCTGGAAGCATTTGTAATGCAGACGCCGAACGATGAATTTCCAGCTCCGGGTATTTCTCCAATGTGATCCCCAAATCTTCACAGATCCGTCTTATCTCCGCAGAAGTTTTGGCTTGGTAGTGTTTTCCATTAGCAGATATAGCGATGCCAAATGGGAATAACCAGCGGTACGGAAACTGGCGTTGGCGTAACACTGTTGTGAAGGGTTGTAGCAATCTTCTTTTGGTCAGGGTGGTGGAAGCAAGGTCCTGAAAAATCAGAATTTTAGAGCCTTCATGACTTATAGACTCCGCTTCTCTGGCTTTTTTAAGAATAAGTTCTTTAATTCGGTAATCCAGGAAGCGACATATAACATCCCTTGGTGGTTCCCCTTGTTTAGGTCGTGGTCTCAAAGATCTATGAGCTCTTATCAGTTCCAATGTTGGAGCAGGGTCAGAGTCCATCAGGTCAGAGAAGATGCCCTGTAGGGTCGGGATCAAAGCTTCATTTGCTACCGATTCTGGAAGTCCCTTTAATCTGAGATTGTTTCGCCTTTCTCTGTTTTCATGATCTTCCAGAATGGCATGAATTTGATTGATGTTGTCCTCCTGTTGGCGAAGACAGGAGATGACAGTGTTGGAAGTGGAGGTTATTGTGGCTCGGGCCGCTTCCAGGGATTCCACTCTGTGTCCAATTTGGCCGATTTCTTGTTTGATATCTGATAGCTCCCTTGCCACCGGTTCCAGCGCATTTTTAAGGATCCGTTTCATAAAAGATCTTGAGATGGGGAGACTCTTGCTATTATCAGCACCTTCAGTGTCACTTTCATCATCATCTATGTCTTGTACGTCGTTAGTAGACATGCTTTGGGGGCTACCTGTTTTAGCGTCAGCTGTATGGAAGTGTTTTTTGAGAAACTTATCGACATCAGCCTGGGTAGTAGATTTAACTGGTCTGGGCAGTGAACTGGCTCGTGCGTTGCCGATTTTGACCATGTTAAAGTCAGACATAAGTGGTGTTATGCTTGAGAGAATGATTAGTAGGGGTTAGGCCACTCCGCTCCCTCCAAATAGCACAGATTTTAGAACATTATACTCCTTCAGAGAGGGGTAAGGAGGCGAGAAGAGAATGTCCTTATGTTGGAGGTACGACTGTGTGACCTCTCTCTATATCCTCTCCACCAAAAGGCCTCTCCTGTAGCCTCGGTGCCCGTGATGGTGTATGGAGCTGAAACTTAAGAAATTTTTCTTGCCGCCAGTCAGCCTGCCACGCAATGGCGGCCCAGACCCGAGTCAACAGAGCACCCTGCAGTGTGGGGGGGGGTACAGAGCAACCCCCTATGGCTCTTAATGTCCCTTTGTGTATTTGAAAAGGGGTCCCCTTAAACAGGGTCCGTTCCCCTATCTTCACCCTCCACCAGGCTTAATTCCGGTGCGGGGCAATTCTGCCCGGTGTCCCGCACTCAGCACGGTCTTCACTCGGCGTCTCACTCCCAGCACTAGTCCCTGCTCTCCCTGCGGACGAGTGCCCAGCAGCGTGTCAGGCCTCAGATCCACGCGTGACAGCCGGCCATGGAGGGGGACACCGAGGCGGCGGATACCTGTGCCCGGGCCTGCGAGGTGCAGTAGACCGGCCTCGGGGCTCGTCAAGGGACCGTGGGGCGGGTGTGGGGATGGGCGTCTGGGGAACTCACACTCACCGCCTGATCTCTCCGTTGGTCCCTGCGAGGTCTCCCGAAGTGCCGCCCGCAACCGCCGCGAGACTTCCGACCAGGCCCCAGGAACTCCGAGCAGCCGCCAGAGGATCAGACGCGGCTCGCGATCCTCTCCGCTCCGGACCTGTGATCTTCAGGAGCCGGTAAGTGCCGGCGCCTTCCTTCCCTGCAGGTCGTCTGGCTTGCTCCCGCGTCCAGTGGAGTCACCGCACCCAGCTCCATTCGCTTTAATGGAGGCAGGTTTTTTGGCGAATAACTGTAAAGTGCAGGGTTAAAATTTCCCCTCAAAACATAACCTTTGACACTATGGTTTGGTGAGGGCTGGCAGCAAAGACCTGACTGACGACTATCATGTCCCCTGAGGAGTCTTAGTGACGAAACGCGTCGGGACGCCGGGATGTCATCAGGGTCAGCATAGGGGTCCAGTCTGAGACCTAGTTGTGGTCCGTCCTTGTCAGGACGGAAGTCTGGGGCAGCAGTCTTTTGTTATTTTATATCTGGTAGGTGGTAGGGCCAGTATATGGCGGACGTATCCACTACTCAGGACCAAGAGACTGCGTGTCCCTCCATCAAAAGGGATTGGGTGAGACCATTCCTTTTTTAAATGCCTAAAAATTTATTGCATTTCATGTATCTGTATGACTGACCATTGTCAGTCAATGGAGTGCATTGCACCTTGTTTGTTTTTTTAGGTATTATTTTGTATGTTGTGTTTTTTCTGTCAATTGGACCACTGTCCTTTGCCTATAGCAACATCAATTTCCTTTATGTTTGTTTAGTTTTTTTCATGTGTTTGTTATTCTAGTGGCCATCACTATACGTGACCCCTCTGGGCGCGTGCCTTATTGGGTTAACCTACGTGACCAGGGTGTTATTCACCTTTAGTAGTGATGGCTTTCAGTACCTGACTTGTGTGTTCTGGAGTAAACACTGTTGCTCCTACAAGTTTAGGAATAAAGGTGTATTTTATATGCTGATTTTGTACCTTATCTATATTTGGATTAGTATTTTACTACTATGATGCTCTCGGGGTCCAGAAGTGTGAGTGTACAAAATTTTGTGGCTGTAGCTGCGACGGTGCAGATGCCAATCCCGGGGACACACACACACACACACACACACACACACACACACACACACACACACACACATTCAGCTTTATATATTAGAGGTTAAAATTTCCCCTCAAAACTTAGCCTATGACGCTCTCGGGGTCCAGAAGTGTGAGTGTGCAAAATTTTGTGGCTGTAGCTGCGATGGTGCAGATGCCAATCCCGGACATACACACATACATACATACACACACATACACACATTCAGCTTTATATATTAGATTTCAAAGACATGTGACCTTATACGGTATATATCATAAGCATAGATAGCAGCAACTAAATATGCCCAGTAAAACCATGAGGCATTTGTTGTATACAGACAGCACTTTTATCTATGAGTGACACATAGTTATTGCACTAGCCCTCTGCTGTTTAAGGTCCTTCCTGTGCAAGTAATGCAAATAGCAGCAATTTGGCAAATAAAGTGCATCAGAGAAAGTGCAGATAAGAGGCAGGATAGCAACAGTTCACAATGGTATAGCCATAATAGACCCAGACTGCCCACTATAATAAAAAAACAAGGTATTATCTCAGCGGTTACCCATGGTGTAGGATAATTGTCAGATAATCATTCAGTCCTATCCCCTATGCGCATTTTGCTGTTCCTGCTTCATCAGTGGTCTCTGAATTATGTAATGTTCAGGAGATTTCTAAATCTGTGATATTTCTGTATAAATTACCATATATTTATTACTAACCATATGTCATTCAGTCTTAATTGTTTTTGTTTGTTTGTTCACTGTCACATATCACATATTTTGTCTTTTTAAAGAAATTTCATTAATAAAAGCTAATTGTTTATGCGCAAATTACTCCTTGTTCTCTTTGTAAATTAGGTCCGTGATAATGTTGTGGAGAAGTTTAAAGCCGGATTTGGTTACAAAAAGATTTCCAAGGAGCACTGTGCAAGCGATCATATTGAAATGGAAGGAGTATCATACCACTGCAAATCTACCAAGCCCCGCCGTCCATCCAAACTTTCATCTCAAACAAGAAGACTGATCAGAGATGCAGCCAAGAGGCACATGATCACTTTGGATGAACTTCAGAGATCTACAGCTGAGGTGGGAGAGTCTGTCCATAGGACAACAATCAGTCATACACTGCACAAATCTGGCCTTTATGGAAGAGTGGCAAGAAGATAGCCATTTCTCAAAGATATCCATAAAAAGAGCCGTTTAAAGTTTGCCACAAGCCACCTGGGAGACATCAAACATGTGGAAGAAGGTGCTCTGTTCAGATTAAACCAAAATCGAACTATTTAGGCACAATGCCAAACGATATGTTTGGTGTAAAAGCAGCACAGCTCATCACTCTGAACACACCATCCCCACTGTCAACCATGGTGGTGGCAGCATCATAGTTTGGGATTGCTTATCTTCAGCAGGGTCAGGGCAGATGGTTAAAATTGATGGGAAGATGGATGGAGCCACATACAGGACCATTCTTGAAGAAAACCTGTTGGAGTCTGCAAAAGACCTGAGACTGGGGTGGAGATTTGTCTTTCAACAAGACAATGATCCCAAACATAAAGCAAATTCTACAATGGAATGGTTCACAAATAAACGTATCCAGGTGTTAGAATGGCCAAGTCACAGTCCAGACCTCAATCCAATCTGTGGAAAGAGCTGAAAACTGCTGTTTACAAACGCTCTCCATCCAACCTCACTCAGCTCGAACTATTTGCAAGGGAAAATTGGGCAAGAATTTCAGTCTCTCGATGTGCAAAACTGATAGAGACATACCCCAAGCGACTTTCAGCTGTAATCGCAGCAAAAGGTGGCGCTACAAAGTATTAACTTAAAGGGGACGAATAATATTGCACGCCCCAATTTTCAGTTTTTTATTTTTTAAAACCGTTTAAAATAAGCAATAAATTTCGTTCATCTTCACAATTGTGTCTCACTTGTTGTTGATTCTTCAGGGTGCTGATGTAAGTGCGCACAGCGGTCCATTTACATGCAGTTGTCAGAGATTGATCTTCAGCCAGAAATGTTAAAGACAGATGCAGCAATTTAATATAGTGAAGAGAGCTCAGCTCCTAAGCGTGATCACAGCGCAAACACATACTGTACATGTATGTGATATTCCATTAAAAGGTGGAATATCACATACATGTACAGTAAAACAGTTAAACAGTTAAAAAAAAAAAAGGTTAAAGGGACCCTGTCATTTGTTTCATGCGGCTTAAAACACAGGCAGCATGAATTGCAGCCTCAGAAAAAAACAACGAGCTGGTCGGGGGCCATAGAGAGGGACAAGACTAGTTCATCGCCACCCTGACCGTTCCAGGTGATTGATAGTTTTTTTTTCCCCTTATTTAAAAATTGGAGAGAGTTGTGATGAATGATTGCTATTCTGAATGGTCTCCCGTTATAAGAGGTGCACCCCAAGGATCAGTGCTGGGTTCGCTATTATTCAATTTACATATTAATGATGTAGAGATTAATAGTGTTTTTTCTATTTTTGCAGATGTCACTAAGCTATGTAGTACAGTGCAGTCCACGGAAGATGTTCATAAGTTACAAGCTGACTTGGACAAACTGAGTGTTTGGGCATCCACTTAACAGATGAGCTTCAATATGGATAAATGTAAAGTTATGCTCCCGGGGACTAAAAATGTGCTGACAACATATGTTTTAAGGGGAGAAATCTAGCCAACTCACTTGTAGAGAAGCATCTGGGTGTACTTGTAGATTACAGACTAAGGCCTCCAACACACTCACGTGCCGCCGGTCCGTGTGTGCCATTTTTTACACGGACCGGAGAGACATGCACACAGGGACCTAGGTAGTCCCTATGGTTAGGAGACACGTAAGTATTTTGGAACGGAACGTGTGTCCGTTCCGTACTTACGTGTCTCCGTGTGTTAAAAACGCTGCCATGTCCGTGTTGCTCCGGCAGCACGGGTGTCACACGGCCCACACCCGTACCACACGGATGTAGTGTGGATGCGGTCCCGTCTGACACGCGCCGGAGAAAACACATATGTCAGAGTAAAAAAAAAATCGTTACCTTCTCCTGTCTCTGCCGCTGCTGTCACTTGCTGCCGACCGCCGCTCATTGTACTCATTTAATATTCACTTCACTGCGGCCAGCAGCAGCGGGATGACTGCAGGGCTGGAGCCGAAGATCAGCACCACGGAAGCAGGAAGGACCACGTGAGTATGTAAATTACCGGTTCTCCGTGTGTTATCGCGGATAGCACACGGAGAACACATGTGGCCCGCACGTACCAGAGACACGTACTTACCTACACGCAACACGCAGGGTAAATACGTGTCTCGCAGCATGTGCGTAATTTTCACGTGAGTGTGTCGGAGGCCTAAATAAGTGTCACACAGAGTTTTGCTCAAAACATGCCGTGTGTCATGACAATATCAGACGCTGTTCACACTACGGATTCTGACTTTTCACACTATGGTTTCTCTGGTGTTTCTAAATTACACAGGTAGGCTCCGGCAACGACCAGCTGTGTGCTCAATAATAACCCTTCACGACCGGAAAATTTTGCCCTTTCCATTTTTATTTTTCGCCATTCTTCTTCCGAGAGACGTAATTTTTTAATTTTTCAGTCAATATGGTCATGTAAGGCCTCGTTTTTTGTGGAACAAGCTGTACTTTTAAATGAAACCAGTTTTACCATATAGTGTACTGGAAAACGGTATAAAAAATCCAAATGCGGAAAAATTGCAAAAAAAGTGCAATTTCACTATTGTTTTTGAGATACCGGTATTTTATTCACATTGTTCACTATATGGTAAAACCTAATGTGTTGTTGCGATGCCTCAGGTTCGTACGAGTTCGTAGACACCAAACATGTATAGGCTTACTTTTATCTAAGGGGGTTAAAAAAAATCAGACATTTGTCTGAAAAAAGTGGCGTACTTTTTGCGCCATTTTCCGCAACCCGTAATGTTCTCATTTTTAGGGATCTATGGCTCAGTGATGGCTTATTTTATGCATCTCGAGCTGACTTTTTTTAACCGTACCATTTTTGCGTAGATGCTATGTTTTGATCGCCTGTTATTGCATTTTGCGCAAAATTTGTGGCAACCAAAAATCGTAATTTTGGCGTTTAGAATTTATTTGACGCTACACTGTTTACCGATCAGATTAATTGATTTTAGATTTTGATAGATTGGGCGTTTCTGAACGCAGCGATACCAAATGTGTTATATTTTTTATTTTTTTGACCCTTTAATTTTCAATGGGGCGAATGGGGGATCATTTGAACTTTTAGGTTTTCTTTGTTTTTTTTTTTATTTTTTTTTTCAAAACTTTTTTTAAACTTTTTAAAATTATTTTACTAGTCCCCCTAGGGGGCTATATCGATCAGCTGTCTGATCGCTCATTCATTTCTACCGATCAGAGTAGCACCGCTCAGACTGGGAGAAATGTTCATCTGTTGTAACAGTCAGTACTCAGTCAGCTGTTTATTTACAGGACCTTAGTCATGTGAGCACAGGAGTCATCACATGATCCTGTGCTACCATGACAACCACCAGATCCACGTCATCATGTCATGTGCCTTCCGCTGGAGGCCTTGTGAGTAAAGTTATAGCACAATCGCTATTATAACGGTGCTGTCACCTATTAACAGCGCCATTTAACACTAGAAGTCCCAGAAATTTCGAGCTTCCCCTTGAAGTCCCGAAAGAGGTTCAAATGACCCTTGGTCCAAACTGACAACTCTGATGGCTCCAATTAGCATCCTTTCATTTATAAATGTGGCCATTGCCTGAGGAATCTGCAGGGGCAATTGTGTTGATCCACCTCAACAAACGATGTTAGCTAAAATCCTTCAGGTCATTCGACCCTTCTCTGGGACTTCTAGTGTTAAGGGGTTAAAAGGCACGGACGGCACGCATGTCAGCTGTAGAAATTAGCTGAGATATGCGCCGATCTCCCCCGACTTCCAGTAGCAGCCAGGAGAGATTAACACTATGAGGGGTTAATGATCAGGCTAGCAAGAGTTAACCTCTGCTAGCCTGCTGGTTACACCTGGGATCATATTTACTCCCTGCGTTTTTAAGATGGTGAAATCTGTCTTCCTACACCGGCTATAGTTTTTGCTGTGTTGGTTTATCTGCTGTTGTGTCCCAGTCCTGCTGGTAATTATTCTGCTTGGTGCTTAGAGTTTTTGTGGAATTCTCTTGTCTTTTCCCTCCGTTGTTTTATCCTACTTTTATTTTCCTTCTTGCTTCTTAATGTCTTATACCTTTTGTGTGAGCTTGCTGTGAGATAGAGTTTTGGTTCCCCTGTTTGCCTATCTCCGCTGGTTTTATCACACTCCTGTCGCAGCCCTGTCCTGGGGAAAGGGGGGGGGGTATAAGATCAGGGCTGGTCAGGAACAGGGTCATGAAGGTGGCTCAGACATCCTCACTTTCAGAGGTAACTCTAAGATAAGGGATAGCTAAGGTCCGCGTAGTCTGAGTGCCAGTCTAGGAGCCCCGGTCCCCTGATCTCCCCGATCATCGTGACAATAAGAGCATGCAATGTCAATCAGTGGCTTCTAAGGACAGCAGGATATAGTGATGTATTAAAAGAGGCATAATCGGGCTTGTTCAAATATTCAGAGGATTTAGGTAGATTTTTCCACATAACCTTTGTATATTAACTAATGACATCCTGCTAACGTTCCCACATTCTACATCTGTTGAGTTATTGATGCTACAGAATTTCTGCACCATCTTCGCACCCTAGTTTACTTGCGTTTTTTTAAATTGCATTTTTGTGTGTGTTTTTTATGCACTTTTATTATGTTTTTGATGTTGCATGTTTTGTCTCTGGTGTGGTGTGGCATGCTTTAAATAAAGGTGTTTTGAATTTGAAACTTCCTGCTATTGACATCATTGGGCACACATTACTTTTTTTATGCATTTCCACCATGTAAACGCACCAACAACTCACGTGAATTTTTTACCTATGAAATTTCCACATCTATTGCAAGTCTATGGGGGAAATCCGCACAGAAGACTCAGCATACCCGCAAGTGAAATTGACATGCTGCGGATTTGAAACACGCACCGTAGGTCAGTTTACACAACTTAAAAAAGAAGCACAGTGGACATTAGATTACAATTAGTCCTATCTACTTTGCATGTATTGTAAAATGCTGCGTTTTTGACACAGCGAAAATGGGCATCGTTAAAAACGTAACACTGATCGTTGTAACATACCCTTACACAAGCCCTCTCTACTCTCCCCCACCTGCTCTCCATTTTGACAGCAATTGTCAACATGCCCAGTTTGACTGGATAATTCAAAGTAATTTATCCTTATCCACTACTTTTACATTGATGGCCTATCCTTAGGGCGGCTTTGCACATTGCGACATTGCACGTGCGATGTCGATGGGGTCAAATCGAAAGTGACGCACATCCGGCGTCGCAGTCGATATCGCAACGTGCAAATCCTTTTTGATACGATGAACGAGCGCAAAAGCGTCGTTATCGTATCATCGCTGCAGCATCCGACATTTCCATAATGCCGGTGCAGTGACAGGTGCGATGTTGTTCCTCGCTCCTGCGGCAGCACACATCGCTGTGTGTAAAGCCGCAGGAGCGAGGAACTTCACCTTACCTGCCGCCGGCTGCAATGAGAAGGACGGAGGTGGGCGGGATGTTTACATCCTGCTCATCTCCGCCCCTCCACTTCAATTGGCCGCCTGCCGTGTGACGTCGCTGTGACGCCACACGACCCGCCCCCTTAGGAAGGAGGCGGGTCGCCGGCCAGAGGGACGTCGCACGGCAGGTATGTGCGTGTGAAACTGCAGTAGCGATAATAATCGCTACGGCAGCTTTCACTAGATATTGCACGTGCGACGGGGGCGGGACTATCGCTGCAGCATCGGTAACACATTGTTACCGATGTCGCAGCGTGCAAAGCCCGCCTTAGGATACCCCCATCAATCAGTTGCTTACGGGACCAGCAGCGGCAGCAGACAAGCAGGAAATGCTTAGTGCAAGAGCTGCCCTGTATACTGATAGGGTACTGCACATCGGCCTCCCACTCAAATCAACAGGAGGTGGATTTGTAGTATTAGGCCGCTATCAGAAGACAGATCAGCTCTGGAACTGAGCATTTCTGGCTGCCTGCTGCCGCCACAGGCACCAAGAATAACTGATGTTCATTAATATATGATCTGTTAAAAAAATAAAGTATAATATATCCAATCAATATGCTTTTTTATTGTTACAACATACAATTCAATAAATATATTTGAAAGATAAAAGAGGCATTGTTTTCTGAATGTTTTGTCCAGTAGTCCGACAATTTGTATCAAAAGGGAAAGATTAGCTCTTTTGGGGCACACTGAATCATGCATTGTGGTTGTACATATGCCGCTTCCCTTTGTATTTTTCCATCTCTCAAACACGATAGTCATTTGTATTTTTTTTTTCTCAATCGGCTCAAGTACGCAATGCACATATTGGCTTAGGCTTTCCTGACTTGAGCACCACAGCCTCATGAGACAAATTAGGCTGTGATGCATAGGTCGGGAGACTGGCGGCTAGACTATGTGTGCCGCCCTTGCGACAGCCGACGGGCTGCTCAAACCCAGATCCGCAGTGGCTCGAGGGGTCTCCGGATCTGAGGTGGCGTCGAGCGGCACCCTTGGAAATAAAAGGGATAGTTTGTGGTTTTGGGGTAAGGTTCGTAGCGCCACCCACGGTGTGTGGTAACGTGAGGGACTATCGCTGCCGATTTGGGAAGCCCGGGGACACTGGTGTATGGCAGCTTAAGTTGTTAACCCCTCTGTGGGCAGGGGAGTGGTGTCCCGGGGTCCGGTGATGGATGGTGTGGGGAGCCCATCGGGTGCAAGGGGGATAACGTGTACTCACACAGTCCAAAGTTACTGACGCTGACAACAGGTAAACCAAACTCTTCAGCACTCTGTAGTCCTTGGGCGAGCACGCTGGGTCCGTACCCTTTTGGTGTTGCCGGTTGACCTGAAGCCTTGTCCCTTGGCACTGTGTGTCCTACGTGTGGATCCCTTACACTTGAAGCGTTTCGGGTCCCGCTCACCTGCGTGGCTAGCAGGGTGAGCTTGTTCTCAGGGTTCACGCTTGGGATTTTCTGGACGGTTGTGGGAAGTCCTATCCCCCTCGTTGCGCTAGTACCCCGATTCCGGAGCAGGTGGGGAACGGTTCCTGAAGATTCTGTTCCCGTCGGGGGAATTACTGGGCTGCGTGAAGCTACTTCCCAGCCTATGGTCCGTGTGCCCTGGTCCCTGCCCGCTCTCTGTAGCGGCACCGTGCTCCCTGTCACTACCCCCTACGATCGGGGTTTCAGCTCCTTCTGGCCAGGCCAACGTCTGGCACCTGGGACGGGTACAGGAGCCCAGCTTCACAGCGTGACCTCTCACTGTCACTGCTGAACTTCAACTTCTCTTCAACTGCACTGAAACTTCTGCCCTCCTTCTACCAGTCCCCCATCTGGGTGGCCCTATTCCCCTCAGGCTGCCCAATGGGTGTTTGGTGGGTGTGGGGCAGAGTGTTCCTCAGGATTTGTGTACACCTGTTGGTAGCAACAACAAAGTGACAGGACCCGTAACCAAGGAGGAGCGGGTATCATGCAGAAGGGCAGATTGTACGGCACCCTTGTGACGACCTGATAGGCCAGGGCGTCACATATGCTTTGTGGCTCGTGTTCAGACCGCAATGCATGGACTGGCTGTCAGTCTCCCAACCTGAACAGAAATATGTAAAGGCTGACACATTCAGGTTGGCAGAGCTGCGGCCAGTCTGTGCTTTAGTGGTCCGTGCTCGGACCGATTGGCACCGACGTCTGAATGAACCCTAAGGCCGGTTTCAGACGTCCATGTTTAATCAGGTACCAGTCACCAGCATGGTTATGATCATACGTGTGTCACATGTGACGTCTGTGTTTGCATACGTGTGACAGGTACCGGAAAAAACACGGGTCTGTGAAATAAAAAGATTTTTCCATATTTACCTGCTGTCTTCGGCTTTGCTGCCTCCCGCTCCTGACCCCTGCTCATTATATTCATCGATTATTCACCGCACTCAGGACCTGGAAGCAGAAGCAGCGCGGGGACAGCGTTGGGTATAGCATCGCCGAAGACAGCACCGCGGGGACAGAGGAGTATTCTGCAAGCACAGTGACATCCAGGAGGTCATTGGAGTTCCCAATGAACACTGATGACATCCCGATGATCCCCGCGACACCCGCGCTACAGCTTCACGGGTTCATCAGAGTTCATTAGGAACTGTCATGAGTCCCCGATGCTTTCCCCGCGATGTTCCGGCTTCCAGGTTCTCACTACACACACACGTGTACACTGAGTACATATACATTTATGGCTACACCGATCACATACACACATAGCGCACATGCATGTATACACTGAACACGCACACACACACACTCTGCTGTATACTCACCCAGCGATGCGGTCCTGGCACTGAAGTCCCCAGTGGTGCTCCTGCTTCCAGCTCCACAGGGCACTGAATATTCAGTGTGTATAATGAGTGGGGGTCAGGAGCGGGAGGCAGCAGAGCTGGAGACAACACCGCTGGAGAGAGGCAAATATAGAAAATCTTTTTATTAAAAAGACCCGTGTTTTCTCCGGTACGTGTCACACTGATGTGACATGGATCACATTAGTGTGCGATCTGTATGACACCCGTGCTGCCGGAGAAAAAACGGACATGTCTGCGTGTGTGCGTGTGGGGTCATGAGAGGTCACACGGTCCATGTGAAAACACGGACGTGTGAGTAACAGCAAATAATAACATGGATACGTGTGGCATCCGTGTTAAAAACGGATGTCACGGACATCTGAAACCAGCCTAAGTATGTAACCTGCCAAACATCAGAGTGGGGTGGAGTATGCACACTGAGGACACTTCCGCTGCAGATTTTCTACAGCATAGATTAGCATTTCAAATCCGCAGTACCACTCAATTTTAGTTCCAGATTTTCTCCACAGCGTGCAGGTGAAATTTCACAAAATCTCATCCTCAATGCTGGTGCAGTTATACACAGGGTATGTTTCATTTTCATAGTTTCTGCAATTTTCCAAGCAGGGCTTACAGACTGATAGGTGACAATATTGACTAATACAAATGAAAGCTCTTCACCATTGTGATAAGCCCATAAAATAGGAATATTTGCATAGATGCAGCAACATACTGTACATCTCAACAATCCACTTCAACCATTATTAATCTTATTTAACATTTTTAGTGACATTTCTGTAGTAAATTAAGAATCTGCCTGTTTAAATGTTACTTCTTACATTTAGGGTATGTTCCAATATAGTATACATGTAGCATACTAAAGATATACCAAATGGAAACCTATATTAAAAAGTATCATCCAAACATTTGTGTGGGTCTGACTGCTCCAAAGCCCACCAATCCCAAGCACAAGGCTCTAAAATGCCCAGCCAGAATACAGCAGTGGTTGGAGCAGTGATAGCACATAACATTCAGCCAAGGCATTTCAAGGATCTCAGGACTGGTGGGTGCCCAAGTGGTCGGATCCCTCACCAATGGATAACTATTAAGTTTTAATGAGAGGAACAAACCATTTAGTTAATACTAAGATCACAAGGGTATTGCTCAGATTATGGGTTTTGGAAAAAGGGGAGGAAAAACAAAAGAGCAAAAATGAAAAATGGCTAATCTTTATGGGGTTAATGAATCATGTTATTTCTACTAAATGATGAACACAATAAAAATTGAATTAAAAAAAGCAATGATGGAACTGCTGTTTTTTTTCCATCCCCTTTAACAAATTACAGTATAGAAGTTAAAATTATGCCATTAAAAATTTCATGTCCTACAAAAACAAGCAAACAATATAAAAAGTAAAGGCATTTGGAAAATAACAATCAGAAAAAAAATTGACTGCACAGCTAACAGCAATAGACAAACATACATAGATTTGTGGCGTAAGACGTGCCTGAATCATTAAATACGTTAGCCACTACTTTTACATTGATGGCCTATCCTTAGGATAGGTCATTATTGCCTGAGCGGCTGGGTCCGTCACCCAGTGCCTTGCCGATCAACTATTCTTGGTGCCGGCGGCGGCAGCAGGCAGCCAAAAATGTTCAGTTCTGGAGCTGCTCCGTCTTCTGATAGCGGCCAGGTACTGCAAATCCGCCTCCTGTTGATTTGGATGGAAGGTGGATGTGCAGTACCCTATCAGTTGACGGGGCAGCTCTGGAACTGAGCATTTACGTCTCTCTGCTGCCGCTGCTGGCACCGAGAACAGCTGATTGGTGGGGGTGCTGAATGTCCGACCCCAACTGATCAGACATTAATGACCTATTCTAAGGATAGGCCATCAATGTAAAAATAGTATACAACCTCTTACTGAATAAGTCACCTCTGACTCCAACACACTCCCTTGTCATGACTGGCCTGAACAACGTCGTTCTTGAGTACTTATTTTTCATTTACTGGAACCTTAATTTAGGTAATGTACATATTTAGCACTAGAGGGCACATTTGTACTGTTTTTCTTTTATTTGATTTCCATCCTATAGTACAGGGGTCTCAAACTCCTGGGTGTATGGGCCGCACAGAGGAAAAAAAATAATTTGGGGGGCCGCATTCTTTGCAGGACAAAGTGACATTTTTATTGGTACCATATATAATATATATATATATATATATATATATATATATATATATATATATATATATATATATTTATATATATATACAGTTAGGTCCAGAAATATTTGGATAGTGACACAAGTTTTGTTATTTTAGCTGTTTACAAAAACATGTTCAGAAATACAATTATATATATAATGTGGGCTGAAAGTGCAGACTCCCAGCTGCAATATGAGAGTTTTCACATCCAAATCGGAGAAAGGGTTTAGGAATCATAGCTCTGTAATGCATAGCCTCCTCTTTTTAAAGGGACCAAAAGTAATTGGACAAGGGACTCTAAGGGCTGCAATTAACTCTGAAGGCGTCTCCCTCGTTAACCTGTAATCAATGAAGTAGTTAAAAGGTCTGGGGTTGATTACAGGTGTGTGGTTTTGCATTTGGAAGCTGTTGCTGTGACCAGACAACATGCGGTCTAAGAAACTCTCAATTGAGGTGAAGCAGAACATCCTGAGGCTGAAAAAAAAGAAAAAATCCATCAGAGAGATAGCAGACATGCTTGGAGTAGCCAAATCAACAGTCGGGTACATTCTGAGAAAAAAGGAATTGACTGGTGAGCTTGGGAACTCAAAAAGGCCTGGGCGTCCACGGATGACAACAGTGGTGGATGATCGCCGCATACTTTCTTTGGTGAAGAAGAACCCGTTCACAACATCAACTGAAGTCCAGAACACTCTCAGTGAAGTAGGTGTATCTGTCTCTAAGTCAACAGTAAAGAGAAGACTCCATGAAAGTAAATACAAAGGGTTCACATCTAGATGCAAACCATTCATCAATTCCAAAAATAGACAGGCCAGAGTTAAATTTGCTGAAAAACACCTCATGAAGCCAGCTCAGTTCTGGAAAAGTATTCTATGGACAGATGAGACAAAGATCAACCTGTACCAGAATGATGAAAAGAAAAAAGTTTGGAGAAGAAAGGGAACGGCACATGATCCAAGGCACACCACATCCTCTGTAAAACATGGTGGAGGCAACATGATGGCATGGGCATGCATGGCTTTCAATGGCACTGGGTCACTTGTGTTTATTGATGACATAACAGCAGACAAGAGTAGCCGGATGAATTCTGAAGTGTACCGGGATATACTTTCAGTCCAGATTCAGCCAAATGCCGCAAAGTTGATCGGACGGCGCTTCATAGTACAGATGGACAATGACCCCAAGCATACAGCCAAAGCTACCCAGGAGTTCATGAGTGCAAAAAAGTGGAACATTCTGCAATGGCCAAGTCAATCACCAGATCTTAACCCAATTGAGCATGCATTGCACTTGCTCAAATCCAGACTTAAGACAGAAAGACCCACAAACAAGCAAGACCTGAAGGCTGCGGCTGTAAAGGCCTGGCAAAGCATTAAGAAGGAGGCAACCCAGCGTTTGGTGATGTCCATGGGTTCCAGACTTAAGGCAGTGATTGCCTCCAAAGGATTCACAACAAAATATTGAAAATACAAATATTTTGTTTGGGTTTGGTTTATTTGTCCAATTACTTTTGAACTCCTAAAATGTGGAGTGTTTGTAAAGAAATGTGTACAATTCCTACAATTTCTATCAGATATTTTTGTTCAAACCTTCAAATTAAACTTTACAATCTGCACTTGAATTCTGTTGTAGAGGTTTCATTTCAAATCCAATGTGGCGGCATGCAGAGCGCAACTCGCGAAAATTGTGTCACTGTCCAAATATTTGTGGACCTAACTGTATGTATATTTTATTTATTTTTTTTACACACCTTGGGATCTCTGATTTTCAACATGTTCACTTGTTCATTATAGCAAACGTGCACATTCTTTGTTTAAATATAAACTTTTTTTTTTTTTACATTTTATCCCTTTCTTGTAACTAATAGTCTTACAATTAGCACTATATAGAAATTTTGACCAACATTTTTTAGTAATGTTCCCCATATTGTTGTAACGTGCCCATCCTTGTCCCCTTGTAGTATTGTGCCCCATCCCACAGTAATGTGCTCATCCTTGTCCCCTTGTAGTTATGTGCCCCATCCTAGTCACCATCCCACAGTAATGTGCTCATCCTTGTACCCATCCTAAAGTAATGTTCCCCATCCTTGTCCCCATCCTATAGTAATGTGTTCATCCTTGTCCCCATGTTATAGTAATGTGTTCATCCTTGCCCCCATCCTATAGTAATGTGTTCATCTTTGTCCCCATCCTATAGTAATGTGTTCATCCTTGTCCCCATCCTATAGTAATGTCCCCCATCTTATAGTAATGTTCCCCATCCTTGTCCCCTTGTAGCAATGTCCCCATCCTATAGTACTGTCCCCATTCTATAGTAATGTGCCCATCCTTTAGTAATGTGCCAACCTTGTCCCCACCCTATAGTAATGTCCCCAGCATTATCCCTATTCTATAGTAATGTGCCCATCCTAGTCCCCTTGTAGTAATGTCCCTATCCTACAGTAATGTGCCCACCTTGTCCCCATCCTGTAGTAATGTCCCCATCCTATAGTACTGTGCCCACCTTGTCCCCATCCTATAGTAATGTCCCCAGCCTTGTCCTCATCCTATAGTCATGTGCCCATCCTAGTCCGTATCCTATAGTAATGTGCCCATCCTAGTCCCTATCCTATAGTAATGTGTTCATCCTTGTCCCCATCCTATAGTAATGTGTTCATCCTTGTCCCCATCCTATAGTAATGTGTTCATCCTTGTCCCCATCCTATAGTAATGTGTTCATCCTTGTCCCCCTCCTATAGTAATGTGTTCATCCTTGTCCCCATCCTATAGTAATGTCCCCCATCTTATAGTAATGTTCCCCATCCTTGTCCCCTTGTAGCAATGTCCCCATCCTATAGTACTGTCCCCATTCTATAGTAATGTGCCCTTCCTTTAGTAATGTGCCAACCTTGTCCCTA
The DNA here is from genome assembly GCF_048569485.1 of Anomaloglossus baeobatrachus. Lineage (NCBI taxonomy): Eukaryota > Metazoa > Chordata > Amphibia > Anura > Aromobatidae > Anomaloglossus > Anomaloglossus baeobatrachus. Next base: position 295,017,787 of record NC_134356.1, on the reverse strand, counting down.
CCCTATAGTAATGTCCCCAGCATTATCCCTATTCTATAGTAATGTGCCCATCCTTGTCCCCTTGTAGTAATGTCCCTATCCTACAGTAATGTGCCCACCTTGTCCCCATCCTGTATAAATGTCCCCATCCTATAGTACTGTGCCCACCTTGTTCCCATCCTATAGTAATGTCCCCAGCCTTGTCCCCATCCTATAGTCATGTGCCCATCCTAGTCCCTATCCTATAGTAATGTGCCCATCCTAGTCCCTATCCTATAGTAATGTGCCCATCCTAGTCCCTATCCTTTAGTAATGTGCCCATCCTAGTCCCTATCCTATAGTAATGTGCCCATCCTAGTCCCTATCCTAATGTCCCCATACTATAGTAATAATGTCCCCATCCAATAGTATTGTGGCCATCCTTGTAATGTCCCAATCCTATAGTAATGTCCAAAGCCTTATCCCCATCTCATAGTAATGTGCGCACTTTGTCCCCATCCTGTATGGGTCAGCAGCTCCCCTCACCTTCCACACATGTCGGAGTGAAGCTGAGGGGGCGGTCTCCGGCCCCAGATCCACAGTGATTGGAGATCGGTCACAAGGCCGGTCTCTCCAATCAGAGCTGGGGGCGGGTGAAACACAGGTCACTCAGCTCCAGCCAATGATCAGGGCTACAGCTGCACTGATCTTGGCTGGATTCAATGTTTCAGCGATTTTCAATGGCTGAAACATTAGTTGCTGTGATTGGCTGACGAACGCCGCTCAGCCAATCACAGCCTCCGTAGGTCCGGGGAGGAGACACCACCCCTCCTGAGGTCCCCTCCTCCCCGAATCTAAGGTATTTGCAGCCATCGCAGAAACCGGGGCCGCGATTTCACCATGACGTACTGGGTATGTCATGGGTCCTTAGTACCAGAGAGCCGTAACGTACCCAGTACGTCATAGGTCGCTAAGGGGTTAACGTCCAACACACACACACACACACACACACACACACACCATTCTTCTCACCTGTCCCGCGCCTCCTCCGCTGCCTCATCTCTGCTTCGTGCGGCCTCCAGGCCCGTGCCCCTGGTCACTATCGCGGCAGCTGCAGTGTCACTGTCAGTGATTTATGTGAGATGATTGTATTGCCGGCCCGAGAGCGCAGCCCCAGCAACACATTCATCTGACATAAAGCGCAGGCAGTGTCTGCAGCCCCTGCACCTGCCGCGATAGGGAACAGGGGCACGGGCCTGGGGGCCGCACAAACTACCCTGAGGGGCCGCATGCGGCCCGCGGGCCGCGTGTTTGAGACCCCTGCTATAGTAGTTGTTTTAGGCGTATTCATTTCTTTCTCACTTTCGTTTTTTTCATCTAAAACTGAATTGAAATGTCATATCTGCTATGACTAGAAACACATTTGCAAAAAAAGCACCGAAAGCTGCACTGTGTGAACCAGGCCTTATGATTGTTTTTTTTATTTTTCCTGCTAAGGCTATGTGCGCACTTTGCGTTTTTACCTGCGTTTCCGCAGCGTTTTGAACTGCAGTGTTTTAATGCAAAAACGAGGGGCAAGCACCCCGAAACACCGTGTCTGCAAATTGGGATTCTGATCTGGCTTATATATCCTGAGTCATATTGCAAAGGATTGTTGAAAATCCACTTGTGACTTTTAGGATCGCTACTTCCAATAGGTGGCGCTGTGCTAGAGTTTGTCTCCTTTACTGGAGAGACAATTTGAATATTTCCCAGAGGGGCATTGCAGCTATAAGTCCCCTTACCTGGCAGCCAGACTGGCTTGCAAAGTCTCCTTAAGGAGAATAGTGTTCCCCCGTGGTCCCCACATAGCTTTCTCATGAGCCAGATCAGACACCCCCATACTTTGCACTGACGAGGGGCAAGCACCCCGAAACACCGTGTCTGCAAATTGGGATTCTGATCTGGCTTATATATCCTGAGTCATATTGCAAAGGATTGTTGAAAATCCACTTGTGACTTTTAGGATCGCTACTTCCAATAGGTGGCGCTGTGCTAGAGTTTGTCTCCTTTACTGGAGAGACAATTTGAATATTTCCCAGAGGGGCATTGCAGCTATAAGTCCCCTTACCTGGCAGCCAGACTGGCTTGCAAAGTCTCCTTAAGGAGAATAGTGTTCCCCCGTGGTCCCCACATAGCTTTCTCATGAGCCAGATCAGACACCCCCATACTTTGCACTGACGAGGGGCAAGCACCCCGAAACACCGTGTCTGCAAATTGGGATTCTGATCTGGCTTATATATCCTGAGTCATATTGCAAAGGATTGTTGAAAATCCACTTGTGACTTTTAGGATCGCTACTTCCAATAGGTGGCGCTGTGCTAGAGTTTGTCTCCTTTACTGGAGAGACAATTTGAATATTTCCCAGAGGGGCATTGCAGCTATAAGTCCCCTTACCTGGCAGCCAGACTGGCTTGCAAAGTCTCCTTAAGGAGAATAGTGTTCCCCCGTGGTCCCCACATAGCTTTCTCATGAGCCAGATCAGACACCCCCATACTTTGCACTGACGAGGGGCAAGCACCCCGAAACACCGTGTCTGCAAATTGGGATTCTGATCTGGCTTATATATCCTGAGTCATATTGCAAAGGATTGTTGAAAATCCACTTGTGACTTTTAGGATCGCTACTTCCAATAGGTGGCGCTGTGCTAGAGTTTGTCTCCTTTACTGGAGAGACAATTTTAATGCAAAAAGGCATGCGTTTTGATTTTACAGCAATGCCTATGGAAAATGTGGATTTCTTGTCCGCACTTTGCAGTTCAAAACGCTGCATTTAATATGCATATTTTTGGGCAAAAACTCAGCGTTTAAAGAAGCAGCATGACAATTGTTTTTGCCATTTTGGCCGCTTTTTGCTATCATTGGAGGCAATGGTTAATGTTAAAACGCACACACAATCAAAATTCCAGCGTTTTACATGCTTTTTAGCTGCAGAAAACATGCTTTTTGGACAAAATAAACGCATGCGTTTTTGACTTTTTTAATATTGGAATAATATGTCCCTTTACACACACAGAGTCCGACAATTAAATTAATGAAATACCATAATTTAATGTTATTTTATGCATATATATTAAAAAATAGTTATATATTTATTAAAAATATTTATTTTGTGTATGATTTTAATCAATATATTTATTATCATTTTTTCCCGTTTTTTTCATAGTGTTTGAATGGTTGAACTTTATTTAGTAGTGTCTTTGTATTGAAAACGCATCTGACTTTAAGCAATGAAAAAGCATGTAAATCGCGCTAAAACACGGTAAAAACGCAAGCGTATTTATCGCGTTTTTGTGGTCAAAACCAACTTTGGCAAAAACCATTTCTGCCAGAGGATGCATTTAGAACTGCAACTACCTCGACGCAAAGTGCGCACATAGCCTAATATTTTATTTTGGGAAGCATATTTTTGACTGGACCAGCTAGAAGAGACAGCCTTTTGTAGCATAGTAGTATGGTTGGGAAAATTAGAAAAAACACAGTCCATCTAATCCTCGTGCGGCGAGGGTGTTGCTATGGGTTCAGCATGCAAGGGGGCAGAGAAACCAGGTTGTGCATGTTTACAACTAAGGTGGCACACATGCAAAATACAATTGGCATAGTATGACGTACTTAACCGGGCATTCATTCCTCGCTGTGTTTGTAAAAGATCTTTAGTCCAAAAAGGGACATAGCACCAACCGCTCTATACCATATGTAAAGGCCGCTTTACATGCTGCAACATCGCTCAAGCGATCTCGTTGGGGTCACGGAATTTGTGACGCACTTCCAGCTGCTTTAGCGATGTCGTTGCGTGTGACACCTACGAGAGATTTTTAATCGTCGCAAAAATGTTCAAAATCGCTCATCGGTGACATGCCCCTCTATTCTCGATTATCGCTGCTGCTGCAGCTAGCGATGTAGTTCCTCGTTGCTGCGACAGCACACATCGCTGTGTGTGACACCGCAGGAACGAGGAACTTCACCTTACCTGCGTCCGCACGCAAAAAGGAAGGAAGGAGATGGGCGGGATGTTACGTCCCGCTCATTTCTGCCCCTCCGCTTCTATTGGGCGGCGGTTCAGTGACGCTGCTGTGACGTCGCTGTGACGCTGAACGAACCGACCCCTTAGAAAGGAGGCGGTTCCCCGGTCACAGCGACGTCGCTAGGCAGGTAGGTAGTGTGACGGGTCCGCGCGATGTTGTGCGCCACAGGCAGCGATTTGCCCATGTCGCACAATCGATGGGGGCGGGTACGCACACTAGCAATATTGGTCATGATATCGCAGCGTGTAAAGCGGCCTTAACTGTCATCAATCTTCATCAACACCTACTCATATAAAGGACTGGGGAAGAGAAATAGAGAACTACAATTCATCTGTAGAGTTTGCAATACAAAAATTAAATCTGCTTTTTGTCAAGTGATTTTCAGGCTGGAGACTTGTACAATGTTCGAAACTGTGGTCAGTATGGTGGCTCAGTGGTCAGCACTGTTGCTTTGCAGCATTGAGGTCCATGGGTCAAATCCCACCAAGAACAATATATGCAAAGAGTTTGTATGTTCTCCCAGTGTATGTTTCTCTGGTTTCGTCCCCCCACTACAAAGACATACTAGGAGAATTTAGATTGTGAGCCTCTCTGAGGACAGTGATGATAATGTCTGTAATGTGCTTCAGAATATGATGGTGCTATATAAGTAAGGCTAGTTTCACACTTGCTTTCAGCGCATTCCGTCACTATGGAGAATAGCGCAGTCCGTTAACGCACTGCGCTATTCTCCATAGACTTGTATGGATGACGCACTGTAACGCAAGTGTCTGCGTTGCATCCGCTGGACGACGCAGCGTCATTATTTTGACGCTGTGTCGGGCGGATGGAACGCTGCATGTAGCGTTTTTCTGCGCTTGACGGAGTGTCAAAAAACGCAACCTGCAGGAATCCGTTTGGCGTCCGTTGTTTTTATAATGGACGCCTATGGTGGCGGATTCCGTTAGAATGCGTCATTTGACGGATTCCGTTAACGCATCCGTCTTTACACAACTGCACATGCTCAGATGTGTAAAGTCAAGGAAAAAAACCTATAACGGATTGCGTTATTTTGTACGATCCGTAGCATCCGTTGTGCCACTATATGCAACGCATCCGTTACATGCGTCACACAACGCAATGCTATGGATCCCGTCCAACGCAAGTGTGAAACTAGCTTTAAGGCATAAGAAATAATAATTAAACTGAGTATCTAAATCTGTTTTAAAATTATTTATGCACATGATTACATTAATTATCTGTTAATTCGCATGTCCAAGAGTTCTCTGGTCTTATATTGATGATCTATTTAAGTTCTCATGCAGAGGGCTGTATTTTCAGTCCGAGTGCTATCCGTGAAAAAAAAAAAGGACTGTACAGGACAAATGTTATTCAGCGAGGCAGTGCACATGACCAATTTTTTTTCGCTGACCGAATCTGTGTGTAAAAAGAAAACAAGAAATAGCAGCATGTACGATTTTCCACCAGAAATCAGATGAGACTCACCCATTCAAGTCTATGGGTGTAAGAAAAAAATCGGATCTCACCATATAGCATCTGATTTTTCAGATACATTGCAATTGTGCAACATAGGAAACTGTAAATGGTCCTAGAAATTGTTAATAACTGCTTCTGTAAAAAGAAAACCCAAATGGATTGCACACTGACTGCACACAAATAAAAAGTGAGAAAAAAGTTGTATCATTTTTCTGGATTAAAATCGGACCGATTTTTTTATACTGTCATGTAAACCTACCTTTAAAGTGCACTGATCACCACGATTTTCCTATATAACCTATATTGGAACTATCAGGCTGATTCTATACATACCTTTAGTTGTTAGCTCGGATGTATAGATTTTGAAACACAAGCAAGTAAAGTTTGTAAAATGAGCAGATTTTTGAATGGCAGCAGCTGCTTATCAGCTAAAAGCTGGGGTGGGATTTGATAGTGATTCTCATCCCCCTTCCTGTCCATCCTCCCCCTATCTGTAATTTTGCTAATTCTGTTATAGAATTGTTTTACTAAGCGGCTAGAAGGACCTGTGCTGATGTCATACTCATGTGACCAAAAGGGGTGGTGCCTCAGCCAACATAGCTGATATCAAGGAGCAACAGCATTTTTCTGTTGGCTGAGGCCATGTCACATGGGTATGACATGAGCACAGGTTCTTCTTGCCACTTAGTAAAACAATTCTATAATAGAATTAGCATAGATGGGGAGGACAGACAGGCAGGGGGGCAGGAATCACTATCAAAACCCATCTGTTATGATTCAGTGATCGAGAAGGATCAGAAAAAGGACAAAAACTCGGAAACACAAAAAATAACCACAGTGGCTGGAACCTTAACAGACTGCAGACCTAATACTGACACACAACTAGAAGAAGCCGAGCGGCGTGCCTACGATGACCTGGTCGTCTCGACACAGCCGGAGAACTAAATATTTTTACAGAGAGAAATATTAGAAAAGCTATACTGCCGCAGAACAGTCCCCAAAGATGTAGATAGCCCCCCACATGTAAAGACTACGGTGATATAGGAAAACACAAAACGTAGCTAGAGAATAGATTCAGAAAAGATGAGGCCCAAACTATCTGCATAGGAAAGGATAGGAAAGAGCACTAACTGCAGCCGTGAAAACCTTAGTAAATACCAGCACGCCTGATATGGAGCAAGGTACACAGATACTCCCAGCTGGGAATAATCCAACTCCATCAAGAACTCCACGCAGGCAAAATAACAAGAAAGTGAAAACCATAAGTGTTACGATTCATGGACTGAGGAGGATCAAAAATGTGTAAACCCAAATGTAACCAGAGTGGCTGAACCTTAATGGACTGCAGACCTAATCCTGACACACAACTAGAAGTAGCCGTAGGACGAGACTACGATGACCTAGTCGTCTCGACACAGCCGGAGAACTAAATATTCTTACATAGAGAAATATAAGAAAAGCTAATCTGCCTTGGAGCAATCCCCAAAGATATAGATAGCCCCCCACATGTAAAGACTACGGTGATATAGGAAAACACAATACAAAGCTAGAAAAACAGGTTCAGCAAAGGTGAGGCCCAAACTATCTTTATAGGAAAGGATAGGAAGGAGTACTGTCTGCAGCTGTAAAAACCTCTAATAAATACCAGCACGACTGATATGGTAAAACCCTGAGACCAAATGGCCTCTCCCCCACTATATCAGCACTCTGATGTTACTGGGATCCAAAAACACTAATATAGATGAGGGACTGAATTAATACCAAGCATGACAAAACACAATTCATTGCAGAATCATAGAGCTAAATATACAGACACTCCCAGCAGGGAATGATCCAATTCCATCAGGAACTCCACACAGACAAAATAGGAATCAAGTATTAGTATCAAAGCAGAAAAAATAACAACAAGTGGAACAATAAGCAGAGGTACAAGACCAACTTATCTGAGAGGAGTTCTGGTAGAGAGCAGGGCTGGTTTCAGAATGTCCTTAACACACAGGATATCCAATGGGCACTGGCAAGTAACAGGAAAAAACTACTCAGCTATATAGCCCAATCTGAGAAACCTGATTGCCAGTCCTCCACAGGTGTGTGGCTCTCATTCCACAAATCAACTGCACCGCCAGCACTGTCCTCAAGAGGGAGCACCAAACTGGAAAATGTATTCACAACACATAAGCAGAGGTACAAAGACCAACTTATCTGAGAGGAGTTCTGATAGACACAGAAAAAAGGGCTGGTTTCAGAATGTCCTTAGCACACAGGAGATACATTGAGCACTAGCAAGGAACAGGATGAAACTACTCAGTTATGTAGGCCCAATCCAAATAGCCTGATTGCCAATCCTCCTCAGCTGTCTGTTTACCATTCAGCAAGTCAACTGCACTACCAGCACTGACCACAAGAGGGAGCCCCAAACTGGAATCTAGTTCAAATGTATTCACAACACCCATCCCAGCTTTCTGCTGATTGGCAGCTGCTGCCATTCAAAAAGCTGCTCATTTTATAAAGTTTATTTTCTTGTGTTTGAAAACCTATACATCCTAGCTGACAACTAAAGGTATGTATAGAATCAGCCTGATAGTGCCTGTATAGCACTGGTTTTAGGTTATATACAAAAATCTTGGTGATTGGTGCACTTTAAGGCCTTGTTCACACATCAGTATTTGGTCAGCATTTTGCATGAGTGTTTAGAAAACTAGGAGTGGAACTTACAGAGAAAATCTCTAATTGAAAGATTAACACCTGTTCTGTGCTTTGCAGACACTCCTGTCTTTGGCATACAAATACTGTTGAAATACTGAGCAAAAATACTGATGTGTGAATGAGACGTGAACATCAGCTCCATTCAGTCAGCTAACACAGCTACCGATCTGATATTGATGACCTTCTCTAAAGATATTATACGACTGGTCAACCATCTTAATTTGCTTATTTAAAGAAGTTAAGCACTTTCAGAGACTTCTAACCAGTGGTGTAACTAGAATTTGATGGGCCCCAGTGCAAAGTTCAGACCTGGGTCCCTCCCCCCTATCCTCTCCATGTACACCGACACTTGGGGTATGGGATAATGACACTGATACTCGGGCTACGAGATAATGATGCTGACACTTGGCTCTTACCCTCAGCAACCAGGTTTCCCATGATCTGAAATACCTCTATCAGCACCCAGCTTTCCTATGTTCTGATATCCATCTTGTCCTCAGCACCCAGCTTCCCCATGCTCTGCTATAAATCTTTCTCTCAGCACCCAGCTTTCCCATATCAGAGCAGGGGAAAGCTGTGTACTGAGAGAAGATGTATAGCAGAGCATGGGAAAGCTGGGTGCTGAGGAAGAGAGCCTTTTTCCCTCAGCACAAAACGTTTCCATCCCCTGCTTGTATCTTTGTCCCTCCTTTTATCTAGTTCTCCAAATACTATAATGGCCCCCACATAGCCTTCCATATACAGTCATATGAAAAAGTTTGGGCACCCCTATTAATGTTAACCTTTTTTCTTTATAACAATTTGTTTTTTTGCAAAAGCTATTTCAGTTTCATATAACTAATAACTGATTGACTGAGTAATATTTCTGGATTGAAATGAGGTTTATTGTACTAACAGAAAATGTGCAATCCGCATTTAAACAAAATTTGACCGGTGCAAAAGTATGGGTATCTCAACATAAAAGTGACATTAATATTTTGTAGATCCTCCTTTTGCAAAAATAACAGCCTCTAGTCGCTTTCTGTAGCTTTTAATGAGTTCCTGGATCTTGGATGAAGGTATATTTGACCATTCCTGTTTACAAAACAATTCCAATTCGGGGGGTCCCATTGTCAGCAGCAGGGGTGGCACCGGGTCATATAGCAGCCACGTGGTCTGCAACAGATCAGTGCAACTCCTCTCTCACTGAAAGCAGCTGGCTGCTGATCTGCTGGGCGGCCGCGGGCCCCTAATCTGCCGGGACCGGTCGCAATGGCGACCCCTGCAACCACGGTAGTTATACCCCTGCTTGTAACATAATCCCTCCCTCAAAGTAATTAGTCATGGGGTCTATCTTGTCAGTGTTTCATAGCTGTAGGGCGATAGAATGTGTAAAATTAAAGGAGTTTTCCGACATAAACTCCAAAAAAAATGTTAAGCTAATCTCTGCTGTATTGTTATATAAAACACCCCTACATTATTTTTTTTTTTCATAACTTTTGTTCCTCTTGATTTATCCCTTTATTCTCTGTAGAAACTTTGTTTACATTCAGCTCAACCATACATGATCTCTTCCTGTGCCACACCTCACAGTCAGAGCTGGCACTGCCCATCCTTACTGTCCAGACCCGCCCCCCTCAGCACACTCATTCCCTGTCAGTATTCTGCCCCAGCACCTGATAGATAAATGAATACTATGTAATGAAGAGTATATATAGCCCCCAATGTGTGTGTATAGGCTATATACACACATACTCAAATACTCCCACAGACATCCACACACACCTAGAGTTATATAATATATATATATATATATATATATATATATATATATATATAAAATCCCCCTTATGTCTCTCACCTGTGCACTTCTCTCCCCCTGCACTCTCTTCTCTGTCGATTCCCCCCTTCCACTCTGTCTCTCACCCATGTACTGTCTTCTCTCCCCGTACACTCTCTTTTCTGCCGTCAACCTCCCCCCACTTTGCCTCTCACCCGTGCACTGTCTTCTCTCTCCCTGCACTCTCTTCTCTTTCCCCCACTGTGTTTTTCACCTATACACTCTGTTCTCTCCCTTGCACTCTCTTCTCTGTCCCCCGCTCTGTCTCTCTCCCGTGCACTCTTTCTTCCCCTGCACTCTGTTCTTGCCACCCCCTTCCCCCCGGTCTGTCTTTCACCCGTACACTCTCTTCTCTGCCGCCCCCCGCTCTGTCTCTCACCCGTGCACTCTTTCATCCCCTGCACTCTGTTCTCTCCCCTCCCTCTCTCACCCATGCTTTATCTTCTCCTCCATGCTGTGATGAGTGCAGCCTGCTTACAGCTAGGTGAAGGGGGGACACAGTTACCCGGGCCCCATACATCATAATGAGCTGTGGCAAATAGCGCTGATGGTGTCCTAGACCGAGAGGGCAACCCTGTTTGTCCAGGACCCGGGCACATACATGGCACAGATAGCAGTGAACAGGGAGCGGGGGAGAGTATGGAATGTGCGGAGGGGGCGGGGAAGGATGAAAGGGGCATGGGGTTCATCGCACTGTACCTGGTCAGCTGCAGGGCGGCAACATGACGTTGGCTGTGATACCCGTCAACAAGGTCCTGCCCCTGTTGACGTACAGTATCATCACAGGAAGCAGCAAAATCACGGCAGGAGTGGTCAAATGACCGCCCTGAGTCGGGGAGAGGGGCTGACAGCAGGGCAGGTAGGTATTCACTATCTACTTACCTGCCCCAATGTAGCCCAATAGTGCAATAACGTAAAATAAGCCGGATAACCCCTTTAAAGCACAACTGTTTATCCATGGACAAAATACAGCACTAAAGGGTGCTTCACACACAGCGAGATCGCTGCTGAGATTGCTGCTGAGTCACGGTTTTTGTGACGCAGCAGTGACCTCATTAGCGATCTCGCTGTGTGCGACACTGAGCAGCGATCTGGCCCCTGCTGTGAGATCGCTGCTCGTTACACACAGGCCTGGTTCGTTTTTTTATTGTTACTCTCCCACTGTGACGCACAGATCACTGTGTGTGACAGCGAGAGAGCGACAAAATGAAGCGAGCAGGGAGCAGGAGCCGGCATCTGGCAGCTGCGGTAAGCTGTAACCAGGGTAAACATCGGGTAACCAAGGTGGTTACCCGATATTTACCTTCGTTACCAGCCTCCGCCGCTCTCACGCTGCCAGTGCCGGCTCCCTGCTCTCTGCACATGTAGCTGCAGTACACATCGGGTAATTAACCCCATGTGTACTGTAGCTAGGAGAGCAGGGAGCCAGCGCTAAGCAGTGTGTGCGGCTCCATGCTCTCTGCACATGTAGCTGCAGTACACATTGGGTAATTAACCCGATGTGTACTGTAGCTAGGAGAGCAGGGAGCCAGCACTAAGCAGTGTGCGCGGCTCCCTGCTCTCTGCACATGTAGCGACGTTATGATCGCTGCAGCGTCGCTGTGTTTGACAGCTAAGCAGCGATCATAACAGCGACCTACAAGGTCGCTGTTACGTCACAGAAAATGGTGACGTAACAGCGACGTCGTTGTCGCTATGTGTGAACCCAGCCTAACGAGTTCTTTAGATATGACTTCCACCAGTTGCGGGTGCTCAGATTGCAGATCTGTACTTTAAGATAGACCTATCAGTTGCCAAATACTTGGAGCTGCGGTGGCTGATGCATGGAGAATGTAGTATTTTTAATCACTTCATGAGACAATCTTTAAAGAGGACCTTTCACCAGGTATAAAGTGTCCCGCTCTGGCTTTTATTTTATTTTCTGTTGCTCCCCTGAATATGCAATTTTTGTTGTTTTTTTTTTTTAATCTGCCATATGGTTGCAGAGATCTGGGCCTTTTTATTTAGTACAACTTTTAATAGTCTTCACTAAGGAGGCATAGATCACAGGGTGATAATGTAGAGAAGCCTAAATCCTGTGAGCCATGTCTCCTTAGTAGAGATAAGCCATCCCCCTAGCGTTCGAGTTCGGTTCGGTTCGTCGAACGGAGGCTCCGTTCGATGAACCACTCGAACCCCATTAAAAACAATGGTAGGCAAACACAAACACATAAAAACACATAGAACACACCTTCAAAAGTGTCCAAAAGGTGACAAACAACTCCCAAGACACCACAAACACATGGGAAAGTGACCAGGACATATACTCATGCGAAAACAAAAGAGCTGGATGAGTAAAAAGAGGCGGAGACACAGATATACAGATATAGGCATGTCATGCCCTTCTAAAATCATGTAAAACACAGCAAGTGGACTCCAAGCAGAGTCTCCCTTTTTTCCAAAAATTGGGCCACACACACACCCACCCCTTCAGTGGCATCACTTGTGCCCCAGTTACAAACTGGATGTGTTGATTTGCATCAAGCACATTCAAAAATACGCCAGCCTTTACTCTCCCCAGGATGACACCAGGGTAGCAAAGTTCTTGCTGAACCATGACTTGTTCATCTTGGATCATTTTTAAAAACACAGCAAGGGGACTCCAAGCAGAGTCTCCCTTTTTTTCCAAAAATTGGGCTACACACACCATTTCAGTGGCATCACTTGTGCCCCAGTTGCAAACTGGATGTGTTGATTTGCATCAAGCACATTCAAAAATACGGCAGCCTTTACTCTCCCAGGATGGCACAGGGGTAGAAACGTCCTTGCAGATCCATGACTTGTTCATCTTGATGAACGTCAGTCTGTCCACATTGTCACTGGACAGACGCGTGCACTTATCTGTGAGCACACACCCAGCAGTTCAGAGACAACGCTGGCTGCGGGACACGACAAGATCTCCAAGGCGTAAGTGGCGAGCTCAGGCCATTTTTCAAGATTGGAAGCCCAAAATGAGCAAGGCTCCAGTTGCACAGTCATGGCATCGATGTTCATTTGGAGATACTCTGTATCATCCTCTCCAGCCGTTGACTATGTGTCAGACTTCTTGTTTCTTGTGGCCTTGCAAAGGATGGTCTAAAAAAATTATGAAACGATTCCATAAAATTGCTGTTACCACCACATACGGTGTTGCTGGTACGGTTTGACTGATGATGACGAGATAGTCCAATGTTTGGCAAGTTACAACTGGGAGATTCACTGTGTGCACCACTAGTGTTTGGTGGAAAAGCCGAGCTAAGATTGCGTAACAGCTTTTGCTGATACTCCTGCATACGTGCGTCCCTTTCTATGACTGGAATTATTTCGCCAAATTTGGACTTGTACTGGGGATCTAAGAGTGTAGCAACCCAGTAGTCATCATTACTGCTAATTCGGACAATCCGAGGGTCATATTGTAGGTAGTGCAGCAAGAAGGCGCTCATGTGTCTTGCGCATTCCTGCGGACCATTTCCTTGCTGTGTTTGTGGCGGCGAGGTGATAACCGTGCTTCCTTCCTCTGACATCTCCCCCCAAACCTCGAACAACCGAAATTTGACCAAGGTCTCCCTCATCTGCTGAGTCTTCCATGCCCATCACCAGTTCGTCCTCCATATTCTTCCTGGGCTCCTGCACCTTCCTCAACAGTTTGGCTGCTACCATGCGCCCTTGTTAATCCCTCTCCCCCACCGTCCCATGCCTGCCGCCTTGGTGATGCAGTACGTCTGGACCTTGCAGATCTTGGTAGCCCTTCCGCATATGAATCCTCCTGTACTTCTTCCCCTTCCTCTTGTCCCACCCCCTGACTCCAAATAGTGTTTAGAGTGTGCTCCAGCATGTAAATGAATTGTCATGCTGATAATGGCATTGTCAGCACTAAACATATTCGTCGCCATGTCGAAACTGTGCAGAAGGGTGCATAGGTCCTTGATCTGAGACCACTCCAGCAGCGTGATGTGCCCCACCTCTGCATTTCATTGGCCCAGGCTATACGTCATAACGTATTGCACCAGGGCTCGGCCGTGCTGCCACAGTCGCTGCAACATGTGGAGAGTCGAATTCCAGCATGTCGGCACATCGCATTTCAGGCAATGAACCGGCAGGCCGAAAGACTTCCGGAGCGATGCAAGTCGGTCAGCTGCGCCGGTTGAATACCGGAAGTGAGCAGAGAGTGACCGTGCCCTGTGCAGAAGCCCATCTAGGCCGGGATAGTGGGTTAAAAATTGCTGGACAACAAGGTTCAACACATGAGTCATACAAGGCACGTGTGTTACCTTGCCCCAGCGAAGGGCCGCACCCAGATTTGCAGCATTGTCGCACACGGCCTTCCCTGGCTGCAGGTTCATTGGAGACAACCATTTACTAAACTCGGTCTCCAGAGCTGACCACAACTCCTCAGCTGTGTGACTCTTATTTTCCAGACATTTCAACGTAAAGACTGCCTGATGCCGTTGAGCTCTGCTGCCAGCATAGTAAGGAGGTGTGCGAGATTCCTTGTGCACAGTTAAACCATGGGTGGCCTGACCAGGCAGGCTTGGGGCAGAGGTGGAGGACCCAGACGAGGTTGAGGAGGCAGAAGCAGTGGAGGAACTTCGACATACTGAGGATTGACGCACAAGTCGTGGGGACGGCAAGACTTGTACAGCAGACCCATCTCCATCTCGCACCATACTTACCCAATGCCCAGTCAGTGACATGTAATGCCCCTGTCCATGCTTACTGGTCCAAGTATCGGTGGTGAAATGCACCCTGTCACACACAGAGTTTCTCAAGGAAGCCGTGATGTTGTGTGCGACATGCTGGTGTAGCGCAGGCACACCTTTCTTGGAGAAGTAGTGGCGACTGGGCATCTGGTACTGGGGCACTGCGATGGAAATAAGGTCTCGAAAATCCTCTGTGTCCACCAGGCGGAAAGGCAGCATTTCTGTAGCCAACAGCTTGTAGAGGGTGAAAGTCAACCTCTTAGCTTTGTCATGGCTCAGAGGAAATGGCCTTTTAATTGTCCACATCTGTGGGACCGAGATCTGGCTGCTGTGCGGAGACGGTGTAGAGTAGGGTGTCCTTGGAAAACTGCTGGTCTGTGATGAAAGTGCAGGCGGAGACATGATATTGCCTTCATCCAAAGTTGGTGCTCTCGATGTCAGAGAGAGCTCTACAATAGCACCTGTTTCCCCTCCCAAAACAATTGATGACCTGCTAAGCAAACTGCCTGTTGCAGTTAAAGAGGTGGAAGGTCTGCATAGAAAAACATGTGTGACAGCTGTCCCCACAGTCATAGAGGATGAAGAGCGCGTGGATGCAGTTGAAGGGGCAGACGGTGGTTGGCCCGCTCCGCTAGGCCGCATTGTAGCACACTGAGCTTTCCACTGGGACTTATGCTTGTTATTCATGTGACGGTTCATGGACGAAGTAGTCAAACTAGTGAGTTTTTGGCCTCTACTTACAGATTGGCGACAAAGCCTACAGATCACATGAGTTGGGTGATCTTTGTCAGCGATGTCAAAAAAGGACCAGGGAATGCAACTATTAGAGGCCATGTGACCTGCCGAACCACCCAGACTTGTGCTCAGAGGCAGAGTTGTGGCTGAGGATGCAGTTGTTGACATGCTTCCAGTACTCCGTCTTTGTCCAGGAAGGCGCAATCTAACCTCGTCATCAGTCTCATCCTCCTCCACCGCCTCTGCTGACCTCCTTGAGTGCCTGACTGTGGGTTGAGAGTAAGTGGGATCTAGAACTTCATCATCAACCGTTGTGTTTGCACTCCCCTCGCCCTCAGACCTAACCTCTTCCTGCCCTGACTAAATAGTTAAGTTGTCATTCCAATCAGGTATCTGAGTCTCATCGTCATCAGTATGTTCATCATTGTCTCCACCAAGAGGTGTTACAGTTTGTGAATGAGGGTCTACATTATGCTCAGAAACTTGGTCATCAGGGCCTGAATCAGACTCACAAAGCTTCTGGGCATCACTGCAGACCATTTCCTGGTCTGTACTCACTGTAGCTTGGGAGCAGACCTCTGATTCCCAGGCTATAGTGTGACTGAAGAGCTCTGCAGACTCACCCATCTTTGTTACAACATACTCTGTAGGGCGGGTGGAGACTTGAGAGCTGGGAGAAAGCAAGTGCGATTGGGGTGACAACTCAGAGGACTGTTGTTTTTTGGATCTTGAAGTTGAGGTGGAGGAGAGGCCACTTGTTGGAGCACTTGAGATCCATTCAAGCATGTTCTTTTTTTGTGCATCATCTACCTTTGTTACAGTAGTTCGGTTCCGTAAAAAAGGGAGCACATCAGATTGTCCACGGAAAGTAGTAGACATCTTACTTTTCCTTGAAGATGGCCTTTCTTCAGCAGATGTTACTGTAGCTTTACCACCTCCCCCACGGACACAAACGTTTTTTCCCTTTCCAACACGCCTGTTCCCCTTTCCACCAGCCACTCATTTTGTTTGTGACCAGATTGGACACTTAAAATGTCGTAGCAAAAATGGAGAGGTGGTGTACAATGCAGAGGTGGTCTAGCTTTATTGACAGCTGAAGAACCAACACTGACTATCCCTGACAATGCAACTATGGCTCTAAAACTGGCAGCACTGTTTGCTATTAAAATTGCGTAGCAAAAATGGGCAGGTGTGTAGAGTGCAGTGGTGGTGTACCTTGCTTGGCACCAGAGGAACACTAAGTTAGTATCCCAGACACTTTTAGTATGCCACTAAGTGTCAGCACTGTTTGCAATAAAAATTGCGTAGCAAAAATTGGCAGGTGTGTAGAATGCAGAGGTGGTATACCTTGCTTGGTACCAGAGGAACACTAAGTTAGTATCCCAGACACTTTTAGTATGCCACTAAGTGTCAACACTGTTTGCTATTAATATTGCGTAGCAAAAATGGGCAGGTGTGTAGAATGCAGAGGTGGTGTACCTTGCGTGGCACCAGAGGAACACTAAGTTAGTATCCCAGACACTTTTAGTATGCCACTAAGTGTCAGCACTATTTGCTATAAAAATTGCATAGCAAAAATGGGCAGGTGTGTAGAATGCAGAGGTGGTGTACCTTGCTTGGCACCAGAGGATCACTAAGTTAGTATCCCAGACACTTTTAGTATGCCACTAAGTGTCAGCACATGATTCACAGTGACTCACACTATTACAATGAGAAGCCAGCTAGTAACTAGCTACGCTTTTTGTTGATCGAACGGTTCTCGAACGTAACTCGAACTACCGAACTTTTACCAAATCGTTCGAGTTTGTCGAACGACTCGAACACCCCCCAAAATTACTCGAACATGAAATTGGTGAACCTCGAACTCATCTCTACGCCTTAGTAATAAAGACCATAAAAATTAGCACTGAATAAAAAGACCCAATATCTCTGAAACTGTATGGTGGATTTAAAAAAAAAACCAAACAACAAAAATAATAATAAAAATCAATACTCAGGGGACCAGCAAGAATAAAGTAAGAGCAAACACTGTCCACATTTGAAATGGTGACAGGCCCTCTTTCACTTTCAGTGTGTAAGATTTACTCATGACATATGGGGACCAAGATGGGGGATTATATGAATCATACTTTCCAGCTTTATTGGATCCATGACGGATCTTGGTCAATTATGATCCCTTTCATGGGTCTTTAAATAAGATGTTGGATTTTGTTTTCCTGGAGAAAATTGAAGGGCATGTTACTGTATTCCAGTATGGGCGGCACGGTGGCTCAGTGGTTAGCACTGCAGCCTTGCAGCGCTGTGGTCCTGGGTTCAAATCCCACCAAGGACACCATCTGCAAGGAGTTTGTATGTTCTCCACGTGTTTGCGTGGGTTTCCTCTGGGTACTCCGGTTTCCTCCCACACTCCAAAGACATACAGATAGGGACTCTAGATTGTGAGCCCCAATGGGGACAGTGTTGCCAATGTATGTAAAGCGCTGTGGAATTAATAGCGCTATATAAATGAATACAATTATTATAATTATCATTATTCCAGCCATCTAAATGGGTTAAAGATGTAATAGAAAGGACCCAACATTGAATATAAGTCATTACCACAAATCAGTGCTGGGATACAGCCGGTCCTCCCTGGTTAAGGGTAACTGATTGTTAAAATTGCAAGAAGCATCGCCCTAGCTCGATTCTGGGGGCCAGCTGGTTTCAACTGAATGTACTTCCTCAGACACACATTCACATGAAATATATTGCAGTGCAGGTAACCCTTCCTGCACTGCAACAGTTATAATAGCTGCCGCCTTATCGGAGGCTAGCAGCTGATGTCATTGCGCACGTTACCAGCATCAGTTGCTGCCCCTTCAGAGGCCGGCATCTGACATCAGCACACACATCGCCAGTGTATGACATCACTGGCATGTGACAGCCTTTCTATGCCACCAATGAAGCAAAAAGAGGGTGTTGCTGGACCACTTCAGAATTTTGTTTATATGGGGACCTGGATGGATGACATATGAGACCAATATGGGGGATTATACGGGGACCAGGATGGATGATATACAGTATGGGGACCAAGATGGTGGATTATATGGGGACCAGGATGGATGAGATATAGTGACCAAGATGGGGAAGTATATGTATACCAAAATGGGGGATTATATGGGGACAAGGATGGGGGACATATGAGGGCCAGGATAAGAGACATATGGGGACCAGGCTGGGGGATTATATAAATACCAGGATGGGGAATTATATGTGGACCAGGGTGGATTATGTATTTGGACCAAGATGGGAGGTTATATAGGGACCAGGTTGAGAGATTATATGAGGACCAGGATAGAGGATTTTATGGGGACCAGGATGGGGGATTATATGGGGACCAAAGTGAGGGATTAATTATACGGGAACCAGGATGGATGACATATGGGAACAAGGATGGGGTATATTAATACATAAAGGGGTCAGGGGCATTACAGCAGGAAGGAGCTCAGGATAGGAGACATTATTATCAGAAGGGGCTCAGAATAGTTGATATTATTACAAGAAGGAGCCAGAATGGAGGAAATGATTACAGGATTGGAGATATTATTACATAAAGGGGCCAGGATGGGTGACATAATTACTATATGGGGACTAGAATGAGGAACATAGACTATTGCTTTATGGTGACAATTGGGGGGCATAATTATTATATGGGTCAATTATGGGACATTATTACTGCTCTAATATATTTTACTTTTGAGGATATTGTGTTCTATGTGGGGAATAAAAGGGAGTTCCTAACCATTCAGGTAAAATTGTAAGGACTTGATAATACCCTAAGCCTCTAGATTTCCAATTCTGCAGTACATGGGCTTACCAATATAACTAATAACCGAATTACGCCTTTGAAGCAATTAAACACGGAGCTCCCCAAAGAATATTATCTGTTAGCAGCATAGCATTACTGCATTGAGAAACTCTTTAGGTGAGAGGATTAATGAGCTGAAATCTCTCGGAGCAGGAATAAATATTTCCAAGTGTTCCCAGCATTACCCTCTCAAAAATGTAAATCTATGCAGACTGCAAATAGAGCCGCATTATCTGTACTGGCGAGATGGTCCGTATTCTTTATTGTCAGTTTAGACATTAAATATACTAATGTTTCTATGTATCTGTAACTAAAAAGAACATCCTGCATTTTGTAGCGGCAGCCGGTATTAAAGCCATTTTGCAGGTATGGCTGCATGACCAAGCTCCTCCTTTTAAGATTTTTCTAGACAAATTGTCATTTTTGCTTCAGATGGATTGAGCTCAGGCCTCCCTACATAGCTACAAGTGCATCTCAATAAATTAGAATATCATCAAAAAGCTAATTTATTTCAGTAATTCAATATAAAAAGAGAAACACATATTATATAATGTACAGTCATTACACACAGAGTGATCTATTTCAAGTGTTTATTTCTGTTAATGTTGATGATTATGGCTTACAGCCAATGAAAACCCAAAAGTCATTATCTCAGAAAATTAGAATATTATATAAGACCAGCTGAAAAAATGATTTTTAACTCAGAAATGTTGGCCTACTGAAAAGTCTGTACAGTAAATGCTTCAATACTTGGTCGGGCTCATTTGCATGAATTACTGCATCAATGCCGTGTGGCATGGAGGTGATCAGCCTGTGGCACTGCTGAGGTGTTATGAAAGCCCAGGTTGCTTTGATAGCAGCCTTCAGCTCGTCTGCATTGTTGGGTCTGGTGTCTCTCATAGTGATGGGCGAACCCGAACTGTAAAGTTCAGGTTCCATAAAGAACACATAGTATTCGTGCACACGATCCAGAACATGAGCTTTCCTGGGAAGCTCGTGTTACAGTTCAGGTCCAGATCGGTCCAGGGGCTGTAAAAAAAGCACATTATTAAAAAACATTATGATTATACTTGCAGGTCCCGCAATGCGTCCTGCAGACTTTGTCTCCCGGCCGATTCTGCTTCCGCGTCCGATCATTGCTGTACCCCCGGGTAACCACCACTGATTAAAGGACCTTCCATGACGTCATAGCCATGTGACCAGTCTGGTGCGAATGTTGTACTGACATTGGTTTACAGACTGGTCACATGGCTATGACGGCAAGGAAGGTTCTGTTAACTTCCGGGGGTATTCATTGCACTGCTCGTCACTCGGCAGTCTTCGGCTGTTTTCGTCCGTGTTCGCGGAGACGTCAGGGTTCACCCGAGTCCATGGCTCATGGACTCGATTGAACTTTGTCACTGTGTGAGTCACGAATCGCATTACCCAGCATGGCGCACACTCTCCCAACAGGAGCAGGTCGGCTGCATGTATTTCTATGCAGGTGAGGCGCTCCTGTCAGGAAAGTGTCAAGCCGTGCAGGGTAATTCAATCCGAGACTCCCACGAGTCGTACACAAGGGGAATTATACCCTCAGTCTTAGCCTGCTTCTCTCTCTGTAAAGTTGCTTGTCTTTACAGAGCGATAAAGCAGAGCTGACAATGGTCTCCCTGCTTCTCGCTCTGTAGAGACACTTGTCTTTATAGAGTGATGAAGCAGAGCTGACACTGCTCTCTCTGCTTCTTGCTCTGTAAAGACACTTGTCTGTACAGAGTGATATAGCAAAGCTGACATTGCTCTCTCTACTTCTCGCTCTGTAGAGACACTTGTCTGTACAGATTGATGAAGCAGATCTGACATTGCTCTACCTGCTTCTCGCTCTGTAGAGACACTTGTCTGTACAGAGTGGTCAAGCAGAGCTGACAATGCTCTCCCTGCTTCTCACTCTATAGAGACACTTGTCTGTACAGAGTGATCAAGCAGAGCTGACATTGCTCCCTCTGCTTCTTGCTCTGTAGAGACACTTGTCTATACAGTGATGAAGCAGAGCTGACATTGCTCTACCTGTGGACTATGTCGAACTAAGGATTTTTTTTATAATAAAGATAGAGTCTCTAAATGTTTGTTTTGTTTTATTTCTAATAAAAAAAAATTCTATGTGTTGTTTTTTTTTACTGTTTACTAGAAAAGAAATTTATGGTGACCATGTTTAATTTGGTGTGACACCATGAATTTTGGGCTTAGTGCCAGCTGAGAATACAAAGCTGGCATTAACCTCTTTATTACCCTGTGTGCCACCGCCATCAGGGCCGCTGGACAAGCCGGGTAAAAGCGCCTGTAAATGGCGCTAAGAAACACTGCGCCATTTCCAGGGGTGGCTGCAGGCTGCGGCTTTTAGTGTGAGGGGCCCAGAACGCTTGGGCCTTACTACGCTGAGAATCCCAATCTCCAGCTGCCTGGCTTTACCTGACTGGCGATCAAAATACGGCGGGAGCTCACACATTTTTTTTGCCTTTCTTTCCCCTGAGGAAGCCACTGTACACGTGGCGATACGCGTGGGGTTCCACGCCAGGAATTTAGTTGGTACTCTCTTTATCTACTCCTCCTACATGGCTGCCATTATATTTTGGGGTAGTAAGTACGGTCCCGCTCTTGCACTATCTCTAGCCTAAATCTGTATATCCCTGCCTTGGCCTCCTTGTACTTTTTGGCCCTATCCTTACAGGCACGGTTCATATTTCTTATTTGCTGGGGGTATTGGCTGCATGAGGTATATTTTCTTTACACTCATTGGTCTTATATTGATACCCATTGTGTTGCCCTTTATTGATATACTTGCAACATATATTGCGCAGGTCTTTCTAAACCTTTATATATATCTGCAGTACTTTGCGTACACTACTATATACTGGTCTATATTGTACATGCTGCACTAATAGGTTTATCATAGGGGTAATAGGTATGGTGTATATCTCTATATACTGGAGATACTGACTGTATGTGGTGCCTGCTGTTGATGCACTTGTATTATACCAAACATTTTGCAGATTTAGTCTAACCTCTATACATACCTGCAGTGTGCTGCCTTGATCAGCTATAAATTTGCCTGTTAATGCACATGGTGTACCACTGGGTCTCCACTATACGACTCATTGACCCCAGTGGTCACTGCATATAGGGGTAACTTACTGCAACACGTGTAATTACTTATATTCAGGTGTTGACATATCTGTCTGTATCTGTACAGCGATTTTCCAACTTCGCATTCCACTTATTATGCACTTGTATTATATCAAATATGTTGCAGATTTAGTCTAACCTCTATACGTACCTGCAGTGTGCTGCCTTTTTCCTGATCAGCTATAAAATTGCCTGTTAATGCACATGGTGTACCACTAGGTCTCCACTATACGACTCCTTGACCTCCGTGGTCACTGCATATAGGGGTAACTTATTGCAACACATGTAATTACTTACATTTAGGTGTTGACATATCTGTCTGTATCTGTACAGCGATTTCCAACTTCGCATCCTATTTATTCTGTATATTATACCATACAGTCTCCGTCTCATTACCATTATATACAGACCGATTCTGGGACCGGGCTTTGTGCAATATCCTATAGAGTACCTTTGTTGTATTGACATTGTATTTTTCATATGTCACTTTTCCTGGCGTGTATGGTGTCCATGCCTTTGGCTTTTTTAAGTGTTTTTAAATTTTGTTATTGTGTGCCCACACTCCAAGTGCGGAGATATGTGGTTTCTTGTTTCTGCGTGAATCAATAAAATATTTATTCTTTATATATTGTTGTGGTGATCCCGTTTTGGTATACCTTTCTTTCCCCTTTCCAAGAAACACTGCACCATTTCCAGGGTGGGAGCTCACACATTTTTTTTTTTTATTATTTTTTATAAATATGTAAAAAGAAAATAAATGGGCTTCAAGTATTTTGATTGCCAGCCAAAGTAAATCCAGGCAGATGGGGGTGGCAGCCCGTAGCCGTCCGCTTTATCTGCGCTAAGAATCAAAAATACTGTGGAGCGCTACGTCATTTTTAAAATTATTTATTTATTTTTACACTGTATAATGGCAATCCAATAAAACATCGGATTGCTCTTGCTCCAGTATAGAACTATGGGGCAGTGTGCATCTACCTCTCTTTTCTGATGCCATATCAGCATGCTGCGTTTAGCAGCGAGTGTCAGCTCACACACACCATTACACTTCTATAGGTGTATGTGTACTGATGTCATCTGAGTGCAGGGCGATATACACACAGGTTAACAATGGAGGAGATGGAGAGATCACTATCTCCCTCTTCTCTGCAGCTGGGATCCGATTGAACGATCAGAGCACAGTAGATGACACTCTGATCAGGCTCGCGCCTGAGCCGAGGGTCATTAGTGTATCGCATCGGATGCCATACGCAAGTGGAGCTGAAGCCTAAAGCTATGCCGGGTATGTATGTCGTCGTTTTTATACGTACTAGAATCACGGACATACGCAGACCTATTAAAATCAATGGATCTGCACACACATCAGTAATTTCTCACTGACCGTGTGTCTGTGTGGCTTTGTATCCGTGTGTTCCGCACGGAGACAAATCCGCTTTTCTCCTGCAGAACTGATGTTACATAGACCAAACAGTGGTGTGATTCGTGTGACACGTACCGGAGAAAACATGTATCTGTGAAATAAAATGATATTGTATATTCACCTGTCTCCAGTGCTGCTGTCTTTGGTTCTACTGTCACTTGCTTCCAGGCCAGCTAATTATGTTCATGAATATTCACTGCACCGCAGACCTGGAAGTAGCAGCGCTGCAGTCAGCAGCACCAGGGACAGCAGCGTCGGGGACAGGTGAGTATAAAGTTCCTGATCTAGGCGTAGTAACAGACCTATGACAAAATCACAGCAAATGGAGGGCTATACGCACCTTCAACATGTCAGTGAAAAAGGTTTGTGTTTTTCACTGACGTATGCTTACAGGCTCGTGTGCTATCTGTGCTTTTCACAGAAATAACATGTTCTCAGTATATATTATATGGAGCTGTTCACATTGCCATGTCTGAGTCTGACTGGTATCTCTAGCAAACACAAAGGGGGAGCAGATTTATCCAAATTGTCCTCGAAACCTGTAGTGACTGAATGAGCACAGCTCTCATTTTTATCAGAAAAGTTTCAGAAATTAAGCTGAATTGGGTGAGTGGGTGCTATGGGCAACAAATACAGTGGAACCTCGGTTTACGAGTAACTTGGTGTGCGAGTATTTCGCTATACGAGCAAAACTTGTTGTAAATTTGTAACTCCGCTTATGAGCAATGCTTCGCTGTACGAGCAAATACACATACTTCTGGTTCCGTACTTTCACCGCGCTCTGACCTGCTCCTGCAGTCCGCACAAACACGCACACACACAAACACACACGCACACACACATATTATGCTCATCTTACCTTCCGTTCCATCGCCGGTCTCCCGGTACTTGTAGTTCGCCGGTACAGGATGTGTATCGGGTAACTATCGCGACGATGGAGGAGCTGTCAGACGCTTCTCAAAGGCAGCGCGCTGATCAATCAGAGGCAAGCCCTCCTGCCTTTGACGTCAGCGCTCTGGCAGCGGAAGCTCCCGCATCGGTCTCGATGGTTACCCGATATACATCCTGTAGCGGCGAACTACAAGAACTGGGAGTCCTGCGATGGAACGGAAGGTAAGGTGAGTATAATATGTGTGTGCGTGTGTTTGTGCGTGTGTGGAATGGCATAATAGGGGACCAGGATGGGACATTGAACAAGTTGTGGAACGAATTGTCTGAGCTTGCATTAGTTCGTATGGGAAATCTTGCTTTGCTGAACGAGTAACTTGGTTTACAAGCACACTCCCAGAACAGATTGTTCTCCTAAACCAAGGTTCCACTGTACAGTTTTTCCCTTACGCTGTATGCATGTTGCTTTTTTTGGTGCAGGAAGAAAACTGCAGCATATCAAATATTGGTGCGTTTTTCAGCCCTTCCACCCATTGATTTCATTAAGAAAACCTCAAGGCAAAAAACGCACCCTTTTTTAGGCGCATTTTCTGACAGAAGATGCAGTTTGAGGTGCAGAGAATTTGTGCACCAAATATCCACACACAGCCTACAGTCATGAGGCATTTGTGACTTACAGTTATAGAGGCACCTGTGACACACAGCAAGTATAAAAAGTAATTACATTCATGTGCCTGGTTTTCTGGTTTAGGTCTTATACCTATTACATTTTATATATGTAATCCTCGTATCGACATGTGGAGGGCTGCCTGCTGTGGCGCTCCAATATTACTGCATTTGCCAAGCTTGCCATCCACAATATGGCGGCTCATCACAATGCGTAGGTAACGCGTTTGATCGCTAGGTGGCAGCAAGTGGATGCAGTGGGCGTGTCAGTGATGACACTATCACATCGCGCTGCAGAGTGGAGTGCCGCCTGTACAGGGGCTGGAAGCGGCTAGTGCCCTGTGTGCTGCGGCGCCGCCTGTGGCCGGAGGAAGGACGGACATCTGCTCTCCGGGCGGCAGGGTAAGAGCGCAGCAGTGTGCGGATGGCTGCCACAGAGAGGGACATCCTGGCAGGCAGAGGCTGAGAATGGCAGCTCCTGAGAGCATGCTGGAGGTGACTGTGTGTATATATGTATATGCTATCAGCCAGCTACCTCTCCATGCCATGCAGTGTCACCCTGCACGTCCTTCTGTGTGGCCCCACGTGCAGGGAATATGGGATGCCATTACTATTATGGGATGACTTATTTCTATTATTACTATTATAGGGTGACTTATTGCTAGTATGAGATGATGTATTAGTATTATTATTACCACCATAGGCTATTACCTGCAATGGGTATTCCCAAAATAGCAACAAAAGCATGGCATTTCCCTATGGAGAGAGTGCAGGAGGCCAGACGGACACTGCACACTAATATGGAGGGGCCTGTGTATAAAGTCTAATGGAAACTGACCTGTAAGGGGTGTCCCATGTAATGTACAGACCCGGCGCCTGCTCTATGGAGTGGACATCATGTGTACGACACATATCTATGTGTGTGTGTATATATATATATATATATATATATATATATATATTTTTAGTACATCTCATGTATGACCACTTTTATTGGTGTACATTTATTTCTAGGGTTAGTTGTCGTAGCGTCTTACATTCCAGCATCTTCCGGACCCTTCCTCAGATGTTCTCCATCAGTGCGTTCCTCTTGCTGCACACAGCACGGACCTGGCTTTTGGGATTCTGTTATTATAGCTCACACACGGGCTGAGACTAGGTGCACACTGCCTCTGAGCCTAATGTATAGGTTAGTAGCTCTCCCTAAGTATACTGTAACATCACCATAGGTGACCACTTGCCAGATGGAAGGACGTCGTGTGTTCTTTAGGCCTCCTGGCCCATATGTAACTGCATACCGTCTGTTTCACTGTACAGTGGAGCACAGCAGACTGCACTTTACTACTTTACTATACAACGGGCCCATGCATAGAAATGACACCATGCTGTATGTGATGCTTTTCAATGGGTCCCAATGGCAGACAATTGCCTCTGCATCACTCCTGACTGTGCCCACTGTAATGGGCATACCTCTTGAGCAGGCACAGGTGCAGTGTGGAAGCAGCATTACTTGTCTCAGGTGAAAGAATGGCAAGTTACATAGCAATATTAGAGCTGGAGCTATAGTGCTATACTATAGTGCGGTAGAACTGCAGCTTTTTCATCTGGACTTCTTATAACGCAGAGTACCACCCTATCGGAACGCAGTAATAGAGGATGTAGTATCCTGTTATTTTCTGCACAGCTGATATGTTTTATGGCAAGGTGTCCTTTCCATCTTGTTTTGTGATCCCTGGAATACTGGGGCAGAATTAGTAGAATAATCTTGCAGTATTGATTGGATGTGTTATTGTGTAAATGTATGAATAGATTTTGGCATCACTGCTACTAAAGCACGAGCTCTGCAGGAAAACTGTCCCTTGATGATCAGAGATGACCGGAAGATGGAAGTGTGGGTTCAGCCGGACCCGGTTCAATTCTGTACCCGAACTCGACCCCAAATGGAAGTCACTGACTAAGCAGTTTGGGTCTCCACCCACATACGGCCAGCCATAAACAAATCACTTCCAGGGGAGGGTGGACAGGCTTTTTCCATATATTTTTTTTGTACACACTACATCCGATGACGCTGATTTTACCCCCAGTGCAAGCCATTCAGAAACTGCAAGCGGCTTACACTGGGCCTAGTGTACCCGAGCACATCGATGCTCACTCAAGTGGTTAGCATATAAAGCACCCAAGCTCTGAACTCAAACACTAATTTTTTTTTATTTTTTTTTTTGTGCAAATCGATTCACTCATCCTAATAAATCAGCCTCTGTAGTATCGAAGGAGCATGTGGAATTGAAACTGGTTGATGCAGATATACAGCCAGGCTCAGAGCAGAGCTTTCAAGCTCTATAGCAGGGGTGTCAAACTCATTTTCACCAAGGGCTACATCAGTACTATGGTTGCCTTCAAAAGGCCACTTGTAACTATAAGGCCTCATGCAGCTCTCCATGCAACACAGTATGAGCATGACTGCAATGCATAAACTGGCCAGGGGCTATACAAGAGCTGTCCCTGGGAAGAAGGGTTGTACGAGAGCTGTCCCTGGGTAGAAGGGTTGTACGAGAGCTGTCCCTGGGTAGAAGGGCTGTACGAGAGCTGTCCCTGGGTAGAAGGGTTGTACGAGAGCTGTCCCTGGGTAGAAGGGTTGTACGAGAGCTGTCCCTGGGTAGAAGGGCTGTACGAGAGCTGTCCCTGGGCAGAAGGGCTGTACGAGAGCTGTCCCTGGGCAGAAGGGCTGTACGAGAGCTGTCCCTGGGCAGAAGGGCTGTACGAGAGCTGTCCCTGGGCAGAAGGGCTGTACGAGAGCTGTCCCTGGGCAGAAGGGCTGTACGAGAGCTGTCCCTGGGCAGAAGGGCTGTACGAGAGCTGTCCCTGGGCAGAAGGGCTGTACGAGAGCTGTCCCTGGGCAGAAGGGCTGTACGAGAGCTGTCCCTGGGCAGAAGGGCTGTACGAGAGCTGTCCCTGGGCAGAAGGGCTGTACGAGAGCTGTCCCTGGGCAGAAGGGCTGTACGAGAGCTGTCCCTGGGCAGAAGGGCTGTACGAGAGCTGTCCCTGGGCAGAAGGGCTGTACGAGAGCTGTCCCTGGGCAGAAGGGCTGTACGAGAGCTGTCCCTGGGCAGAAGGGCTGTACGAGAGCTGTCCCTGGGCAGAAGGGCTGTACGAGAGCTGTCCCTGGGCAGAAGGGCTGTATGAGAGCTGTCCCTGGATAGTAGCGCTATTAGGGCTGTACAAGAGCTGTCCCTGGGTAGTAGCCCTATAGGACAGCTGTAGATGGGTAGTAGGGCTATAGGACAGCTGTGGATGGGTAGTAGGGCTGTAGGACAGCTGTAGATGGGTAGGAGGGCTATAGGACAGCTGTAGATGGGTAGTAGGGCTATACGAGAGCTGTCCCTGGGTAGTAGGGCTATACGAGAGCTGTCCCTGGGTAGTAGGGCTTAGGGCGCTGTTCCTGGGGTGTAAATCCTACCACTGCCTCCCCCCAAGAATTGTACGCATCCCTTAGGCTGCTTTCACACTACGTCTTTTTAACATGCGTCCTGAACGTTTTTTTGCTGCAAAAGCGGATCCTGCTTTTACAGCAAAAAATGCATGCAAACGCATGTCTTATTTTGCAGGATCCTGTCACTGGATGTTTAGGGGCGGGCATTGGAGTCATGTGATCGGGAGTCAGGGGAACTAAACGTGCCAGACTGGAAGCCGGCATCTGACAGCTGCGAGGCTCGTAACCAAGGTAAACATCGGGCATACTTGCTTGGATACCCGATATTTACTTTGGTTACAAGCGTCTGCAGCTGCTAGGAGCCGGGCTCCCTGCACACGTTACTAACGTAAACATCGGGTAACTAAGATAAGTGGTTACACGATATTTACCTTGGTTACGAGTGTCCGCAGCTCTCAGGTGGGGGAGAGGGAGGGGGAGAGACAGAGAGGTAGGAGAGAGAGAGACTGATCACGGAGGCTGGTTTCTGGGCATGCTCAGTAGAGCAAGCAGGATCCTGCCTATCAGCATGCCAGCGTTCACATGCGTTTGCGTGCTGTTTAGTCAGGATCCAGCAATTTGCAGAAGTTGGACGCAGCTCAAAAACGCTACAAGTAGCGTTTTTGAAAGATGTTAAAAAACTGCAAGTCGCTGGATCCTCACTATAACGCACGCAAACGCAGGTGAATGCATGTTAACGCGAGTCCATTGCAAATGCATTGAAATTAAAACGCATTTGCACTGGATCCGTTTCTGCGTTAAAAAAACGTTCAGGACGCATGTTAAAAAGACGTAGTGTGAAAGCAGCCTTATCCCGCCACAAGCATCTCCCAGCATTATAGATCCCCAAATGCCACCACAGGCATCCCCTCAGCATTGTACACCCCTAAACTTTTGCAGCCTTTTGACTTAGGATACACTCACACGAGCATATGAATCGGATGAGTGCAACGTGAGAAAATTTCGCATTGCACTCTGACCAATGTTATTCAATGTGTTGAAGCAGGCGGTGAGTTTTTTTTCTCATCCAGATTCTAGATGAAAAAAAAAGTTGCAGCATGCTGCGAGTGGATGCCGAAATTGTGTGAGACTCGCCAATACAAGTCAAAGGGTGCAAGAAGAAAATGGACACCACATGTATAGCACAATGACCATCTTAGTGATGTCCTTTTTTATGGATACATTTCTATCATGTAGCACAGAACACTGTAAATGGTCTTGTAAATGACTATAAATGAATAAAGGTTGTGGAGAAAAAAACAGATTGCATACGGACAGCACCCAGATGACAGCTGAAAAGAAAAATCACCCACTCGGCTGGCACACGGATACCGCTTGTCCAGCTTTTCGGGAGGAGAATGGGACCGATTTGTCATACGCTAGTGTGACTCCAGCCTTAGTTGTCAAGTGCAGTGTGGATTTTATAAGAAAATTGTGCCGGTGACATGACGTTTTTTTTTTATTTTTTTCTTCCAAGGCGAGGGTTTCAAACTCTTGTCAGAAAAAAACAGCAATGTGAATTTCCCTTTGAAATCGATACAAAGTGCATATGAAGAGCATTTGAAGTGTTTTTTTGCTGTGGATTTTCAGACGATCATTAACAAACCATCATGCAGCTAAGCTGTGTCTCCAGAAAGTTGCGATGAAATGGGTTTTCTGCACTATTGAAAATGTAGTTTTCTTTATGTAGAATTATTTTAAAAAAATAAATAGGTAGTAACCAGTTTCCCTACTGCAGTTATACTTCTGACTATACTTATATATGATCATTATAATCTAGTGACGTGTGTTAATATATTACAGCTACTTATGAGTTTCTGGTGCCAAAAAGGCCCCATATCACTCATGCTTGGCATTGCAGAAAGCAGTTACTTTTCAGAAATCCTTCTGGTCTTAATTTACCTTTGTAGTAATAGTTACCTTTCCAGCCAGTGAGATGGGCAGTCGTAAAGTAAAGCAGACTGCATTTATTTCTAGTATTTATTATTCTTGTTTGTGCTAATATATTCCTCACGTGCACAACTGGACAGCGACATATTTTTCTTAACTAAAGACAATATATTCCTCAGCACTTTAGGCCTCATTCACATGTCTGTGCTTAAACACGTACAAGAAAAAAATTGTGCCAGAGTAATCAGTGTTCAGTCTGTGTGTCCGTTTTTACGTCATCCTTCTATGGTCCATGTGTCAGTTTTTACCATCAGTGTGTCATGCGTGTATGGTCCATGTGTCCATGTTTTAGGCCTAAGTTTAAGACACGTGGCATGAAAATCGGAGCGAGCGCAATGAGATAAAACATCGCATTCCACTCGGACCAATATTAGTCTATGTCCCAGCACCCATGAGCGATTATTTTCTCAGCCCTAATCGGACCGAGTAAACAGTCGCAGCATGCTGCGGGTGCAATGCGATCCTTGTTTCTCTCGCACCCATTCAAGTC
The DNA here is from genome assembly GCF_048569485.1 of Anomaloglossus baeobatrachus. NCBI lineage: Eukaryota > Metazoa > Chordata > Amphibia > Anura > Aromobatidae > Anomaloglossus > Anomaloglossus baeobatrachus. Next base: position 294,986,423 of record NC_134356.1, on the reverse strand, counting down.
TATAGGGCGAGAGAAAAATCGCACTGCACTCGCAGTACACCGGTGTACTGCGAGTGCAAGGCGAGAATGGCAATAGCCGGCTATGGAGGGGGGAGAGAGAAAAATCCCTCCATCCCCTCCTCAGCGCCGGCCCATCCACCGTAGCTATGGTCTGATCGGACCTCAGTCACAGTGACAATTGCATGACACTCAGCTCCCGCTGTGCTGCCAGCGTGAACCGAGTGTCTTGCGAGGATCGCATTAGTCCCCCGTGTGGCCCCAACCTTACCTTATCAGTGTACAGTTCGTGTTTTACCATCAGAGTGTCATCAGTGTACGGTCCGTGTGTTTCCTTTGTTACCATCAGTGTCCGGTTCGTGTGTTTCCTTTTTTACCATCAGTATGTCATCAGTGTATAGTCTGTGTGTCCATGTTTTACCATCAGTGTGTTATCAGTGTACAGTCCATGTGTCCGTTTTTGCCTTTAGTGTATCATCCGTGTATGGTCAGTGTGTCCATGTTTTACCATCAGTGTGTCATCAGTGTACGGTCCGTGTTTTACCATCAGTGTACGGTCCGTATTTTACCATCAGTGTGTCATCAGTGTACGTTCCGTGTTTTGCCATCAGTGTGTCATCAGTGTACGGTCCGTGTTTTACCATCAGTGTGTCATCAGTGTACGGTCCGTGTTTTACCATCAGTGTACGGTCCGTGTTTTACCATCAGTGTACGGTCCGTGTTTTACCATCAGTGAACGGTCCGTGTTTTACCATCAGTGTGTCATCAGTGTACGGTCCGTGTGTTTCCTTTTTTACCATCAGTGTACGGTCCGTGTGTTTCCTTTTTTACCATCAGTGTACGGTTCGTGTGTTTCCTTTTTTACCATCAGTATGTCATCAGTGTATAGTCTGTGTGTCCATGTTTTACCATCAGTGTGTTATCAGTGTACAGTCCATGTGTCCGTTTTTGCCTTTAGTGTATCATCCGTGTATGGTCAGTGTGTCCATGTTTTACCATCAGTGTGTCATCAGTGTACGGTCCGTGTTTTACCATCAGTGTACGGTCCGTATTTTACCATCAGTGTGTCATCAGTGTACGGTCCGTGTTTTACCATCAGTGTGTCATCAGTGTACGGTCCGTGTTTTGTCATCAGTGTACGTTCCGTGTTTTGCCATCAGTGTGTCATCAGTGTACGGTCCGTGTTTTACCATCAGTGTGTCATCAGTGTACGGTCCGTGTTTTACCATCAGTGTACGGTCCGTGTTTTACCATCAGTGTACGGTCTGTGTTTTACCATCAGTGTGTCATCAGTGAATGGTCCGTGTTTTACCATCAGTGTGTCATCAGTGTACGGTCTGTGTTTTACCATCAGTGTGTCATCAGTGTATGGTCCGTGTGTCCATTTTTACCATCATTTGTTTTCATCTTCAGTCTTTGGTATGTCTTGTTTGAGAGATAACTGCTTTGTTTTGGAATCTTCCTGTCACTTTCCTTTGATAAAACTTTATCGATACTCATGCAGATTACATACGTTTTTAGTTTGGTCTCGTTGTGAAGAAGCACTAAAAATGCACACGCTCTTTTTTTGCCTATGGATTTTTCCCATCTCAGTTGTCTATGGGAAAATCCATAAATAAAATGAATAATTACCAGAAGTGATATTGACATTTTGTGGATGTTAAAAAAAAACCCAAACAAAACACTGCAGGTCAGTCTACATTGTGATAAAAAAAACCCCAAACAAACGAACAGTATGCATGAAATTTCTATAAATCCCATTAATTTTGCTGGAACTTTAAGACACTGCTTTAAAATGGTCCACATACTCCACACCAAATTCTCATTGTGGGATCCTATCCTCTAAGGTGGAAACCTATCTCAGTCCTGCACTTATATGTATCTATTTGAGAAAGAAAAAAAAAAGTACGGTATATTGCCATATAAAATTGCATATCGTGTTAGGCCATGTGCACACTGAGTATTTGGACAGCTTTTAGGCTATGTGCGCACTTTCCGTTTCCACCTGCGTTTCAGCTGCTTTTTAGGTCCGTTTTGAGAAGCACCTTTTTCATGCCAAAATGCATGCGTTTTGATTTTCCAGCAAAGTCTATGGAAAATGTGGATTACTTGTCCGCACTTTGCGTTTCCAAACGCAGCGTTTAATTTGCATATTTTGTTGCAAAAACCATGCGTTCAAAGAAGCAGCATGTAAATTGTTTTTGCCTTTTTGGCTGCGTTCTACACCCATTGAAATCAATGAGTTGTAGCAAATCGCTGCCAAAATGTGAAGCCGTGCGCTTGCATTGCATTATTATTGCAATCCACGTTTTTTTTAACATAACAAAGGCAGGTCTTTCGGTCTCTCTCTCTCTCTCTCTGTCGGTCGGTCTCTCTCTATGTCCATGTCAGTCTCTCCCTCCCACCCCCCACTCATACTCACCGATCACCGGCGCGGCGCTGCTCGGCGTTCATACTGTGGCGACTTCTTCTCTTTTGAAAAAGCCGGCCACTCATTAATCCATCACGTATTCCCTGCTTTCCCTGCCCACCGGCGCCTATGATTGGTTGCAGTCAGACACGCTCTCACGCTGAGTGACAGCTGTCTCACAACAACCAATCGCATCCGCCAGTGGGCGTGTCTATATCGAGCAGTAAAAAACCAAAAAAATAAATGGAAAAAAAACGACGTGCGGTTCCCCCCCATTTGGATACCAGCCAGGGTAAAGCCATACAGCTGGAGGCTGGTATTTTCAGGGGTATTTTCATGGGGAGCTCCACGTTATGGGGAGCTCCCCAGCCTAACAATATCAGCCAGCAGCCACCCGGAATGCCCGCATCCATTAGATGCGAAAGTCCCGGGACTTTACCGGCTTATCCCGACTTGCCCTGGTGCGGTGGCAAACGGGGTAATAAGGAGTTAATGGCAGAAGCCACTAAGTCCTAGGTTAATCATGGCAGGCGTCTCCCCGAGATACCTTCCATGATGAACCTGTAAGTTAAAGTAAATAAACACACACGTCCAAAAAATTCTTTATTTGGAATGAAAGACAAAAAAACACCCTCTTTCACCACTTTATTAATCCCCCAAAAACACCTCCATGTCCGACGTAATGCATGCAAGGTCCCCCGACGCTTCCAGCTCTGCTACATCAGAAGCTGACAGGAGCGGCACTAGAACACCGCTGTTCCTCTGAGCTCCATGCAGCAAGTGAAGTGAGTCACGCGATCAGCTGTGCTGTCACTGAGATTACTCGCGACCACCGCTCTCACGTGGAGGACTGCAGCTGTGACCGCGGGTAACCTGAGTGAAAGCACAGCTGATCGTGCGGATCACTGCAGTCACTCAGGGGATTTGCGATCACAGGTGAGTCCTTCACGTGTGACCGCAAATCAAGCCGCGGTGCGCACACAGAGCCGCGGGATCACAATGAAGTCGGGTGAAGTTCATTCTGATAGCGCGGCACTGTCCCGCAGCCAGCCATGACATGGACAGTGCGGTCCCACTCGGCTCTGCTGCAAGTCTATGGGGATGCTGCAGAGCCAAGTGGGTGCGTACTGTGAAAAACGTGCGTTCTGGATGCTTTTCCCACTCTGTCTATGGCAGAGAAAGCATCCAGAACGCATGAATTCTCACCAGTAATGTCCGCACTTTGCGTTCTGCCGAATGCGTCTCAGAACGAAGCTTTTTCAGCTGCGTTCTGAGACGCACACGCAGTGACTTTTTCACTGTAGAATTGAACTGCAAAGTGCGCACATAGCCTAACCTCAGTATTTGTAGCAAAAACCACGAGTGGTAGTGAATACAGAAGTGGTGCCTGTATTTCTATTTATATTTTTCCTCTGAATGTTCCACTCCTGGTTTTGGCTACAAATACTGTGATAAAAAACTCACCAAATACACAACGTGTGCACGTTTCATTACGAATACTGAGGTAAAAAGTGACTAAATCCTCACTCAGCGTGTGCACGTGGTTTTACAAATACTGAGGTAAAATACTGACCAAATACACAGCGTGTGCACGTGGCCTTACGAATACTGAGGTAAAGAAACTCCCCAAATACACAATGTGTGCACGTGGCCGTACAGATACTGAGGTAAAAACTCCCCAAAATACCAGGAAGGAATAATGTGTGATATGAAGGTAGTCCACTGTATGCTGGACAATATTCCATGTATGTAGCTATCGTGCAGATTGCTCCCAAAAGTCGGGTTCATGATTCCCAGTTTTTCATAATGCACTAGCGCTTGAACCTATTTTTGTGTACCGGTGTCCCAGCTCCTATAAATAACCAGACTTGAGCTAGGCAAAGAAAGTCTTCAGTGCTTGGTGTGAGCGATGGAAACCTGAGTTGCAGCTGTGAGATGAGCAGCTCCTATGTTTACACTCGGGATGCCTCCTCCCCGGGGTTCTTCCATCCATTAGCTCATGTTCCATGCATGGTGGTGTCGGCTGTACAGATGCTTGCACATTGCTCAGTCTTGTCAGTGTTTTTCCCCTACGTGTCTTATACAACATATCCTTTCAAGTGGACAGAGCCTGAAATCAGTTACCTATACTGTAGTAGATGAGAGAATGGGAAAGCATTCCCAAAGGAGAGCGGTATGAATGCTTTTCTTTGCAGCCTCTAGATATAAACAGAAGTGGTTCCATTTGCTGAGAGCAAGCAGTTCTAGTGACTTTACCTTATTTAATTTAACACATGACACGTCAATATCTACAGTATAAGGCTATGTGTCCACGGTAGAATGTACCTGCGGATTTTTCTGCCTGAAAATCCGCGACTTTCGCAGCAAATCCGCACCCGCGGATTTACCGCGGATTTGCCGCGGATTTTGATGCGGATTTTTTTTTTTTTTTCCCCCATTCAAAACCAAAAATCCGCACCAAATCTGCACCAAACAATTGACATGCTGCAGATTTTTCCGGATCAAAATCCGCGGCAAATCCGCAGCGGAAAAATCCGCAGCATGGACACAGCATTTCCAAAATGCCATTGAAATGGCTTGGAAGTGCCGCTGCTGCAGATTTTCGGGAAATCCGCGGCAAAATCCGCGCAAAATCCGCAGCGTGGGCACATAGCCTAAGACAGGCATTGTAGCCAATGTAAAGATCACTGATAATGTTACTAGCCTGTCGCTGTACATAAGGAATTGATGGTTTACATACACTACTTACAAAAAGTTAGGGATTTTTGGCTTTAGGGTGAAATTTATGAAAAACTTAAAGTTCACTCTACAATGATATTTTTTTCATGAAAGTAGGACATTTAAGTAGAAGCATGCAATAGTGATTTCCTCAGCTCAATGTATTAAAGCAAAAGCCAACAACAGTGGTGGGTATATACTCCCAAAATGTCAACGTCTCAATGGCTTGTCATGTGGTCTTGAGCATCAATAAGGTTACATGCGCACACTGCATTTTTTTGCTGTTTTTTTTTTTTTGGTGCAGTTTTGTTAGAATATTCTCACTATTGACTTCTCAGCAAAGTCTTAGAATGCAGATTTGCTGTGCGCACGTTGCAGTTTTTTTGTCTCCTGTTTTTGTCACAAACTTCTCACAAACTGCAGCATGTCAGGGTTTTTTTTTGCGTTTTTTTGCCCTATGTTTCTCACTAGTGATGGGAGGACTCGCAAATCAATCGAGTCGGCAGGGGATTGGTCCCTGGTATCCGTCAGGATCCTGGTCCCCATATAATCTATGTGGACCAGAATCCTGCGCAAAGGGGTAGGAGCAAGCGCTTTATACTTTCCGAGTCACCGGCGCGGCTGTATGCTCCCACGGCTGTTCATTCACTTCCTGGGCTGCTTATTACCTTCATTGAATATGCGCTCCCTTCCCCGCCCACCAGGGTCTGTGATTGGTTGCAGTCAAACGCGCTTCCACGCTGGGTGACATTCTGTCTGATGCTTCCAATCACAGACCCAACCTGTAGGTCTATCATACAGTAAAATAAATGTAAAAAAATTGGCGTGATAAAAAATGTGTGCGGTCCCCCGAATTGTTACCTATCCAAGATAAAGCCAGACAGCTGGGGTCTGGTGTTCTCAGGCTGGGGAGACCCATGGTTATTGGGAGCCCCCCAGCTTAAAAATAGCCAGCAGCTGCCCAGGATTGCCGCATCCTTTAGATGCAACAATTTCAGCACTTTGCCACCACACCAGGGAAGAGCCGGGTAATCAGGGAAATAAGTAGTTAATGACATCCCTCAGCTGCCACTAAGTCCTAGATTAGTAATGGAAAGTGTCTGAGACACCCCCCCTCCATTACTAATCTGTAAGTGAAAAGAATAAAGACACACACTGAAAAAATCCTTTATTTGGAATAAAAGACAAAAAAAACACCCTCTTTCACCATTTTAGTAACCCCCAAAATACCTCTGCAGGTTGGAAGTATTCCACACAAGGTCCCATGACGATTACAGCTCTGCTACATCTGAATTCACACCAAGCAGCCATACAACATAACTGCATGATGTGAGGTTCAGGCAGAGACTGAGTGAGCCGCACAATGAGTGGTTACGTCACTCAGGGTAGTCGCGGCCACAGCTGGAGGTTCCCACGGTCCTCCACCTGTAACCACAGGTAACTTGACCTCAGGTGATTTCAGTGACCTCACCTGAATTCATTGAGAATGGCCATGCAGGAAAAAGGAGAGTGCAGGGCCATGTGCTACAATCAGTGTGGGATGTGGCTAAAGGATGTTCATTTTTATGCCTGTCTGTGACTTTCAGTCTCTGGGTTTCTGTTGCAACCTGCTGATGACACTCTGTGACGTGCTAAGCTCAGTGGCCACTTCCGTGTGAGAACATCCTGCTTGAAGCTTCGCAATGACGAGGTACTGTTGACCAATTGATAAGTGTCGTCTGGGTCTCATGATGTCAAAATGTAAACCGCATGATGAGGAGGACTGTTTACATACCAATTCTAATGGAACCCGAAATTTACTGGGTGATTCACGGATCAAAAACCTGTTGTGAATTTTGCCATTAAGCTCCGTGTTAGAGAACAGCAAGTTCTGCAAAAAGTACTGAAACATTGAACAGCTGGACCTGTGCAATCAAAAGGTTAGAGAAGGTCACATTAGGTTCACCTGAAAAGGTTGGAGTGCATTTTAGGATCAACCTGAAATTTCACCCAAAAGCCAAAGATCCCTACCTTTTTGTGAGTAGTGTATATTTAGATTATCATTGCATTTCAAATATTTGTAAAACATAATTTCCTCTGCTAAATGCACAAAACAATAGACAATGACATTTTTTGATCAGATTTGAACACACACTTTTTCTCTCATCTCCTGGCTTTGGCTTACAGATACTGATACAAAATACTGGACACAAAATACTGCTTTGTGAACATTTTTCTAAAGGTATGTGCCCACTGTGAGCTTTCAGGTGGATAGCGAACTGAAAATGATAATGCAAAGACTCTAACAAGGTTCATTTTTCACTCACCGAAAATATAGAGCATCAAAAACTCACCCAAAGCTCATTGTGGGAACGTAGCCTACACAGCGTTTTACAGTTCCAGAAAAGTGGATGGGATTTACAAATTCTTCTGCCCACTGTGACTACTCAGGTTAATCTGACTTGCAGTGCGTGTTTCAAATCCACAATACAGTGGAACCTCTGTTTACGAGTAACCTGATTTGCTAGTATTTCGCTATACGAGCAAAGCATGCTGTAAATTTGTAACTCAATTACGAGCAATGCTTTGCTGTACGAGCAAATACTCACCGCACACACTTCCGGGTCCGTACTTTAAGTGCGCTCTGACAGTCCACACAAATACGCACTTACACACACACACACACACACACACACACACACACACACACACACACACACACACACACACATTATGCTCACCTTACCTTCAGTTCCATCGCTGGCCTCATAGTTCTTGTAGTTCACCACTACAGGATGTGAAATTGGTAACCATTGCGACGATGGAGGAACTTTCGCTGTCAGCCGCTACTCAAAGGCAGCATGCTGACCAATCAGAGGCAAGCGGCTCCTGCCTTTGACGTCAGCGCTCTGCTGCGGAAGCTCCAGCATCAGTCACGATGGTTACCCGATTCCCATGCTGTACCGGCGAACTACAAGAACCAGGAGTCCGGCGATGGAACGGAAGGAAAGGTGAGTATAATATGTGTATGCGCGTGTTTGTGTGTGTGTTTGTGCGTGTGTGGAATGGCACAATAGGGGGCCAGGATGGGACATTTAGGCTATGTGCGCACGTTGCGTATTTGCATGCAGTTACGCTGCGATCTGAACCGCAGTGTAACTGCATGCGTCCTGCGTCCCCAGCATAATCTATGAAGATTATGCAGGAGACGTGCGCACGTGGCGTATTAGAGCGCAGCGCTTCGGCTGCTGCCCGAAAGCGCGCGTTCTAAGCAGTGACATGTCACTTCTTTCCTGCGCTCTGCATGTATCCCCCGCTCTGTCTATGGGAGGGGCTGCACTCAGAGCGCATGGAATCGTTTTTTTTTTTTTCTTTCTTCATTAACCACGGACTCTTTCTGCAGCTATTTGAAGCGCACGTGTGCTGTTCAAATCGCTGCAGAAATTTCTGCAGGGACAGAACGCTACATGCGCACATAGCCTTAACAAGTTATGGAACCAATTGTCTGAGCTTGCATTATTTCTTATGGGAAATTTTGGTTTGTTAGACAAGTAACTTGGTTTATAAGAACACTCCCAGCCAAAAAAGAGCCACTCCTTGGCTGGGTCCTTCCCGGAGGGACATCTGGCTATTTTCTGTGTTGAGACTCCTAATAGAGGCTCCACGGACCTTTTTTGATTTGCATACTTCCCAGGGGGGAAATGCACCTAGGATTTCACTGTGTTGAGCGCCTTTGCTGGCTGCCGGCAGTGTTTTCTCTGGCTGGTCTCCCCGAGATCAGTGATTGTTTTGTCTTTCTGTCTACCTTGCTGAGGGCAGAACAAAATATTGTAGTGCGCATGCACAGGCGTTCTTTGACCTTTCCCCGTGCCTGCACATTACAGTAATGCAACATTCTCTAAGCATGCCATTTTTGGGGGGTGTTTTATTCCATAGGCTTCTCTTTAGCACTTGAGCAATGAAAAAAGTCATCGTTAAAATGATACTAAGGTTAAATCACTAACTTTTATATAAAAAAAAAAAGAAAAAAAATGGTTATGAAAGTCACTGAAATGTAATTTTTTTTTTAAAGGAAATGTGTGAATGAAGCCTAAGTTGTGTGCACAGTGGCAGCGCTTTAAATGAAATGTCACACAACCCTATTCTCATGCTACAGAGAGAATCCACAATGTAAATAATCGACATTTGAAATCAGCTGCAAGTCACTATATGCTGTGAACATCATGGCGGATTTCACCTTTTTCACAATGCTGAAGGTGAAATGTGTAGCAAAATCCACCCCTTTTCTGCAAAGAAATCCACCACATTATTTAGTGCTCCAGTTTTTCTGCTGTACAAAGGTCTCTTGGGCGATATATTAGGAAATAGGTTGCTGCAGACACTAAAGCCTGCTTTACATGTTACGATTTCGCATACCATATCGTATGCGATCGTAACCGCCCCCATCGTATGTGCGGCACGTTCAATTTGTTGAATGTGCCGCACAAACGATTATTTCCCGTCACACGTACTTACCCGTCCATACGACCTCGATGTGGGCGGCGAACATCCACTTCCTGGAGGGGGAGGGACGTTCGGCGTCACAGCAACGTCACGCTGCAGCCGGCCAATAGAAGCGGAGGGGCGGAGATGAGCGGGACGTAAACATCCCGCCCACCTGCTTCCTTCCGCATTGCCGGCGGGAGCCGCAGGACGCAGGTAAGATCTGTTCATCTTTCCCGGGGTGTCACACACTGCGATGTGTGCTACCCCGGGTACGATGAACAATCTGACGTTCAATTTTTAGGAATTGAACGACGTGCATGTGATGAACGTTTTAACGTTCAATCGCTATCGCACGTAGCTGTCACACGCTACAATGTACCTTACAATGCCGGATGTGTGTCACTTACGACGTGACCCCGCCGACACATCGTAAGATATATTGTAGCGTGTAAAGTGGGCTTAAGGCCGCTTTCACATTGCGTTTTCACCTACGTTTGCTGGTCCCGTCGAGGCATACGACCGAAACCCCCCCTCCCCTCCGCACAAAACGTGTTTTGGATGCTCATGCTGACTCCATCTGCTCCATTATAGTCAATGGACCGGGCGGTATATGTGTTCAAAAGGAAGGGGGGTTCGGACGGATGCCCAGACGGAACCAGTGAACGTATGTAAAACGCAATGTGAAAGCGGCCTTAGGCTATGTTCACACGCTGCTTTTAACTGTAAAAAGCAACTTATAATTAGCATAAAACTCATGGAAAAACCCGGCAAAAAATGCAGCAAAAATGGAAAGTGTGAACATAGCCTAAGGATTATACAGCAAGTCCCTGTATTGCACAATACACTCTGGTGTATGAGATGGCTGTGTATAAGATCAGCCCATGTGAGGTCAGTAGGAGTGCTCTGCTATGTACTTTGCTGACTAATGATACTTCATAATAGCCCAGGACATCCAGATTACACCACAGGTATTAGTCTGGCATTATCCCGGGACGGATTATTTTCCCAGATACTACTCATATGCTCACTCTGCTGCCTGGAAGGTTCATTCATTTTTTCATTGTTCTACATTTATTTGTTCTAATTTACTTGAAAATAACATTGTTGTAAATATGTAAAGCCCAAAAATGACACAAGTATTCTAAGAGTGATACCTTAACAGAAAAATCGGATCACTCCTAGAATACTTTTGTCATTTTGGGGGCTTAATATTTACATTGATTTTTCTAGTAACACAATCTAATTTTGTATTGTACATCTTGGAAATAACATGAAAAGTGAAGATCAGGCGTTAACTGAAAAGTAAACACTGGAATGTTGTAGGAAATAATTTTCCGGAACCTTGAGGTCATGTGTTGACTATGGCAATAATACAGTGCGGTGCTGGCTGCCGGGTCTTTAGGTGCTTCTTCCTGGAGGTGCGAGTGATTGGAACCTTTTATTTCCTCCCGCTGAGTAGCAGACGCTCCTCTATGATATTTATTCTTGTGCTTGATGTATTCAGAGCCGTTCTTTGTTACATGAAAGATCAGATACTTGACAGTTTTCCAAATGACCCCAGAGATGTTTTCCTTCGGACTTGGCCAGACATTCTCCACATGATTTTCTCCGTATTTATTTATCCTAAGCTTTTTCACTGTTTGCACATGCTCAGTATAAAATAGAAAGGGACAGAACTGCTCTTTCTATTCATGTGAATGATTGATTATTGTCAGCTGAAGCTTTTTGGGGGGTAAATGCAAATTTTTGTGATGGAGATCCACAGCAAAAGAAACAGTAGCATTGTAGAAGTCTTCACTACTGTTGAGTGGACCCGGACTGGCAAAATCCGGATCCGAGCGGTTTGAGCGGCAGATCCGAGTCCGACCCGGACGTGGGATTCCGGGTGCACGATCCGGAAATATATATATATAGGCTGAAAGTGCACACTCCCAGCTGCAATATGAGAGTTTTCACATCCAAATCGGAGAAAGGGTTTAGGAATCATAGCTCTGTAATGCATAGCCACCTCTTTTTCAAGGGACCAAAAGTAATTGGACAAGAGACTCTAAGGGCTGCAATTAACTCTGAAGGCGTCTCCCTCGTTAACCTGTAATCAATGAAGTAGTTAAAAGGTCTGGGGTTGATTACAGGTGTGTGGTTTTGCATTTGGAAGCTGTTGCTGTGACCAGACAACATGCGGTCTAAGGAACTCAATTGAGGTGAAGCAGAACATCCTGAGGCTGAAAAAAAAGAAAAAATCCATCAGAGAGATAGCAGACATGCTTGGAGTAGCAAAATCAACAGTCGGGTACATTCTGAGAAAAAAGGAATTGACTGGTGAGCTTGGGAACTAAAAAAGGCCAGGGCGTCCACGGATGACAACAGTGGTGGATGATCGCCGCATACTTTCTTTGGTGAAGAAGAACCCGTTCACAACATCAACTGAAGTCCAGAACACTCTCAGTGAAGTAGGTGTATCTGTCTCTAAGTCAACAGTAAAGAGAAGACTCCATGAAAGTAAATACAAAGGGTTCACATCTAGATGCAAACCATTCTTCAATTCCAAAAATAGACAGGCCAGAGTTAAATTTGCTGAAAAACACCTTATGAAGCCAGCTCAGTTCTGGAAAAGTATTCTATGGACAGATGAGACAAAGGTCAACCTGTACCAGAATGATGGGAAGAAAAAAGTTTGGAGAAGAAAGGGAACGGCACATGATCCAAGGCACACCACATCCTCTGTAAAACATGGTGGAGGCAACGTGATGGCATGGGCATGCATGGCTTTCAATGGCACTGGGTCACTTGTGTTTATTGATGACATAAAAGCAGACAAGAGTAGCCGGATGAATTCTGAAGTGTACCGGGATATACTTTCAGCCCAGATTCAGCCAAATGCCGCAAAGTTGATCGGACGGCGCTTCATAGTACAGATGGACAATGACCCCAAGCATACAGCCAAAGCTACCCAGGAGTTCATGAGTGCAAAAAAGTGGAACATTCTGCAATGGCCAAGTCAATCACCAGATCTTAACCCAATTGAGCATGCATTTCACTTGCTCAAATCCAGACTTAAGACGGAAAGACCCACAAACAAGCAAGACCTGAAGGCTGCGGCTGTAAAGGCCTTTCAAAGCATTAAGAAGGAGGAAACCCAGCGTTTGGTGATGTCCATGGGTTCCAGACTTAAGGCAGTGATTGCCGCCAAAGGATTCGCAACAAAATATTGAAAATAAAAATATTTTGTTTGGGTTTGGTTTATTTGTCCAATTACCTTTTGACCTCCTAAAATGTGGAGTGTTTGTAAAGAAATGTGTACAATTCCTACAATTTCTATCAGATATTTTTGTTCAAACCTTCAAATTAAACGTTACAATCTGCACTTGAATTCTGTTGTAGAGGGTTTCATTTCAAATCCAATGTGGTGGCATGCAGAGCCCAACTCGCGAAAATTGTGTCACTGTCCAAATATTTCTGGACCTAACTGTGTGTGTGTATATATATATATATACATATATATATATATAACTTTCCTCTCTCTCTCCTCTCTCTCCTCTCTCTCTCCTCTCTCTCTCCTCTCTCTCTCCTCTCTCTCTCCTCTCTCTCTCCTCTCTCTCTCCTCTCTCTCTCCTCTCTCTCTCCTCTCTCTCTCCTCTCTCTCTCCTCTCTCTCTCCTCTCTCTCTCCTCTCTCTCTCCTCTCTCTCTCCTCTCTCTCTCCTCTCTCTCTCCTCTCTCTCTCCTCTCTCTCTCTCCTCTCTCTCTCCTCTCTCCTCTCTTCTCTCTCCTCTCTTCTCTCTCCTCTCTCCTCTCTCCTCTCTTCTCTCTTCTCTCTTCTCTCTTCTCTCTTCTCTCTTCTCTCTTCTCTCTTCTCTCTTCTCCTCTCTTCTCTCTTCTCCTCTCTCTCTCTTCTCCTCTCTTCTCTCTTCCTCTCTTCTCTCTTCTCTCTTCTCTCTTCTCTCTTCTCTCTTCTCTCTTCTCTCTTCTCTCTTCTCTCTTCTCTCTTCTCTCTCTCTCTCTCTTCTCTCTTCCTCTCTTCTCTCTTCTCTCTTCTCTCTCGTCCGCTCAACTCTAGTCTTCACGTTATGGAATTTCCCACATGTAAATTGACCTACAGTGTGGATTTTGAAAGCTTCATCTGCAGATTTTCCTTATGGATTTTGCCCTTTGCAGTGCATAAGGTGAAATCTGCAGTATGATCAGCTTGTAACATGTAGCTTTTTATACGAATGCAGTGCTGAAAATCTACTTTGTGTGAAAGCATGGTAGGGCAGATATTTTTTTTGACGTTTGTGGAAAATTTCTTCATCAGATTTTGATAATTAAATATTACTTTGTTTATCTACATGTAAAAACTTGAGATTGAAGCACCACTTCATCTTTTTTTTTTATTTTATTTCACCACTGGAGTGGTGCTTTAAGGCTATGTGTCCACGGGAGAATGTAGCTGCGGATTTTTTCTGCAATCAAAATCTGCAGCTTTCCCGCAAAATCCGCACCTTTCAAAGGTGCGGATTTTGGTGCGGATTTTTTTTTTTTTCCCAATTTCTTCAGCGCTCTATTGGGAGACCCAGACGATTGGGGTATAGCTACTGCCCTCCGGAGGCCACACAAAGCACTACACTAAAAAGTGTAAGGCCCCTCCCCTTCTGGCTATACCCCCCCGTGGTGTCACGGGTTCTCCAGTTTTCAAGCTTTGTGCGAAGGAGGTCAGACATCCATGCATAGCTCCACAGATTTTAGTCAGCAGTAGCTGCTGACTATTTCGGATGGAAGAAAAGAGGGCCCATATAGGGCTCCCAGCATGCTCCTCTCTCACCCGTTGATGGTGTTGTAAGGTTGAGGTACCTATTGCTGGTACGGAGGCTGGAGCCCACATGCTGCTTTCCTTCCACATCCCCTGAGGGGCTCTGAGGAAGGTGGGATCCTGCCGGCCTCAAAGCTCTGACGCCGGGCTCCATCCCACAGACCCCATTTGAACCTGCTGGATACGGAGCTGGGAGTACCGTTCAGGGACATGGCCCTGCACCATTACAGGTACTCTGTGTCCCCGTACACACAGGCACAGCACACTCCAGACTTGCTGGGTGTGCTAGTGCGCCCGGGGACAGTAATGGGTTTACAGTCACTGCAGCTTTGCTGAGTGACTTTGTGTTTTGGGAACTACCGCGCCGGACGCTCCGGGAGCGGCGGCGCGGCTGGGGACTTGTAGTTCGCCGGGGGACTGGGCGCCGACCGCGCTTTTACCGGCGGCCGGCGCCTTATAAATCCAGTCCCCGGCTTCTGCCGGCCCTAGTGCCGCTTCGTATCCCCGCCCCCCTCCCTGTCACTCAGGGAAGGGGACAGACGCTGAGCAATCAGCAGCGCCGAGGGCTGGAGCCTTATTTACATGCTCCAGCCCTCTCACTGCACACTGTCGGACGCCGGATTCCCGCTCTGCCTTGGGGCACGCCCACGGCCCGCCCCTCCTCACACGAAGCTGGGGAAGAAGCCGGCAGCCATTACTGCAGTCCGAGCTCGGACTTTCGGCAACCAGGCAGGACGGTGGCGATCATACACCCGCTTATAGGGCGGGCGGTAAGCGGCACACATAGTGCTGACCACAATATAACTGCAGTGTGTACATGTGTTGTTTTTAACTACATAGGTCGCTATATGCCCGCTTGGGGAGCGACACATCAGCAGCAGGAAAGCTGGTGTGCTAAGGCACAGGCTTTCTAGGCTGCTTGTATTGCACGACTGAGGTGTTCATTTGTGTTTATGCTTATATGCTATACATTGCACTGTACAGTCGCTAGTCTTAGCTATATTCTCCTGGAATGGCTAGACTACAGCAGCAGAAAACCAAGGGTGCTGGGGCACAGGTTTTTTTCTATGCTGCTTGTATTGCATGGGCTGCAGTGTGCATTTGTACTTGTGCTTGTATGCTATACATTGCACTGTATGGTCACTCTTCTGGGCCATATTCCCCTAGATGACTAGTCTACAGCAGCAGAAGAGCTGGGGGTGCCAGGGCACAGGCTTCTATGCTGCTTGTATTGCATGTGCTGCAGTGTTCATTCGTACTTGTGCTTGTATGCTATACATTGCACTGTAGGGTCACTCTTCTGGGCTATATTCCCCTAGATGACTAGTATACAGCAGGCAGAAGAGCAGGGGTGCCAGGGCACAGGCTTCTATGCTGCTTGTATTGCTTGTGCTGCAGTGGTTCATTTGTACTTTATGCCTGTATGCTATACATTGCACTGTACGGTCACCAATCTTGGCTATATACTTCTAGATAGCTAGTCGGCGGCGGCAAAAAAGCAACACAGATTTTCAGTGCTGTTTTTACTACATGGGATGCTGTTCATGACACCGTCCCATTGTGTGCATGCTCCCCTGTAGCACGTCGTCTGCCGGGGGTCTCTAGCACTTCGTCTGCCGGGGGTCTCTACTAGTTGTGGCCAAAGAAACCACCTGTCACACCCTGTCCATGGACAGGGACGGAGTAGTCATAATATAGAGACTTGCAGTCCAGGACAGGCCATGGGCAATCTACTTGACCAAAAGGCAGCTCTTCAGGGCTTTGATACTGACATCGCTCTCAATCCGGATACCACCGGGTGGTAACGCCATACGGAATGATCCTATACCGTCCATCAATGGAAGGTTGGATCTTTCTCCCTCAGCTCCCCCAGTGGAGATAGGAGACGAACAGGAGAAGTCCCTTTTCAGTATCTCACACAGATATTGAGTATTTTTTCTGGCCACGCTGACTTCAGAGAAGCAGTCCAGGAACACCACGCTTACCAGATAATGCGTTTTCTCCAAAAGTTTTTTAGGATACACGTTATCCCTTTTCCCCTGACGTTGGTCAGCGCTGGACCCAGGGTCCAAAGGTGGATTCTCCAATCTCCAGGCTTGCATCTAGAGCCATAGTTGCACTGGAGATGGGGCTTCACTTAAAGATGCCATTCACAGACAGATGGACTCTGGTTGAAATCGTCTAGGAAGCTATCGGCGTGTCGGTTGCTCCGGCATCCACAGCCGTCATAGGCAACCTAACCTTTTCAGCTGTTCTTGCACAGCTGGCCTTGAGCACAGGAACATCTGTACCGCAGAGGCGTCCGTAACCCCGCAATGTCTGCACTGCGACTTACCCTGTTAATACTGTCCTAAAAGTACAGTCGAGGTTTTCGGTTCTTTCCCAAGCTCCGGCAGGTCCCAATTGTCCTCGTGCAAAAGGGCTACAAAACCTCAGACGGGCTCAGATTCCGGCCGGGCTCAATCACGCCCAAGGAAGGCAGTCGGAGGAACCGCTACCAAGGCGGTCTCCTCAGGACTCTCAGCTCTCTCTCTCTCTCCGCATCCGGCGGTTGATGGCAGACTCCCCCGCCTTTGGCGACATTTAGCTGCCACAGGTCACAGACCGTTACGGACATTGTGCTCACGTGCACAGGACAGTGTTCTGTTCTCGTCCCTCCGACTCCATTCTTCAGAACGGACCCACCCCCCACCGAGCAGATGCCCTGCTGCAGGCGGTGGACGCTCTAAGAGCAGAAGGAGTGGTGATCCCTGTCCCCCCTCAGGAAGAGGGCGAGGGTGTGTACTCCAATCTCTTTGTGGCTCCAAAAAAGGACGGTTCCTTCCGTCCTGTTCTGGTCCTGAAACTGCTCAACGAGCATGCGAAACGCCAGGCGGTTCCGGATGGGATCCCTCCGATCCGTCATTGCCTCAATGTCTCGAGGAGACTTCCTTGCCTCAACAGACATCAAAGATGCCTATCTCCACGTGACAATTGCTACGGAGCACCAACGTTTTCTACGTTTTGTGATAGGAGACGAACATCTTCAGTTCGTAGCTCTGCCATTCAGTCTGGCGACAGCCCCACGGGTGTTCACACAAGGTCATGGCAGCAGTGGTAGCAGTCTTGCACTCTCAGGGACACCCGGTGATCCCATACTTGGACGATCTATACTCGTCAAAGCACCCTCCCTCGAGGCATGGCCAACGCAGCCTGAATGTTACGCTGGAGACTCTCCAGACTTTCGGGTGGATCATCAATTTGGCAAGGTCAAATCTGTCCTCCGACTCAATCACTAACGTATCTCGGCATGGAGTTTCATACTCTATCAGCAATAGTGAAGCTTCCGCTGAACAAGCAGCGTTCACTGCAGACAGAGGTGCAGTCTCTCCTTCAAGGCCAGTCGCACCCTTAAGGCGCCTCATGCACTTCCTAAGGAAGATGGTGGCAGCCATCGAGGCAGTTCCTCTTTGCGCAGTTTCATCTGCGCAACGGCAATGGGACATTCTCCGCCAATGGGACGGGCACAGTCAACCTCCCTGGACAGGGAAGTCTCCCCTTTCCCAGACGGCCGAGGACTCTGCAATAGTGGCTTATCCCCACCTCATTGTCATAGCCCCCATCCTGGGCAGTGGTCACGACAGATACGAGTCTGTCAGGGTGGGGAGCAGTTTGTCTCCGCCACATGGCTCAGGGGACGTGGACTCAGCAGGAGTCCACCCTTCAGATCGATGTTCTGGAAATCGGGGCAGGGTATCTTACCCTATTAGCTTTCAGAAGTGGCTAGAAAGAGAGCAGATCCGAATCCAGTCTGGACATCTCCACAGCGGTGGCATACATCAACCACCAAGAAGGGACGCGCAGTCAGCAAACCTTCAGGAAGTCCGGCGGAATCCTCATGTGGGTGGAGGACACAGCATCCACCATATCCGCAGTTCACATCCCGGGCGTAGAAAACTGGGAAGCAAGACTTCCTCAGTCGCCAGGGTATGGACGCGGGGGAATGGTCCCTTCACCCGGACGTGTTTCAGGAAATCTGTTGCCGCTGGGGGGTGCCGGACGTCGACCTAATGGCGTCTCGGCACAACCAACAAAGTCCCGGCATTTATGGCACGATCTCGCGCGATCACAGAGCTCTGGCGGCAGACGCCTTAGTGCAAGATTGGTCGCAGTTCGGCTGCTCACATATGTGTTTCCACCTCTGGCACTCTTGCCCAGAGTACTGCTCAAAAATCAGATCCAGATTTGCAGCCGCGTCATACTCGTCGCACCAGACTGGCCGAGGAGATCGTGGTACCCGGATCTGTGGCATCTCACGGTCGGCCCGACGTGGTCACTACCAGACCCGACCAGACTTTCTGTCCCAAGGGCCGTTTTCTCCATCGGAATTCTGCGGCCCTGAATCTGACTGTGTGGCCTTTGTGTCCTGGATCCTAGCGTCTTCAGGATTATCCCAAGGGGTCGTTGCCACCATGAGACAGGCTAGGAAGCCCACGTCTGCTAAGATCTACCACAGAACGTGGAAGATTTTCTAATCTGGTGCTCTACTCAGGGAGTGTCTCCCTGGCCATTTGCATTGCCTACTTTATCTTTCCTTCCTACAATAGGAGTTAGAAAAGGGCTTGTCGCTCGACTCCCTCAAAGGGCAAGTCTCAGCACTATCCGTGTTTTTTCAGAAGCGTCTAGCACGTCTTTCGAAGGTGCGCACGTTCCCGCAGGGGGTTTGTCATATCGTACCCCCGTACAAGCGGCCGTTAGATCCATGGGATCTGAACAGGGTTCTAGTTGCTCTCCAGAAGCCGCCTTTCGAGCCTCTGAAGGAAGTTTCCTTTTCTCGCCTGTCACAGAAGGTGGCGTTTCTCGTTGCGATCACATCGCTTCGGCGAGTGTCTGAGCTGGCAGCTCTGTCATCCAAGGCTCCTTTCCTGGTGTTTCACCAGGACAAGGTAGTGCTGCGCCCCATTCCGGAGTTTCTCCCTAAGGTCGTATCCTCGTTTCATCTTAATCAGGATATCTCCTTACGTCCTTTGCACTCATCCGGTTCTACCGGTATGAGAATGATTTACTTTTGCTAGATCTGGTGAGAGCACTCAGAATCTACATTTCCCGCACGGCGACCATACGCCGTCCCGATGCACTTTTTTTGTCCTTGTCGCTGGTACGCGCAAGAGGTTGCAGGGCTTCTAAAGCCACACCTGGCTCGATGGATCAAAGAATCAATTCTGGAAGCCTACCGTTCTGCAGGGCTTCCGGTTCTTTCAGGGCTGAAAGGCCCATTCAACCAGAGCCCGTGGGTGCGGTCCTGGGCACTACGACACCAGGCTTCGGCTCAACAGGTGTGCCAGGCAGCTACCTGGTTGAGTCTGCACACTTTCACCAAACATTCTCAGGTGCATACCTATGCTTCGGCGGGATGCCAGCTTAGGTAGAAGAGTCCTGCAGGCGGGCAGTGATTTCCCCCGTAGGGGAGGGCTGTTTTGCAGCTCTAACATGAGGTATTTATTTACCCACCCAGGGACAGCTTTTGGACGTCCCAATCGTCTGGGTCTCCCAATAGAGCGCTGAAGAAGAGGGAATTTTGTTACTTACCGTAAATTCCTTTTCTTCTAGCTCTTATTGGGAGACCCAGCACCCGCCCTGTTGTCCTTCGGGATTTTTTTTGTTGTTTGCGGGTACACATGTTGTTCATGTTGAACGGTTTTTCAGTTCTCTGATGTTACTCGGAGTTAATTTGTTTAAAACCAGTTATTGGCTTTCCTCCTTCTTGCTTTGGCACTAAAACTGGGAGAACCCGTGACACCACGGGGGGGGTATAGCCAGAAGGGGAGGGGCCTTACACTTTTTAGTGTAGTGCTTTGTGTGGCCTCCGGAGGGCAGTAGCTATACCCAATCGTCTGGGTCTCCCAATAAGAGCTAGAAGAAAAGGAATTTACGGTAAGTAACAAAATTCCCCTTCTTTAAAGCCAAAATCCGGATGAAAGTCCGCAACAATAATTGACATGTTGCAGATTTTTCCGGATCAAAATCTGCACGAAATCCGCTGCGGAAAAATCCGCAGCATGGGCACAGCATTTCCAAAATGCCATAGAAATGGCTGGGAAGTGCCTGAGCTGCAGATTTTCGGGAAATCCGCGGCTTTTCCGCGAGAAAATCCGCGGCAAAAATCCGCGCATTTTACTGCAGCGTGGACACATAGCCTTAAAGTTAAGTGCCCTGCCCCCCATCCTTATACTTGCCTGCTTCCATCTTCATCTTTTCTAGCGTTGATCCTGTTGGTCTTTGGCGAATTGTGACCTACCGGCAGCTCCAGTGTTTCATGAAGTGCACTGGAAGTCTATGAGAGCCTTGTTGTGGCCTCTCGTAGACTTGCATTGAGAAATTATAATAATAATAATAATAATTTTATTCACTTATATAGCGCTATTAATTCCACAGCGCTTTACATAAATTGTGACGTAACCCTCTGACGTTTGGCCACTCAGATGTGATGGCACAATGTGACCAGAGCGGCGCCGAGAAACAATGAGGGGTAAGTACAATAAACGGGTCAGGTGGCTTAAGGTACTGTCACACATAACGAGATCGCTAGCGAGATCGCAGCTGAGTCACGGTTTCTGTGACACAGTAGCAATCCCGTTAGCGATCTTATGTGTGACACCTACCAGCGATCAGGCCCCTGCTGCGAGATCTCTAGTCGTTGCAGAATGGTCCAGGCCTTTTCTTCAAAGGCAATGTCCTGCTGGGCAGGACCCATCGCTGTGTTTGACACTGTGTGACAGGGTCACAGTGACTGCTGAAGATCGTTATACAGGTTGCTACTAAGATCTGACTGTGTGACATCTCACCAGCGACCTCCCAGCGACTTACCAGCGATCCCTATCAGGTCGCATCGTTTTCGGGATCGCTGGTAAGTCGTTGTGTGACTGGGCCCTTTACACTCTTGAGCTGAGAAAAGCCCCTCGCTGGAATGGTGCATTAAAACTACTGCTGACATATAGTGTACAGCAGGTACACATCGCACATTTTACATTTTGTAATTTCCAAATTTAAAATTCACCATTTTAGTTATTTTTTATTCCTGCCATGCAATCAATTAAATCTGTAGCAAAATTCTTATGTAAAACGTACAAATTATAAGCAGATTCAGGCCATTTCTGTGTCCATCTTTTCATGCGTGTTGTTCCACTTCAGCCCTGTATGACCAGAAAGAGATTTTTCACATAAAAGTTTTTTCTCTTTTTTTGGAAGGGGGGGTTCTTATCCCTTGTTTCTTTTTCCTTTTTTCTGTCAAATATAGATATATTTTTAAATATTTAACAAAATAAAACAGTGTGAACAATTAGATACCAAGCAGGTATCAATTGTCACGAGCGATATATTTTCCTTACCCCACCATATACGACGAAAACGGACTCCTTGTGCCAACCTCTTTAAAATGGAACATCATACAGTGAATGGGTGATTCAGAGGGCATAAAGATGAAGTGGAATAGGATATTCTCTGTTTAATGGATAGGGACAGAGGGATGTATTTAACCCCTTCACAACCCATGACTGATATATCCATCATGGATCGAGTGATGGGTTAAACTTCGCTCCCTGCTGTTGACAGGCCGCAGGGCGATCCGCGCACATATCAGCTGATTTCAACAGCTGACGTGTACCTGCAAGTTACGAGTGGAATCGCATTCCACCTCTCAACTTTTAACCCCTTACATCTCGCTGCCAAAATCTGGCAGTGAGACTGTATATGCGCGCGGGGCCATTACTTTTACCTTACCGCCACCCGCCACCGGAAGTGACGTGCGTGATTGCCAATGGTAGCACAGGGTCATGTGATGGCCGCCTGTAGCTAACATGAGTCACTTTCTCATTGTGCCGCCAATTCCCAATGCCAAAATTCCCCAAAAAAAAAAAATTCCCCAACGCCAAAAATTACGTTTTTTTGTCCCCGCAAATTTTTGCACAAAATGCAATAACAGACTATCAAAACGTAGCATCTGCACAAAAATGGTAGCACATTAGAAACGTCGCACGCTCGAGATGCAAAAAATAAGCCATCACTGAGCCATAGATCCCAAAATATGAGAACCCTACGGGTTTTGGAAAATGGCGCAAAACGTGCGCCACATTTAATTGGACAAACTTGTGATTTTTTTTTTTAACCCCTTAGATACAAGTAAAGCTATACATGTTTGGTGTCTACAAACTCGCACCGACTTCAGGCATCACACCCACACATCAGTTTTACCCTATAGTGAACATGGTGAATAAAATATTCCAAAATCTATTGTGTGAATCACACTTTTTTTTTTTTTTTTGCTGTTTTTTCCAGTACACTATATGGTAAAAGTTATGGTTTCATTTAAAAGTACAAGTCGTCCCGCAAAAAACAAGCCCTCATATGGCAAGATTGAAGGAAAAATAATAAAAGTTATGGCTCTCGGAAGGGGAGCAAAAAAAAAAAAAGGAAAACGCCCTGGGCTGAAGGGGTTAAAAAAACCCCCAGTTTGAATTGTTACTTAGTATTTCTTGTCCATCGACCCAGAGAATTGAATCGTAAATATGCCTTGAAGTTGATATCTGGTCAATATATGGGATTACACAGCATACTAAAATGGAAATATCCAGTCAAGACTATGAAGATAATATTAGGCTGTGTTTCATGCAGTGTGTTTTGAGGTATCGTAAAATCTCAAGTTTTACAAATGTAAGATGCTAAATACACCATTAACCACACTTAATATGTAGGGGCTTAATATAGTAATGATAAATCTAAATAACCCAAAAGAAAGTTAACAAGCCCAAATAGTAAAATGATTTCATTTTATTTAAATTAATTAAAATTGTACAAAAAGACCTCAAACACATAGTAACATAAAAACAGAAAGGGAAAACAGGCGGGCACCTGACATGTAATAGATTAAAATGTAATATATTCGTATAGATTTATGAGGATATATAAATAATATTGTGTGCACTAGTATAAATATGTAGAAAAACTATATAAATAATGTAAAAGATTCAGTGTCGGTAATAATTCATACAAGAATCATAGTGTCTAGACTCTTTTACATACTTATATGTAGACTTTCTACACATTTATACCAATACCCGCCATATGTACCCTAATAAAGCTATATGATTTATATATATATATATATATATATATATATATATATATTTATATATAATATATATATATATATATATATAGTATATATATATATAAAATATATATATATATAAAAAATATATATATATAAATAAAATATAATTTGTTCATCTATTTATTGCATGTTAGGTGCTTGCACTGTTTTCCCTTTGTTTCTATGTACTGTGTGTTCGGGGTCTCTTCCCCTATTTTTTGGAAAATTATCATGACTTTAAAAAAATTACCGTAACTATTTACTATTTGGGCTTGTTACCTTTCTTTTGGGTTATTTAAATGTAAGGTGCTTCAAGAAACGCTCTTTTTTTTTTTTTTTTTTTTTTTGAACCTTTTGCTTTCCTGATGTGGCTTTGAAGACGTTTTGGGAGACTTTTAATCTTGCCGGGTATTTTGCAGCTTTTGATTAAAAAAGGGTCTAGTTTGTCAGAGATTCCATCAGGATCCAACTTCAAAGATGTAACATGCACTTTTTTTTTCCCCACCAAGAGCTTTTCAAATCTCTTCTGTAAATAAAAATTATATGAGCAAAATTAATTTTCCTTAGAAATTAATAGGAAGAGCTTTTAATTATTTTTTTTTTTTCAAGTGCATTATCTAGAGGATTTTTAAGAGTATCTCCTTCAAAAAATTCTGTTTGAACATGGCCTAAGGGCACAAAGTACATTTCCAGTGGGGCAACATGTGGCCCTTACTTAGGGATGGACTTTCTTATTGAAAGAGTAGTGTCCCCGGCCTATTTGGAGACGTCTTATCAACCATAGGTTGTACGAAATGTCTTTACCTATTTTTCAGAAGCTTTCAGGCATGCCAGGCTCTTTCAGTGTTTTACATGCCAGTGATTCCCAAGTATAGACTCGCGGTGCTAGTCTTCCCAGCACCTCATTTGTTCCTATGTTATAATGTACGTTTGTGCCTAATGGTTTTGTTCCTTCTATTTTGAGACTTGTTTTTAGGAACAATTACCCTTTCAAAGTAATCTTGGCTTTTTTTTTAACGCAATGGTGTGATGCACAGGAAGCGCTGAAAGCCAAGCCTTGCTGCCATTTGCTTTTTTTTTCTTCATTGTTCTAGATATTATATCTATGTAGTGTAATCTGCATTTCCTTTTATTAAATTAAATTTACCACTAGGTTGTCAGGGGGTTTGATAACGTATGGTGACAACCTGCTCACTGATAAATAATACAACAAAACATGCTATTATTATAGGAGTCATAGTACTGTGCAACAGTTGGAGATCCCTTTTTTATTAACATGGTCATTAAATGGGTTATTTATGAGAGACCCTGTGTGTGCTTGAAGGGACAGTAGTGAATATCTTACTTGCCCAACTCAACTACACGTCTACAGCTAAAATGATGCACCACAGAGACACTGTCACTCCTGCATGTTCATTAGTCAAGGGCCTGTCAACGCTTACGGCCCAATTCCCGTTTTTACAGGGGTTCTGATGTAATTTCCTACAGAGCCACCGAATGTAGTGTCAAACACTGTCAACCCAGCTTTGGCACGTGGGCAGATTATTGCCCAAGTGTGGAGAACTTTACTAATAGAGATGAGCAAACCTGACGAGTGCTTTACGTATGCAAACCACTCTTGCGAGAGTCGCTGTGCTCCGATACGCTCTGTGCTCAGCCCAGAGCGAGCTGCTTAGTTGTTTGAATGTCTCGCACTGGAGGGTAACGGCAGCGTGATCGGATGTCGTGTGCACCCGCCAACCTGCCCCCAGAAGTGACCCTGTTTATAGCTGGCTGCGTGTGGGCAGAGACCCGAACTGCCTAATTAGTGACTTCTATTGGGGTTCAGGTCAATTCAGGGTCCCAAACCAAACTTTAGATAAAGTTCAGCTTTACCCGCCAAACCAAATTTCCACTCATCTCTACTTACAAGTCATTAGCCTGTATTCACAAGAACTTTTTTAACGTGGAAATGCTTTCCAAGTGTGGATCACTAAACACCGGCCCCATTAGGACTTTGCACATGTAGATGATTCGGTGAGTTTATCAATATTTTAAAGCCAAAACCCATAAGTGGGCAAGAAATACAAAAGTGGTGTTCGTGTTTCTATTATATTTTGCTTCATTCTGCTTGCTGCTTCTTCCTGGTTTTGGCTTACAAATACTGAGGAAATAAAAATCCCAGATGGTCAACGTGTGCACATGGCCTCCAGAGTTAAAATGTCCGTGTTTGCCTTTTCTACACAGACCTTAGGTCCATGCCAAGAGAAGGTGCTACTTTGGTCCAGTTCTCGGATGAGTGTATCTACACCACCGGCAGTTGGTCATTGAAAACAGAAAGCACTTGGATACACAACTAGTTTGTTTATGATGTAAAACTCCCCTGCCTTTCATTGGTGAAAAGAGAAAGGGAGACAAGCGCACGTAGAAGTAAAAATGTATTTTCACTGTAAAATTAGGGGGTGAGGGGGTTGCTTACGTGATTGACTAGTTGTATCTCGCAACGCTAATTAATGCCCATGCATATTTTTCAGCTGCAGCAGTCACCGTATGCAGATAAAAGAAGATCTTCTGCACGGAGATTGAGGAGAAGAGATCAATGTTCTGGTAGAACCGCGCTGCTGTGAAAGGAGTAGCTCCATGTGTGCTAAAGCTACAAGAAGCTTTTATTTACGCATTTCAGGTTCATAGCCCTTTCTCAGAACTGAACTACAGATATGTAGTTCAACTTTGAGAAACGTTTTGGTTATAAAACTTAAATGCGTGAATAAAAGCTGCTTGACATATTACCACAGGTGGAGCTACTCCTCTATCACAGCAGTGCGGTCTACCAAAACGTTGATTTTTGTACTTCTCCTCATTTTACTGGTGAAACACAGCCCACTGTTCATCAAAGACATTTTGCCAAAATTCTGTGTAAATTTTTCGAAAAGTTGCACAATTTTGATGCAACTCGAAGTGTCTAAAAAATGTAAGGACATTGGGGGTTTTCACACCAGTTTTCTCCCAACTATGCCAAATGGATGTAGCTGGGGCGCAACGCAACAGCTTATCTAATTCATCATGAAATCTTACACTAGTCACTGACTGGAGTGAGATCTCTGGTGTGGAGCACAGAGGCACATGCGTCTCATCTTCATGAATCAGGAAGGCCTGACCTGTACCACGCCCCATCATCAAGACCTCAGAGAACATCACCACTTTTGATGAATCAGGGCCAGTTTTCCAGGGTTTGTCTAAATACAACATTAATTTCTGCTTTTATTATTCTTGGGGTAGTAGCGTTGTCTAAAGAATTTAGTTTTACAGGAGAACAGCTAGTCGGTGGCCACTGATAAGACAGTAGTGCTCACTTGATCGTCGTAAGACCATCTGGATACACAAATGTCCCTGGAATGGAGCTGGTCTGGAAAGTGGGTTTGTGGGGCGGGGGATTCAATTTATCTGGAGCTATTTAAAATGTTAGGCTATGTGCACACGATGAGTTTTAGTGAGTTTTTGACACATCATATTTTCTTAGCGTGAACTGACTTGTAGGTCATGTTTCAAATTAGCAATATAGCAAATTCTCTTGACGTGCTTGCTGAGTTTTATGTGTGATTTTCCCAATAGACTTGCATCAGATGCGTAAAATCCACATCACATACATTTTTAGTGCGCCTCCCCTGTCGGAAACGCATCAAAAACGCATTTAACTTTCACTTGGAATTTCGGCAAAGCCAATTACCAGGATGTATCAAAAACAAACCAGCTTTATTTAAAGCATGACATGCCAAAAAAAGACACACAGTGCAGCATCAAAAACACAATAACAAAGCATGTAAAATGCACACAAAAAAGAGGGAAACAAAACACAACCTAATTTACTTAATGGGTTCAGAATTTCTGCAACATCAGGCTATGTGCGCACGTTGCGTACTAGCCTGCAG